>NC_053160.1:44522307-44885640 GCF_016835505.1 Polypterus senegalus | reverse complement strand
GTGAATTAATTTCTCAGCATCTTTCAATGATATAAGAGGTCTAACTTTAGCTATGTTTCTTAAGTGAAAAAATGCTGTCCTAGTGGTCTGATGAATATGCGATTTAAAATTCAGATTACAGTCAACGGTTACCCCTAAATTTTTTACTTCCGTCTTAACTTTTAATCCTAGTGCATTAAGTTTATTTCTGATAACCTCACTGAATCCATTATTGCCAATTACCAAAATTTCAGTTTCTCTTTATTTAGTTTGAGAAAATTACTATTCATCCATTCAGAAATACCAGTAAGACATTGTGTTAGTGTATCGAAAGAGTCAGAGTCATCAGGTGCTATAGATAAGTACAGCTGTGTGTCATCAGCATAGCTGTGGTAGCTCACGTTGTAACCTGAGATAATCTGACCTAACGGAAGCATGTAGATTGAGAATAACAGCGGACCCAGGATAGAGCCTTGTGGAATACCATATCGGATATCATGTGTCTTTGAGATTTGATTACCACAACTCACAAAGAATTTTCTCCCTGCCAGGTAGGATTCAAACCAATTTAAGACACTGCCAGAGAGGCCCACCCATTGACTAAGGCGATTTCTAAGAATATTATGATCAATGGTGTCAAATGCAGCACTCAGATCTAAGAGGATGAGAACAGATAAATTACCTCTGTCTGCATTTACCCGCAAGTCATTTACTACTTTAACAAGTGCAGTTTCTGTACTGTGATTTGTTCTGAAGCCTGACTGAAAAGTATCAAGAATAGCATGTTTATTGAGGTGGTCATTTAACTGCATAATGACTGCCTTCTCTAAAATTTTACTTAAGAAGGGTAGGTTAGAAATGGGTCTAAAATTTTCAAAGGCAGAGGGGTCAAGGTTATGTTTCTTAAGAAGGGGTTTAACTACAGCAGTCTTAAGACAGTCTGGAAAGACCCCCGTATCTAATGATGAATTTACTATGTCCAGAATATTGTCAATTAGAACGCCTGATATTTCTTTGAAAAACCTGGTTGGTATTGGATCAAGGACGCAGGTGGAGGGTTTCAGTTGAGAGATTATATATAAAAGTCTCCACCCCACAACTTTTGGTAAAAGCGGTAAGCATCTCCAAACTGTTAAGTCCAATGTATACATCTGGACACATCTCCATCACAGTCTACGTGCATTTATATAAAACAATAGCCACATACCACATATTGCACCAACTTTCATCAGTTTGCTATGTTTGAATGCGTGCACTAAACATGGGCTACTAGAATATTCCATGATGCTATACTAGTTTTCAGGAATTTGGTGCGCTAAAAAGAAACGGGTGATGCCAAAATGTGTGAATGGAATGGGAGAATATTCTGTTGTGAAAGCTCTGTAGACCGGGTCAGCAGAAAATTCTTTGATAAGAAACTATTTCTAACAATTTGCTGCAGCAAAGTCATATTCATTTTATTTATTTGGGGCTCTTTCCAGTAGAACAGCTCAAAGCACTGCATATATGAATTATTTGTCTTATTAAAATTCTAATTTTTCAAGTTTCACTATGTTTTTGTATAGGAGCCTTTTCACAATAAAATAAAATTCAATGCAGCATGCATACAATGAATATGTAAGTTGTAAAAACTAGCTATTTCATTTTCAGTTATCTATGTATTTTCACATGGAACAGGCTAAACTTGTTGATTCTGCACCATGCTGGTTTGATGAGGACAATTATTCCTGTGCCTAAGAAAACTATATTGGTCTGACTGAATGCCTACATACTTGATGGCATTCACTCCAACTGTGATGAAGTGCTTTGAGTAACTGGTACTAGGACACATTAAACAGAATATTCCAGCTGGTCATAATCACCTCCAGTCTGCATATCTTCACAACTAGTCCACAGAGGATGTCACATCTCTTGCACTTCATGCCATCCTTTCACATCTGGATAATAACTTATGTCAGAGTCCTGTTTATAGATTACAGCTCTGATTTAACTATGATTGTACTATCATAGTTTAGAACTCTGTGCCACCCCCTTCACAATTGGATTTTGGATTTCGTAACAAACCAGCCAATTGGCAGTTGCAGATTGGTAGCATCATATCCTCCAGAACCTCTGCTTCTTCAGACACCTGAGGATTGTTCGTATTTCTTTATTTGTTCTCACAAACTCAAAACCCAGGTTTTTCTCAAAAACACCAGTCTCAAAGGGTCCAATGATGCCTAGCAATAAAGTGAACCTAACGCCCAAAATTTGGAAGGTGGCTTTAGGCCCAACCAAAAGTGGTAAAAGTTTCAATATTCAAAAATGGAAGAAGAGAACTATGTAAACCCATGGGCCCCATTTAACAAAAACAATGATTATTTAAGGATTAAAATGTATTTCTGAATTTCTAAAATAAGTACAAAAGCAAAGAATATCTCAAAAAGGACATGCCTAAAAAGGCAGTCTTGAAAATCAAACAAAACAGTTCACAATCCAAAAATCAATAACCAGAACATCAAAATACAAGTGCTTACAAAGTCTAAAAATTGGGAATCTAAGAAGAAATCCAAACATATGTTTAACTATAATGCCACATTACAACACTGCATAAAATTCAGGTTATGAAAGCCTCGGAGCAGCCCCCCAGGAGGCCCTTCACCGCAAGCTCTACACAAAGTATACAAGGCACATAACATATAGAGTTGAACATAATATTAACAAAACACAATAATACAGAATTAATAAGCAAAACAATATTTACAACAACATAACTACAAAATACAACAAAAAGAAAAGACATCCAAACCAGGGATGCCACCCTGGCTGTTTCATAAATGTCTGCAGGTGCAAGGTAGACTCCATCCTCACTGACTTCTTCACATACTGGTATGGCAGCTGTTTGACTCAAGACAAGACACTGCAGATGGTGGTGAAGGAGGCACAAAATATTAGCAGCACTCAGTTTCTTCTTCTTCAGTGCCTTCTTTTCAGGATACCTTAGGAAGTCCTTATCACGTATGAAAATTATCCATATGTTTTGTGGACCAGACAATATCTCTTGCTTCTTCCCTTCTCTATCTTTTATTTCAAAGCATCGTATCAACACCAACACCTAATGAGTCATATACACAAGTATAACTGGAAGCAAGTTAGCTGGAGAGTTGGTGGTTCCTTTGTTATTTGCTCTTCATTATTACCTGATGGCTGGTTAAGAAAATGGGCCACATTTGCCAACAAAACCTTAATGTAGCTGTTTAAAACTAAAATAGGAAATTAAGGATTCTCGTGACAAACAAGTTAAATAAAACTAAGCCAAAAACAGATTTCTTTAGTAGTAAATGAGTTGTAATTAAAAATTTGGGTAAAGCAAAAACCTGCCACCACTGTGGACCTCCAGGACCAGAGTTGAGTCCCCTGGTTTAGTGTGTGTGTATAACATGCTGCATACTATGTCCATCCATCCATCCATCCTCTTCCGCTTATCCGAGGTTGGGTCGCGGGGGCAGCAGCTTAAGCAGAGAGGCCCAGACTTCCCTCTCCCCGGCCACTTCTTCCAGCTCTTCGGGAGAATCCCAAAGGCGTTCCCAGGCCAGCCGGGAGACATAGTCCCTCCAGCGTGTCCTGGGTCTTCCCCGGGGCCTCCTCCCGGTTGGCGTGCCCGGAACACCTCACCAGGGAGGCGTCCAGGAGGCATCCTGATCAGATGCCGAGCCACCTCATCTGACTCCTCTCGATGCGGAGGAGCAGTGGCTCTACTCTGAGCCCCTCCCGGATGACTGAGCTTCTCACCCTATCTTTAAGGGAAAGCCCAGACACCCTGCGGAGGAAACTCATTTCAGCCGCTTGTATTAGCGATCTCGTTCTTTGGTCACTACCCATAGCTCATGACCATAGGTGAGGGTAGGTGCGTAGATCGACTGGTAAATTGAGAGCTTTGCCTTACGGCTCAGCTCCTTTTCACCACGACAGACCGATGCAGAGCCGCATCACTGCGGATGCGCACCGATCCGCCTGTCGATCTCACGCTCCATTCTTCCCTCACTCGTGAACAAGACCCTGAGATAATTGAACTCCTCCACTTGGGGCAGGATCTCTCCCCCAACCCTGAGAGGGCACTCCACCCTTTTCGGCTGAGGACCATGCTCTCGGATTTGGAGGTGCTGATTCTCATCCCAGCCGCTTCACACTCAGCTGCGAACCGATCCAGAGAGAGCTGAAGATCACGGCCTGATGAAGCAAACAGGACAACATCATCTGCAAAAAGCAGTGACCCAATCCTGAGTCCACCAAACCGGACCCCTTCAACACCCTGGCTGCGCCTAGAAATTCTGTCCATAAAAGTTATGAACAGAATGGTGACAAAGGGCAGCCCTGGCGAGTCCAACTCTCACTGGAAGCGGGCTCGACTTACTGCGGCAATGCGGACCAAGCTCTGACACGGTTGTACAGAGACCGAACAGCTCTTATCAGGGGTCCGGTACCCCATACTCCCGAGCACCCCCACAGGATTCCCGAGGGACACGGTCGAATGCCTTTTCCAAGTCCACAAAACACATGTAGACCGGTCGGGCAAACTCCCATGCACCCTCAGGACTCTGCTAAGGGTGAAGAGCTGGTCCACTGTTCGCGACCAGGGACGAAAACCACACTGTTCCTCCTGAATCCGAGGTTGACTATCCGACGGACCCTCCTCTCCAGAACCCCGAATAGACTTTTCCAGGGAGGCTGAGGAGTGTGATCCCTCTATAGTTGGAACACACCCTCCGGTCCCCTTTTAAAGAGGGGACCACCACCCGGTCTGCCAATCCAGAGGCACTGTCCCGATGTCCATGCGATGTTGCAGAGGCGTGTCAACCAAGACAGTCCTACAACATCCAGAGCCTTAAGGAACTCCGGGCGTATCTCATCCACCCCCGGGCCCTGCCACCAAGGAGTTTTTTGACCACCTCGGTGACTTCAGTCCCAGAGATGGGAGAGCCCACCTCAGAGTCCCCAGGCTCTGCTTCCTCATTGGAAAGCATGTTAGTGGGATTGAGGAGGTCTTGAAGTACTCCTCCCACCGACCCTAACGTCAGTGAGGTCAGCAGCGCACCATCCCCACCATATACGGTGTTGACACTGCACTGCTTCCCCTCCTGAGGCGCGGACGGTGGACCAGAATCTCCTCGAAGCCGTCCAAAGTCGTTCTCCATGGCCTCTCCAAACTCCTCCCATGCCCGAGTTTTGCCTCAGCAACAACGAAGCAGCGTTCGCTTGGCCTGCGGTACCTATCAGCTGCCTCCAGAGACCCACAGGACAAAAAGTCCTATAGGACTCCTTCTTCAGCTTGACGGCATCCCTCACCGGTGTCCACCAGCGGGTTGGGGATTGCCGCCACGACAGGCACCGACCACCTTGCGGCCACAGCTCCGGTCAGCCGCCTCAACAATAGAGGCACGGAACATGGCCCATTGGACTCAATGTCCCCACCTCCCTCGGGGCGTGGTTGAAGTTCTGCGGAGGTGGGAGTTGAAGCTACTTCTGACAGGGGACTCTGCCAGCCGTTCCCAGCAGACCCTCACAACACGTTTGGGCCTACCAGGTCTGACCGGCATCTTCCCCCACCATCGAAGCCAACTCACCACCAGGTGGTGATCAGTTGACAGCTCCGCCCCTCTCTTCACCCGAGTGTCCAAGACATATGGCGCAAGTCCGGCGACACGACCACAAAGTCGATCATCGACCTGAGGCCTAGGGTGTCCTGGTGCCAAGTGCACATATGAACACCCTTATGCTTGAACATGGTGTTCGTTATGGACAATCCATGGCGAGCACAGAAGTCCAATAACAAAACACCGCTCGGGTTCAGATCGGGGCCATTCCTCCCAATCACGCCCTTCCAGGTCTCACTGTCATTGCCCACGTGAGCATTGAAGTCTCCCAGCAAAACGAGGGAATCCCAGAAGGTATGCCCTCTAGCAACCCCTCCAGAGACTCCAAAAAGGGTGGATACTCCAAACTGCTGTTCGGTGCATACGCACAAACAACAGTCAGGACCCTTCCCCACCCGGCGGAGGGAGGCCACCCTCTCGTCCACGGGGTAAACCCCAATGCACAGGCTCCAAGTGGGGGCAATAAGTATGCCCACACCTGCTCGGCCTCTCACGGGGCAACTCCAGAGTGGTAGAGAGTCCAGCCCCTCTCAAGGAGATTGGTTCCAGAGTCCAAGCTGTGCGTCGAGGTGAGTCCGACTATATCTAGCTGGAACCTCTCGACCTCGCGCACTAGCTCAGGCTCCTTCCCCTTCAGAGAGGTGACATTCCACGTCCCAAGAGCCAGTTTCTGTAGCCGAGGATCAGACCGCCAAGGTCCCCGCCTTCGGCCACCACCCAACTCACACTGCACCCAACCTCCTTGGCCCCTCCCATAGGTGGTGAGCCCATGGGGAGGAGGACCCACGTTACCTCTTCGGGCTGTGCCCGCCGAGCCCCATGGGTGCAGGCCCGGCCACCAGGCGCTCGCCATCGAGCCCCACCTCCAGGCCTGGCTCCAGAGGGGGCCCCGTGACCAGCGTCGGGCAAGGGAAAGCGTTGTCCAAAGTTTTTGCTCTTCATCGGAGGTTTGTTGAACCGCTCTTTGTCTCATCCCTCACCTAGGACCAGTTTGCCTTGGGTGGCCCTACCAGGGGCATAAAGCCCCGGACAACATAGCTCCTAGGATCATTGGGACACGCAAACCCCTCCACCACGATAAGGTGACGGTTCAACGAGGAGTGCATACTATGTATACTTTTTTTATGTGTATGTTTGTTTGCTTGTGCTCCCTGATTAATTCTATACATTTGATGAAAGTCAAGACAAATCCTAAAGTACTTTCACAGTAGCACTTCATCTCAAGTTGTAGCAAACATAAGTGTGAAAACAACTCCAAATTTAGACAATGTCTGACTTGATTGCATCCACCTTGGTCAACCTGAGATGCAACATGAAAGCCTGGTGGATGTGTAAAGAGGAAACCATGTGATATGCAGTGCTCTTACTGAAAATGTTTCTATATACGACTGGACAACTTGTTTACAGTTTGATGTATAGTTTTTAGTTAAACAACAATTACGGGCATCATCTAATATGCAGTGTTTTATATTTAAAATATATTCTTAAGCAAAACGTTAGTACAAATGATAAAAAAAGGCCTGCACACAGCCCAGAAACACATAATTTATTACATGTTCGGTAAGATAGCCAATGGTAACACCATCTTAGGCAGGAGAACCATACTTGAGCTGCATAGAGTTAGATGCCAAATTCTTGTGGAAGATTATCTATACCTTAATATAGTTTACTTATAGCATCTTAAATCTATAGTTTTTGTCTGCATGTGGACAGCTGTTTTAAGTAAAAAGAGCTACAAGCTTGGCATAAGCTGACCAAATAGTTTTCGTCCAACCTAAGCTAAACTTGTGCCAATCACCGAAGCAGGTGTCCGCACCCCACAATACTAATGTTGGAAAATGTCTTTTCTCAGCTACTAACCCTACTGGGAATATGGCCATCAACCATAGCATGGTCCCTTATCACTATACTTTGAGTATATAATAATAGAAATTCTTGTGTTCATTTTTTTTTGGTTCACCTATGCTACAGGTACCATTTTGCTATATTATTTTTTGTAAATGGTAGGTATATCTAATTTATATTGACACATCGTTACAGTTGTTTCATGCAAAGATGCTTGCTAGCTCGGCACAAGTAGGCCATATGGTTGTCTTCTAAACCCTATACCCAAGCCGCTCACCAAAGCAGGTGCCCATTCACTGCCTTGCTTTTATGTTGAAGTCGTCTGTTCTAAGCCATAACCCCTGTGGGAAAATGGCAAATACCCACACCAGGTGGTCTTTAAAAAACATACCTTGACACAATCAAACAATATAAAATCAATATTACTATAAAGCTAAATTAATAAAGCACAGTAAAACCAATGGTAAGGAAATGTATTTGAAAAAGAGTCTTATTAAAAAAAAAAGCTTAGATTTGTCAAGGCAGTTGAGTTTTTGTTGAGATTCAAAGTTTAAATCAGGTACCTAGCATTTTACTCTAATATCAGTTAAAGATGAAAATATCAAAGATTTTAACAGGTAAAAGTATGCCTTGTGTCAGCATTTAGCTGTGTATGAAAGAGATTTAGAGTTTAAATAGTTAAATAGGTGATTTTTTTTTTTTAATAAGTGTTCCAATATGCTATGTTTTGGTGGTTAAAGAATCTCATTTATAAAACTTTGCATAGATTCAAGTGTGGAAATTTTCCATGCCAAAAAATCGGAAAATGTGTACACCAAAAACATAATCAGATTTAAAAATCCTGGCATACACACATTTGTATGCGATTGACCTTTATAAATCTCAAAAGGGTCTGTGTGAACATGTCTTTAAAGTCTCCTGGCTACCACCCTGCAACAGCCATACTAAGCTTGTGAACCTCATATTTATGTAATCATTATACTGCAGACCTTCATTGGCTAGAAAATCCCATTAACTTTTCTTTTGTAAATCCTAGCCATTGCACAGAAAGGTGTTTAGTCACATTTGAGCCTGTTTTTATGTAGAGACAAGCTTGACAAAACTAACCCCAAGTCCTGAGTGCTGGATATTTAATCAGTGTTTGCTGACAAAGTTCAAATTTTGATCTTCAGTCATTGTTAAAGATTTTATTTTATATATTTTTTTAGGTCACAGTTCAGTATTGTGAGTTTGAACATTTGTTCTTCATATAGGTAGGTATATAGTTAGATAGAAAAGTATTTGTCCACAGGAAGGAAATGTTTTACAAAAGCTCAATAAATAGATAGATAAATGAATCAATATATACACACAGACATCAGAAAGTAAATTGAATTGAAATTGAAAAGAAAAAAAAACATCTGACTTAGATGTCACAATGAGGCATTATACAGGCATATTGCCAGTTGGTATAAAGGAGCCCCAGTAGCATTTCCTGACACATTTCTGTGGAATAATTCAGTGTCTGAAAGTCCTCAGTGTTAGTATGTCAGAGAGCAGCATTTTTTATGATGTTACTCTGTTTTGTTTCCATTCTCTCCTTCACTGCTACGTCCAGGGGGTCCAGAGTGTGTTCTATATCTGAGTTTGTCCTTTTAATTAGATGGTTATTTTGGTGGGTCTCTCTTTATGTGACATTGCCTGCCCAGCCCACTACAATCTACAAAATCGCACTTGCCATCACTGAGTTGTATAAGATTGTGAAGGATGTCACTACCCACATAAAGGAACGCAGTCTCCTAAGTAAAATAAAACATGCTCTGCCCTTTTTTTTTTTTTATAACTCCTCTGTGTTACTAGATCAGTCCAGCCTGTCATTGACGAGGACCCAGAAGCAGTTGTAGAAGTATACAACATCTACATTCACTTCCTGAATAGTGACCAAACATAGAAGCTTTTTGATGCAACAAAAGTCAATGACCAGTTCTTTTGTTTTCCTGATGCTAGGATGCAGTCAGTTCTCTTTGCACCAAGAAACAAGGTTCTCCACTTGAGGCAGATGATCTGATTCATCTCCCCTCATCGATATACCCCATAAGTGCAGAAACATCTTAGAATATCTGCAAGTGAGAAGATCTGCTGCTATATTTACATTTTGAGGTGTACAGAGTGAAGCAAAAAGGAGATGGGACTGTTCCTTGTGATGCTCCAGGGTTGCTCACATCCAAATAAACAACACAGTCCTTGGGCCTCACAAACTGTGGTCTGCCGAACAGTCCATTATACTGGAAACCATAGACTTGTTCACCTGCATATCTCAACAGTGGACTGACTCTCAGCTGGGTTGGGTTCCAGCCCTCCTCTGGGATTTACTCTGGCACACTGTAAGCAAGTTCAGAAAACAGATGAATGAAACTTAAGTGAAAACTTCGAAGTAACAAGGGATAATATTTAGTTAGGTAGGAAACGAGAATCCTAAAGTGCTTTCAAAGTAGTACTTCAGCCCAGGTTGTAGAAAAACGTAGTGAGAATGCACCTCTAGATTTAGACTTCTACTTTATGAAAAGACTCACAAACATGAAAAAGTTCAATCTGGGATGTTGTTACATACCTAGGTTTACCCAAGATGTACAAAATCACAGATTTAGAAGTCATTTTATTATTTTTGTTTATTGCACTTCAACTGGTCAAAATCATCAGACACATTTATTTATTTTTCTCTAAATTTAAAAATATATCAGGGAAAAACAAGCAGTTTATGGGCTACCTTCACTAGTCTATTTGTAGCTCTTATGTAAATAGAAAATCCCCAGGGTAACATCTTCTTGTGGTTTCAGATGTTTTTAAATAAATTTAGGCACTAATGACAGTAACTGTCACAGTTCTTCTATTCTGCTGTTTTCCTGTTTTCATTTTGCTGACAAAGAAAAGTGCTTTTTTGTAAACCACATACAGGAATACATATATGAGTATATTGGTTATGAGGCGAGTGTTGATAGACTTGCATTAAAAATTACAAGTCATTTGTGAAACTGTATATAGACAGAGGAAGGATTTATGGTGATTCAGTTATACCACACATTACCTTAAACTAGAATCGTCTGAGGTACAATGTGAATGAAGTAGGATAAACCTCCCAGATTACCGGTGCCTGTGGACTGCGAATATTAAATAAATGTACAAAGCCATCCACTTGGTCATTTATATGTACTACTCCAAATCGCTTTCGTCTGTGCTAAAGTCCACATGCACCTCTGAGCCACGTTGACTTTACATCGCACGCAAGACAGAGAACCACGATTGCCAACTCACAGAGCCCCGCCCGCCAACTCTAACTAAGGGCAAGCAAGATAGAGAGCCATGCCTGTCAACTCACAGAGCCCCGCCCACCAACTCTAAGACCGTGGGATACGAACGCATTTAGTGTATAAATGGATATAAATAATTGCATGTAAATGATTCGCCAAAATCTGTTGTATGTAAACGATACTGTTTAAAACGTTATTGTTTTTTCATCAGAAAACCCGGTTTCCACATTTACCTGTATTAGTTTAAATGGCACTTTTACCACTCACAATAGGGTGGACGCGCTGACTTATCGTGTCGACTGGGCAACACAGTGAATGCGGCGTATATCTATATATGTCTATGTTTTCCATAGTCTGCTACAGGAAGGTACTCTCTCAGCCATTGGCATTGGTTTCCCTCCTTGCTATTTTCATTATACTGCGACGGTGGTTTCCTAAGCTTTTGTTATACTGAATTCCTTTCTCACTGTTTTCTGTTCCTATTCTTACACCGCCGTATGCTACGGCGGGCTTAGGCTAGTATGTAAATACACAAATTTATTAGAGAAATGCATCAATTTCAACTCTAAAGCAGGACATTCTAGTTTTATCTCTAAAAGCTCAAATTGGAAAGCTGCCTCACAACCATCAAGGTTTATTCTGACTTTTTTGGTGTTAAGTCTGACCTGCTTTGACACCTTATTTTTCAAATCAGCAGTCACAAATGCACCATTTCATATAAAGTTTAAAAAAGAAATTACAGTGATACAGCCACACTCGACTTAAAAATAAAAAAACGCACAACTGTTATGAGAAATTTCCAGCATTTGACCCAGTCACAACATGGATGTAGCTTTAAATTATGTTATCAATGAGGTTTTAATATTCTCCCAAAAGTCTAGTATTTCTCTTTGTATTATAAACAAACAGTGAGATAGAAGTTGAGCTAACACATCAGAGTGAAAGAGGGAAATTAAACTGTTAATGCCATATCCTAGTATTGTCCAGTTTACTGCACCATAGTAGACTTGAATACCCAGGTGTATCAGGAGGATGCATGCTCCCTGGGAAGAGGTTCATTAGAGATTGTAGCCATTACTAAACCTATATATATATATATCTTCTTCTTCTTCTTTCAGCTGCTCCTGTTAGGGGTTGCCACAGTGGATCATCTTTTTCCATATCTTCCTGTCCTCTACATCTTCCTCTGTTACACCCATCACCGGCATGTCCTCTCTCACCACATCCATAAACCTCATACCTTACCTGGTAGGTGTATCCTTAACATCCTTCTCCCAATATACTCATAATCGCTCCTCTGCACATGTCCAAACTAACGCAATCTATTTGTCTCCCATCCGTCCAATTTGAGCTGACCCTCTGATATACTTGTCCCTAATCCTATCCATTCTCGTCACACCCAAACCAATATATATATGTATATATATGTGTATGTATATATATGTATTGTGAAATAAATAGCCTTGACACACACAAAAAGGTTTGGGGCAGCCCCCCATATATTGGTCTTGGTTGTAAAAGGGTTATTTTACAACACTCCTGTGCATTATTTTGAGTTCTCCACTGAACTGACTAGTGGAGGAAAGATGATGGCTTTATAAGGCAAAAGGCGGAAGTAATGTCATCTGCCCTTAACCGGAAGTGACTTCAGTCTTGGTGCTGGAACCGGAAGTGCTGTTGAATCAGGCAGGTTTTCCTATTTTTGGCCTGTAACGATAACAGAGGTAGGTTTAGTGTACCCCACCACCCCCTGACCTGGCAGGTAATTACCTCCACTTGGTCCACTCAGCTCACTCCTAGTCACATGTGTGTGACTATATATATATATATATATATATATATACATATACATATATATATATATATATATATATATATATATATATATATATATATATATATATACACACAGTAATCCCTCACTTATCGCGGGAGATAGGTTCCAAGGCCGACCGCGATAACTGAATTTCTGCGAAGTAGGGACACCATATTTATTTAATGATTTAACTTGTATTTGTGGATGTTTTTAAACCCTCTCTGTATTGTTTACAACCCACCCTTTACTCTATTAATAACAGGGACAACTGCTAAGCAATATGAAATCGGTAGATAATGTGATAGCAATAGCAATAGTAATAATATAATAGCAATATGAAATCGTTAGATAAGTTTACACTTACCCCGTGATGATGGTGATGAATATGCTGCGCAGTAAAAATGATGACGATGAAGGATAATGATGACTTTTACTGCGCAGCCGATGACTGTATTTTATGTCTCTTCAGACGGCGGTGCCATTTCCTGGGGCACCTCCTCCACTGTTTCCGAAGGTGTATCCATAGTTGTAGGAACTGGCTCTTTTTTGCAAGGCTGAAAAAACATTGTGATCGGCAGTTCCAGGCTTTTGCATTATACATCCAATGTACGGGAAGCAGATTCTTCTTTTTGTTTTTTAAAATCCTTGGGTTTTTCGACTTGTAAATAAGCCCCTGGCTTTAACAAAAATCCCACAGCATTGCCACACATCATGAGGGTCACACGATCTTTGTATGCTTTAAAGCCAGAGGCTTTTGCTTCCTCTTTGAACAGGAAAGTTCGCGACGGCATTCTTTTCCAAAACAAGCCCGTCTCATCCATATTAAAAACTTGTTCAGGCCGATATCCACCTTCGGAGATAATCTTCTTGAACGTTTCATTCACGTAAGTTTCAGCAGCGATCGTGTCAGCCGAAGCAGCCTCGCCTTGCAGGGAAACGCTTTTTAAGCTGTAGCGTTTCTGAAACTTTGCAAACCACCCTTTGCTAGCAGAAAATTGCCGTTTCTTATGTGGTGAATCACTGGAGGTCCCTGGTTGCGGATCTTCTACCTCTTCTTCATCTTCTTCGCGGTTGCCACTGTCGTCTTCTGGTTCCTTAGCGGCAAAGGTCTCGTACAGGCTCTTAGCCTTTGTTTGGATAATGTTCGAATCCAATGTTATGTTCTTCTTTTGGCAGTCGGCTATCCATACGGCCAAAGCAGATTCCATACGGACGATCATTTTATTATGAGCCGTAACCACTCTGTTCGCCGACTTTTGAAAGGTGATGGTAGCCGTCTTCCTAATGTTCGCCTCTTCCTTCTTGATGTAGCGAACGGTGGATTCGTTCACACCATATTGGCAGGCCACAACCGCGTATGTTCTCCCTTCCTTCAACATATCCAGAAGTTTCACCTTCTCAGCGATCGTCATCATTCTTCGTTGTGGCTTAGGCTCAGCACCAGCCTTGGAAGAAGGAGCACTTTGGGAGCCATTGCACGGGGTGAAAATTGAAGCGAAGTTCAACACAATCCACAAAAAAAATCACACACAGCACACTGTAAAGTAAACTGCTCAGCGAGAAAGCTTGAAGCGAATGACAAGGGGAGATACTGTGGGATCTAGGAATCAGTCAAAGCACCAATCACAGGCCCGATTAGAAAGCAGAAAGCTGTGATTTGTCGTCTCCCTCCCATGTGACAATCGCAGCCCGTGCTACAACACACGTAGTCACCAAACTTGTTTTGTTGTCCTTAGACTAGGAAATACTACTAATATATTTTAAATCCCGCAAAATCGTGAATCCGCAATAAGTGAACCGCAAAGTAGCGAGGGATTACTGTATATATCATTCCCTAGTGGTACAACGATGATCAAAAGAGTCCGTAACACTAACGAAAGATTATACTCACTTCTGTTTAATATTCGTTTAACACTCACAATAATATAGTCAAAGGGGAGCTTTGCTTGACCAAAGCATGATCCAGTTGGGGTTTCCTGTGATCACCGGTTGTCCAGTGTTTGAGAGAGTGTGGGAAAGCTTTGTCCTAGGCACGGGCAGGAGCGATATCTTCTATTCATCCATAGGTGAGCTCTGGAGTTCCGTGCAGTTATTCAGTTTTTATACCTTCTCTTTGAACATGCAACCTCCAAGCATGGGCATGTTCTGGTTTACTGGTTCAGCGCTCACAGAAAAATAGAACCAGAAACTGACTTTTGGGTTACTGCACATTCCTTTTTTCCCTAAATATCCTGCCTTGGCAGCGAACTGTTGTTTGTTGTTTATCTTGTTATCTGGTTTCTGTTCATACGAGTAAAGTCAGATACAATGAGATAAACTTAACAGATCACAATGACATACTTTAAACGCTGGCCACACAAGGTAGGAACAGGGCAGTCAGTGACTTCATTCACCTTGACTCTTTACATTTTTGTACAGGCCATTTGAAGTAGATTTTATTTTTGTTCAACAGATTGCATATATTTTCAGGGCTGACAACATGGCTTTCCACTGTTTTCTGTAAGAGGAAACATTTCCTACAACTAAATTTCACAAAATGTATTTTTCTTGTCAAAATGATGAAAAAATATAACAACACCGTCATCCTTGAGAATATTCTCACTTTTATCTTGATCACAGAAAGCTATCTGGAGCTAAATCTAATTTTCAGTTACATCGATAAAGTGAATATGACACACTTCTCAAAGTTTTCTCTGACTGGGAAATTATAGACCATGCAATGCTATTCCTTATTCTCAAGCAAAAACAAAAGCTCAAACCTACCAAACAATTAATAAAACGCTATTAGGGTAACAACATGGGGCAACTGTGTTATTAAAATATTAAAAGGTTGTTATAAATCCATTATTTAGAATTAGTATACTAACATTGTGACAACATGCATTAATTATATATAGATATGTGTTGTCCCAGTAAAATCATTAGGGCACACCTTTATTCTTAAAATAAATAGTTACTTATATAGGAAGATGAACTATTAATTAATGTTAAATTTCATCAAGCTATGTAATAATGTCTTCCAATTTGATGTGGGATGCAGTGACAAGTATAGGAGTTACTCATAATTAAAGCCCCAAAGCAATCAGTTGCTGAATATAAGGTTTCTAGTTCAGCCCCATCACCAACTCTTTGTGTTTGTGAGCAAATCACTAAACCTGCATATGCTCCATAAAACATGGAAACCTCTATAAAGTTTTCTGAGCCCGTACATTACCTTGAGCCAAGATTTCTTCCTAATATACAATAAAAAAGAAAAAAAATGTCACAACCCAAATTAAGACCATTATACAGGAATAAAGTAAAAAAAAATCCTTAGAACTTTTTTTTGCCGACTATACACAAAAGCTTTATTGGTGCACACTGTCTTCTTCTCTTTTTCATTGCAGATACATTTCAATGTATTCTTATAACTAAAATAGATGGAACTTCATTTACTTGTTGCTGGGGGAAATTCAGCTTTGTACAGAAGCTGTTTAAATAAATAAATACATAAACCGGTAGATAAGTAAGTAAGTAAATAAATAAATATACACACATCAGTATGACTATAAAGCAAGAAAACCTCTGACTTGGTTGTCACTGTCACAGTGAGGCTTTATGTAGACATATTGTTGTTGGAATAAAGTACTCTGTGTTCACCTTATTACTTATACTGCATATCTAACATGTCATGTCATTTTCTAATCTGATGAATCCAGACTAGGTTTGCAGTGGAACGGGAGCCAATCCCAGCTACTACAGGGCACAAGACAGGAACAAATCCTGGACAGAGCGAACGCACACACACACTACCAATGCACCACTGCACCACCCATATCTATCATACAGTTTAATAATTACAATAATAGTATATGAATGAAGTGCAACAAACACAAAGCAAACCACAATGCTTATGTACAAACATAGAGACATCATACAATATACAGAAATATACATTGCATACAGTGGATTCAGAAGTATTCAGGCCCCTTCATTTATGCACACTTTGTGTTGTTGATTTAATTTTAAATGGATAAATTTGCCATTTTTTTCAGAGATCCCTCACTCAACCTACATTTATTTGGTGTCACTGCATTGGGGTCTAGTTAATTGTTTTAAATTAATTTCTGCCATTGCCAAAGGCAAAACTGATAATTCATTAACTGAGTGTTCCATTTATACAGTATTTACCTATATCATGTAGAAAAAGGCAGAAAGCCAAAAAAACCCAAATGCCAGGTTAGAACCCTAACATTTTAGCTGGGTCACCATGAAGAATATCCCACCTGCTTTTTAAAATCCAAACTTCTTTGATATAAAAAAATGTCAAGATGAGAAATGGGAAAAGTAAAAAGATCAAAACGAGCCATGACGACAAAACCAGAAATACACCCCTAAACTGGAGTCAAAAGACCTAGCCAAAAAGTTAACTACCACGAGATACTGATCCAAAGAAAATTCACATAAAGTTTTAAGGAAATATCCTCAATATTGGATGACTGTGAAAAACAAGATGGTGTTGAAAAAAGATGTAAAAATATTTTAGGTAATTTAAATAAATTTTAAATTTTCAAATGAGAAATTGTTTTTCTCTATACTCTTGCCAATCTAATAAAAAGAAAGAGTCCATTTTGTCCTTATTAGTGGAAATATCAAACCACACTAACAGTTTTTCTTTGTTTGTGCTTCTATTATTTTTATAATGGTTGAAGCATTTTTCAGGACATTTTATATTCCTTTATTCTCTACTCAATTAACATATTACTAGATTACTAAATTAGTTCTTCTTTCCCTCCTGTCCTGTGTAGGTGCACTGTACCATTTTCTTCATCTCCCACTTCTTCACCTCTGGTAATTTCTGTCCTCATAGGTATTATTGCCTTCATTTTAATAATGGTGATGTTGTTTGTGACAATCCTTAATGCCTGGTGTGCCCACCCTCCACAAATTACATGTCAAGTTTTTTTTTACCTTTTACTTTCTCATAGTCTGCTGCCACATGTCCTATTTGGTGACATAAATAATCTCTCTTCCCCACCCCAGTACTTGTCTGTAAGGTTAGAGGAAGGCAGTTTTAGTTTCCATTTACACCTTCCTCTGTATTGACTTGGTAGCTATAATGTAAAAGTTGTATGTTTATTTCTTTCTCCATGTCTTCCTGAAGTTCCTGTCTTTGCCTTGCAGTACTTATCCAACCATACTGTACTTTAATATCTGCTATACCTGCTGCTTCTCAGAACACTGCAATATTAATTGTCTTTAATGCTTCAGGAATTGTAATTTTATTCTTTCTAAACCGTTGTTATTTCCAAAACACTCCTCCATTTAGAAAGTTAATGATAAAAATGACTTAATACATTATTTATTGGAAAAAAAGGCTTTCAGGTTCAGTGCCGGGGACCCTCTGTGGCTGCAGATTTTCATCCCAACTAACACATTCTATTATTTGTTCTCTTGTCTTAATTTAGCAAGATGTTATTTCCCAGTTACTATGAAAATGTACAAAATGTTCCCTTCCAGCATTACTTACAATAATAACAGGCAAATAATTAAATCTTACAGTAATTGACATGTATTAATAGCAAACTCAAAACATTAAATATACAGTAACAGAATAAAGTTATAAAAACTGAAAAATAAAGAATAAAAGAAATAAAAATGTAATAGCAGAAGCATACTCTTCTGAATATAATGCCAAAAGATTCACCATAACATCAACATTAAGACCAAACATGCCCTTGAAAATATAACACATCATTAAATTATTATGATATTTGATTTCTTAAGGCCGGAGCACTATCCATGTGAGTGGAGGCAGATATTTGCAGCTGTGTTCCCATCAGATGAAAGCAGTTGTCTCTTTACATGAGTAAGCAGCACTTTATTGTTGATGCAAATATAATTTCCTTATCACAAACTCCAACTGTATTTCCTTTTACATGGGTAATATATAGAGTCAATTGTGTGAATTCATCTATGACCTTGCAGCTTCACCACCGGTTCATTGTCAAGTAGATACTACTTCCAGCCTTAAAACCCATCTATCCAAGTGTATTTTTTTTTTTTTGTTTTTTTTAACTTTCTTATTGCATGGTTGTATCATGGAGAGCCACAATATGTGAAATACATGGACTGCCCTTGAAAGGTCCACAAACACACAGTGATCCATATGACTCAGTCATTCATATTCATGTTCATCTTTTAGATTCATGCTGATGTCAATGAAGGATACCATGGCATTATTTATACACAACTGAATCCAACATGAATGCATCTCTGGTTGGTTTTAATGTAAAGTGAAAGTGAAGACCTGTTCCTGCTGTCTCACACGTTTAAATAACTTTAGGCCCTTTTATCTACATTATTTTTAAAGTATAAATATTAAAGTAGGTCATATAGCAGTAAAGTAACACATTTGCAGTCAGCTGATACGCCTTTAGTATTTTGCTAAATATGCATTTTCATTCTAACAGAACTGCAGTCTTCTGCACTTCTGACCCGTCAACAGTAAAGCAGAATTTTGACTACCAGTAATGCAATGCTAATGGGTCAAGCAGTGAGAATCCAATGCTGTTTGCAAATTCTACATGGCAGACTCTGCACACTGCACACTTTCTGTTCCTCAGTCCTTTGGGTTGTGCCATGAACACAATGATGTTGCAACTGAAAAGTAACACTTCTATATTACAAAAGTTCACAGTGAAATATTTAAATGAGCAGCATTTGTGACTTGACCATGCCATTTCAAGATGTTTTCCATTATATTTGTCAATAGGGCTAAACTGATCATTTTTTAAATATGCTGATCATTAGCTTTCTAAACCTCACTGTTCACACTTTCCATCATCTCATCATCTGCCAGATCTGTTTGAAACTGAGCTTTAGCTCATGAGATTTGTACATCACCTACAATGACCAAATGCTTTGTGAAGATCATTTAAATTCTTTGTCATACTATCTAACATAGTAGGGGAGAGTCTGGTGGGAAGTGAAACAGAGACTGCTGTCCTTTAGCACAGCATGGTATTGGGAGTTAATGAATGAGCAGTGTAGAGTCTGCTAGCCATTTGGCCTGAGGAAGCAGCAGTGGGAGTAAATTTGACACCCTAAGAGCACTGGTCAAGTTGTGTTTGGCTGAGGCACTGAAGGCGATTTTTACAAAGAGCAGACAGGCACAGTCCAGTCTTGTTCACTTAGCTCTTATGGGTATATTAATTTAGGGTGAGAGTGAGGCCCTTGTTGGCTATATAAACACCAGATTGAGCTTTGCAGCCAGTAGAGTGCTCCTTGTACAAAGAGGTGTTTGAACAGTGAGACCTTATTCCAATAAATCACTTTCATTTAAAACAAAGCTAACAGCCAATAAGCATGGCTTACTCCTGTTCAGCTGGCTGACATGATTTCTTAATACAGATTGTTACATTTTGCTTTGAAGTGCATTGTCATGTCTAAATGTGCAATGAGATTATTACTTGCATGAGTTCACTGACTGCTGACAGTGGTACAGTACCAACCACGGGCAACAAAAAACAATCATTACTATAGCAACATACAGAACATCAAATGTAACATCACACTATGTGTATTTTGATCATTTTGTTCACTACTTTGTTTCTAGAGAATAAAATTGGGTTCTCCTAAGTGCTTCTTTTTATTTTCAGAATTCATTTTTTATTTTTAGTTTTGATTTCTGTGGGTTTTTTGGGATATTAATAGCATTATTTAGCAATTTGCATGGACACCATCATTTTTGTGTACTGCTTTGGTTTTGCCATGAATGGATGATCAGAAATATACAGTGTGTTATCACTTATACAATGATATAAAGGTCAGCACCATGCACATTTTGGTTGTCCAAGATTATGGATAAGATATAAAACTTTTAGCATGTTATTTTAAGGTGTAGAATTGACTGTAGGTAATGACTCCAGACTACGTTTTTTTTGTTTTGTATTTTCGTTTAGATGATGGGTTGGTTTGATCTTTGCTAATGGACTCCCAATCCTTTTTCAGAACCAGTCTGCCTTGGTAAAACACTGTGCAGGATGGTTAAGATCTGAGTAATAATATTTGATTTTCTGAGGAGGAGTATGATGTGTGCTGATACAAGCCGCTGAAATAACAGGATGTAATGAAGCCAATGATGATAGATCTAACGTTTGCATCTGTGGATATTGTTCAGTGTAATTTGGAACATTCTGACTTTTCTCAGAAATTTGAGCAAGTAAAGGTGTTTGTGAGCCTTCTTGATGATACCTGAGATGTGTTATGTCTCTTATCACTGATAGTCACTTAAGGAGATTTTAAAATTGCTGACTCTCTCCACAGATATATATGAGCGTGTGATTTTTCTCCTACTGTACTTCTTAAATCATATGACCATCACCTTAGCTTTGTTGACATGAAAGAAGAAATTGTGGTATTGTCAGAAGTTTAAATCCCTTCTCTGTCAGCTCTGTCACTGCTGAAGATCAGGCATAAGATGGAGGTTTCATTAGCAGATCTAAATTATGGAGTTGAAGCTGTGTCTGGCCATGCCGTTTTATATTATCAAGGAATACAGCATAGGGCTGAGCACACTGTCATGTGGGGTGCTTGAAGATCTGTGAAAAAGAAGTAATGATGGTAGTCACACATGATGAAGTCTGCCAGTAGAGATGTATGAAATCAAGTTGCAGAGGTAGCATAATTTCCAGGTCTAAGGACTTGGTGTTACATCTTGATGTAGTAAAGTATTAAATCCTGAGCTGTAGTCTATAAATACAACACTGGCATAGCAGTTTTTTTTAATTATTCTGGTGTGCCAGGATGAGATGAAGTGCAAGAAATATGGCATCCACTGGACCAGCTGCGGTGATAAGCAAACCAGAGGTCGTCCAAAATGTATTTCGAAGTATTTCATCACAATGGTAACATGTGCCACCAATAATCATTTATGCTGCCTGCTCGTTTTCTTTGACACATGGATAATTGTTCTCTTTTTTTTTAGCAGGTGATAAACTGTAGATTTTGTCATATGAATTACTTAACCTGTCTGTGAAACTGTCAGCTTATTGGTCAATGCAGGGTTTCAAGTGCATCCTGACACTCCACTCGCACTGGATGTCTTATTTATATTGGCAAAAAAAATCTCCTCATAATATTATCTTCAGGAACAGAGATGGATATTGTTTGTAGTTCTGCAGAAAAACACACAGGCAGAATTTTGTTGTCAAAATCAAGTCCTGAAGCCAACAAACAAACTGGCAATGAATTTGTCAAACAAGTCTTTGCACAGATGCATAGAAGTTACACTACTAATGTTGCACCATTTGAATTAGGTATTAAAAAGATTAACTCATTGGGTATCTACTATTCAGCAACATTGAGTAATTCATTTACTGATCTGGTCATACATGCAGAACTGTGTACACTGGAATCTATAACTGCTTTATCAGAGCAAGGAGGAAGAAGACCAGTGGTGACTTGTAGAGACAAGAACTAGAATAACATTCAAATGAAAGTGTGTCTCAACTACAAAGGATATCCTCAAAGTATCCAGAAAAGATTTCTGGACACTGTTCACTCGTTTGTAGTTTATTATTTTCAATCACCAGTGGGAAAATTGATAGAAAAGTAATGGCCTGTTCTTGGGCCAAAGTGGTTCCACTGTATTTTTTGTTTAATTCAGATGTGGGCTTTGACACATTCAGTAGAAATGCTTATAAGTGCTTTAAAAAACAGCTGGTTGAAGATATTGATTTAGAGATTTGTATACATTTTTTAAAGGGCCAGGGTTGACTGCTTTGATTGTACAGCTGCTTATCTGAAGACCACTCAGGAAAACTGGAAAGAACTTCCTGAGTGTGGTGAGTCGTGCAATGGTGTCGCCTTTATTGTAGGTTTTGTGTAACTTTTTATAGGCTTTCCTTTTGTTTAGTTATACACAGCGCTTAACTAGAGAACTTGAAGGTGGTGCCAATGAGAGCTCCAATGAAAGAAATGACAGGAAAGCTGCACAGGTGTGTGTTTGTATACACAAGCACACACACACATGCAAGCGTGGCTACAAATTTATTGAGTTTCTTTTGGATTATGGCACGTGGAAAAACCTATGTGAAAGTGTACAATGTAATTGGGGATGGGGGCTCAGTAAGGCATGTGTCAGAACCGGAGGAATGGAATCCCATGGGTGTATAAAGTAAAGGTGGATGTCCGATGTCTTTGTTTTGTCAGCATTAAGTCCATCGTTAGTGAACAAGGACAAACAGAAGTACACATTACCTTTTGATTAACCCTTAGAGTTTATGAGAAGTGGGGATAATATGGTGAGCTAGGACTTCAAATTAGTTGGAATTATTTTTCTTTTAAGAAGTCCTTTGTTCTCTTGAAGCAGCCAGCAAAAGGAGGAAGGGTAATGGGCAGGGATTATTGTTTTTTTTTTTTTTTCCTGATTTAGAAAGTCCTTGGTTCCCTTCGAGCAGCCTGAAAAAGGAAGAAGTGAAAAGGCTGGAGTTTTTGTGCGTTTTTTTTTTTATGTTTTGAAATGTTTCCCTTTATTCATCATTTTTTTGCACACATTTAACAGTAAATTCATGAACTTGCTTGTATGATAGTTTGATATTTTTGGATATTATTGCTTTTTTGTTTTTTAATAAAGAACTGTCTATTTTTGTACCATCTTGTCCCTGTCTTTCTCACTCTACTACTAGAAGACCCATGGTTAGACCGCTGTGAGTTATGTGGTGGATATGGAGCATCATACTGAGCAGGATAAAGGAAAGTGTCACGGAGGCAGATCTTTATTTTTTTTTTTTTAATTTTTAAAAAGCAGAATAAATTCAGTTGTGGGACAGAAAATGTGGCTGAGACCTGACTAGGCTTTGGTTTGTAATAGATAAGTGTCTGTATACCCTGCCATAATTTTTGTGCATCATTGGTGCTGCTGTATTGTTTCCTATGTAACCTGATACTACATTTTAGCATCTTTAATAGCTTTCATTAGCTGCTACCTGCTTTTTGCATATAGTTAGTTTGATATGAACCAACCAAAATGGGTTAGTGCAAGCCTTCAGCCATCAATTACACCATCTTACTCAGTGCCATATAATTTCTTTCTTTTACCTTAAGTGCTAATTGCAGCTTCAAATAATTTTGCATCCTTAGACGTGGCTGCAGCATCCTGACAGGCTGACTCCTCAACAACACTAGCAAAAACAGAGAAATATGCTTAGACAACTTATTGTGTGACCAAATAATTGAAGTCCGGTTGACTCATGTTTTTTCTCTTGGCAAATTTTCGCATTTGAAGTTTTGCTTTTCCACAGTCATCTGGCATAAAGCTTACTTAGCATGAAGCCTGCCTTTCTGAACATAACTTTTATGTTTTATGTGTTTTCTGATCTGCTTTACATTTGGCATTTCATGCAGTGCTGCTACTGTATTAAGTCACTATGTAGCAATAAGCTGAATTAAACCAGCCTCATAAGTATTTGGCAAAGGGCAAGATCGGTTTCGGTTAGCGCAGGTAAGCCAGCTACCAAATTTCGTGAAGATGGGGCCATAAATAAGAAAGTTCAACATGGTGGACGTTGTTGACCATTATGACCATTACGCGTAGAATTTCGAAATGAAACCTGCTTAAATTTTGTAAGTAAGCTGTAAGGAATGAGCCTGCCAAATTTCAGCCTTCTACCTACACGGAAAGTTGGAGAATTAGTGACGTTGGAAAGTTCGAAATGGCGGCCAACAGTGGCGTCATACCACCAAAATAAGTACTTACATCGGTTTCGGTTAGCACAGGGAAGCCGCCTACCGAATTTCGTGAAGATGGGGCCATAAATAAGAAAGTTTAACATGGCGGACGTTGTCGACCGTTATGACCATTACGCTTAAAATTTCGAAATGAAACCTGCCCAACTTTTGTAAGTAAGCTGTAAGGAATGAGCCTGCCAAATTTCAGCCTTCTACCTATACGGGAAGTTGGAGAATTAGTGATGAGTGAGTCAGTGAGTCTGACGTTAGAAAGTTCAAAATGGTGGCCGACAGTGGGGTCATACCACCTAAATAAGTACATACATCGGTTTCTGTTAGCGCAGGGAAGCCACCTACCAAATTTCGTGAAGATGGGGCCATAAATAAGAAAGTTCAAAATGGCGGACTTGTCGACCGTTATGACCATAACGCATAGAATTTCGAAATGAAACCTGCTTAACTTTTGTAAGTAAGCTGTAAGGAATGAACCTGCCAAATTTCAGCCTTCTACCTACATGGGAAGTTGGAGAATTAGTGATGAGTGAGTCAGTCAGTCAGTCATGGCTTTGCCTTTTATTAGTATAGATATATATATGTGTGTGTGTGTATATACAGTATATATATATATATATATATATATATATATAGGTTCTCCCTTCTTATATTTTAACTGTGCATTCTTTATCTGCTAGCCATTTCACCACAGTGAAATAATAATAATTCAAATAAAGCATGATTGTTAAGTTCTATTATAACAAGTTAGTTTCGTGGGTTCTTTACCCGCAGTGCTGTGTGCACGCAGCCCCCGCGGTACGTGGGTGGGGTCCCCTGCTGCGCCGGGCTGTCCACAACAAATTTGTGATATACAGGTCCCCGCCTTGAAACAGGCGGAGCATCCTGCCGACTACGCCAGATGTGAACGGCACCCGGGCACAGACAGGCGGACATGTTGTTTCTCAAACCACCACACGCTTATTTAATACAATATTTACAAATTATGGTCACAAAGACCCCAGTCTATTTGGTCACACAGACCCTAATTACGTGCACAAAACCCCCAAACAGTCCTGGCCACAATGCCTTGTCTTCGGGCTGCCTCCACTCTCCTCCTGAGCTTTGTCCTGCTTCCACCCGACTCCAGCTTGAATATATACAAGTCCCGGATGAGCACCAGGTGTTCCGGCATGGCCACGCCCAGCGTGGCGGAAGTGCCGGCTGTCCTCCCCGCTGCTCTCCGAGGCGCCATATCCCCAGCACTTCCTGGTGTGGCGGAAGTGTATTGATAGACTTCCATTTAGCAACAATAGTACTCCCTGCAATGAATAGTACATGACATACAAATTTCCTCCGTCTGCTCAGTACAGAGTCTATTTCCAAAGCCCAAAGTGCTAGTACTAGATCTGGTGGTACACAAATATTCTAATTCCATCCATTTTTATTTTCCCATTTTTGGTTGATAGGTAGCATTAGTTTGAATGCTGAAATTAGCTCTGAATGGAATGCCAGTCCATTGAAGAACCCACTGTTACACACAAGGCTAATTTACAGTCACCAGTTAAACTAATTGGCATGTTAATGGAAAAGTGGGAGACACATGCATGAATGGGAGAAGTCCCACATGAATGTTTTGAAATAGTGAATAGTCCACATTGACACTCAAAGCAACAACCTTGAAACTTATGAGGCAGCAAGAGTGACTTCACTATTGCGCTGCTTCCTTTCTAATTTTAGCAAGCTATTTTTCTGACAACTTTCGAGGTTCACATTTGAAGACTTCCATAACTGCAAGCTAGCATTCTGTAATAACAACATGAACCCGCTGCATTACGTAGCAACTTTTGATTTGTTCAACTTTTAATTATTATCTTCCTTACTGAGAGAAAAAGAAGTGGTCTTGCCCCGTGGTGGTTCCAGAGTCCTGGGTATGAATGTGGAGTTCTCCACATGTTCCTTTAGGTACTCCTATTTCCATTCTGATTCCCAAAGACAAACATATTAGGTAAATAGACATTCTAATTTAACCCCATATAAAGCACAGTGAGCACAATTTTGCTCTGTGATGTGGTAATGCCATATCCTTGGTTAGTACAGGCTCTTACATTTGTAACCCTGAACTTAATAAACAGATCTGATGATATATGGAAGGGGTTGCTCCATTGAGTCAGATTTATGTGAATAAGTGGGCAAAGACCATGAAGTATAACGGTCCTGTATTTTAAGAGTATCATCTACACATCCTTAATAACCCACTGAACCTTTCCTACTAAAATGTTACCCTTTTCTGATGATACAAGCTTAAAAAATGTAGATCTGCTATGCTTCATTTCTCGGCAGCAAAACTAATTTGCAAGAAACCACAGCAACCACTTCCACTTTCTCCCAAGCCAAGCCCACCCCAAATAGCTTGCACATCAGGTTTATTTGATATCCTCAATGGATGAAGGCAGAAAGAAGGTACTTCACAGTAAAGAGGAGGTTTACATTTTGGAGTCAGTTTTTGCAATAATTATCTCTTTAGCAGATGGAGTATACCCAGGGACTTAACTTGGACAGTATCTTCTGGCCACTAAACCTTTCTTGCAGCAATCAGCTTGATCAAACTTGATTTGGTATAATTTATTACAGAAAAGAATAACTGAACATATTTGACATATATTTTGGCTAAATATTCTTGCTACCAGAATATATCATTCAAATTGCATGAAACATTATTTCAGAAAGTAAAGATTTATTGACAAAACATAGGGTTATATATGGGGATCATTAGTTTTTAATAAAAACCCCTGGTTTGCAATACAAGCAGCTATGTATTGTGGCATCGATTCATGCCTAATGATGTTTTGTGGCACATCTACTTCCACTTAAGGATAATGGTTCATGGCAGTATGTAGTAGACTGTAATTGCCAATTCAGAATGTGCCACACATACTCATTTAGGTGCTGCTATTGCAAAAGCATTGTCATGAGATGCCATCTTTTCAGTGGCTGGCATTGAGGTTTTGTAAATTGGAATTAGACACACCAGTAATGAACTATTATATGATGGAAGAAAGGATGTAACTTGGTCTGCTTATGGTAATTTTAACATGGACATGACACAAAACACAGATTCATATTATTCTGTGTTTACAGTGGTAACCTCTATTCTTTTCTCATTGGTACTGGGGTTTCTAGAGCTAACTGACAAAAAAGCATATGACAACTGCGTGTGGTGATAAATGCATGAAACTAGTGGAATTTAATTTAACAGATGTCAATTAAACGAAAAGGTTCCATTTCATGTGCCGTATTATGACATGCCTGCTGCTTTTGAACAGCTTTTGTTAACTCCCCTCTCCAGAGCTAGAGGTGTCCAAATCAAGGTATGTCCAGCTTAGTCACTGCCTGTAACAGTTAATACCAACATATGTATGGCTACCACATGTTAGACATTTTGTAAGGGATTGCACATAATGTGTCCCTGTATATTGTATGGTACAGTTACCCTTTTATTTACATGTTTTTATGTTTTTTGTCTTTAAAGTGTTTCTCCTAATTGTTTGGTCTAATGGCACACACCTTGTCACATATTAAATGATTATGTAATGATATCTTTTGTGGTTTACAGCAAGCAGCACTAAGTACTTGCAAGCAGCTTTCTATGCCTGCTTGGTGAAGATCCTTGACATACTTGGTCTTTGTGCTCATGTTGTCAGCACTCTTCATCTGCTTTCATCCTCTGGATCAAGAGAAGCCAGTTAAGGTGGTTTGGGTATGTTGTAAGGATGCCCCCAAACTCCCCCAAGGGGGCAATTCACCCGAGAGCTGCACCGGGAATATTCCACTGGGCAGAGACCTTGTGTCAAACCCATTGGCTTGGGAATGTCTCACAATTCAACAGGAACAACTAGAATCTTTAGCAGAGGGACGGGGAAGTGTGGACTGGTACGCTTGATATGCATCCACTGTGATTCTTACCAGGAAAAGAGGCTTCAAAAAATGAAAAGAGGTGCTGCATGGGTGCTGCCACTTTCTGGTTTTTGATGCTATTTTTTGTGTCTGGTTGCTGTGATGCTGTTTGATTCTTGAACATGTGAGGCACTTACAAGTGAACTGTGACATCGTGGTAGTTATGATATATAAGATGGCAGGTTACATTAAGCAGCATCTGAATTTTAAGCATTTAAATGAATGACCTTGAGAGAGATTGCACAAACCAGACACAATTTAGGGAATGATTATGGTGCTGACGTTTGCTTTGTTTCAAGTTCAACGTTGGCTTTTGTGTATTTGACCTTTTGCAATCCTTTTGTTTTGTGCTTTATAAACTGCACTTTTGGTATTTGACACTTATTATCAAAATCTCTTTGAAAGACCATGCAATATGTCATCAGAGCTGGAAGGACTGCACACTCCATCAATTTCTGTCCTAACAGCTCATCAGCAACCACTCCAAATTGTTACATGTAACATATTTTATACATTTTTTGTTATAATAATTAATAATAATTAAATTATTATTATTATTATTATTATTATTTTTTGTTATATCTGTGAATTAATTTTCATATTGAACTCTCTTTCCCATCATGTTTATAATTGTCTGTGTGATTCATTTAGTTGCAATCATTGGATCTCTGACATCACGTAAGTGATATTATAAATATCTCAGAAGTTACAATGTTATCCATCGGTGGTGACAGAAAGTTTTGAAGAATCTTTAGCATAGTTTGTTTCAAAGCAAAGTAGGCGCTAGCACAAGATTTTCATTTTAGCTTTGACATTCTTTTTGCCTCTGACTTTCGATTCTTGTTTCACCCTCTTAATTTCTATTTGTGTAGTTATTCTCATTTTCTCAGTCCTGAACTCTTTCCTGTCCTGACCACAGTTAAGACTGCATGTCATCTCCTGGGGCCTCATTCATAATGCCGTGTGTAGATTTCACAATATAACATGGCATACAGACAAAAGCAGAAAAATCCAGATGCATAAATCTGTGCATCTTCCACGTTCTTCAGCTACATAAATCCCGGTCAGCGTGAAAGTAACGCATATGCGTGCACCTGCTGCCCCACCCCAACTCCTCACAGAATTACACCTCTTTGAATATGCAAATCAATATAAATAACCCTTAAACTCAGCATTCTGTGAAAAGGCAATGGCAAAAGCACGGGGGAAAATAGAAGAAGTTCAGCGAATACTAAGTGGAGGCAAGGAAAAACTTACTATTTGTTGTTTTAAACAGTGGTATAAACAACAAAAGGTAGCTGATCGAGTGACATAGCCTGTCGGAGAAACTCGAAAGCGCAAGTTCACAAAGTTGCACAGTGCCTGAAATAAAAAAGAAGTTGTCAGATATCAAAGTCAGAGTGAAAAGGTGAGTCATAGCCCACCGTCTGAGTGTCATATGAAAGCTTATTAGGGTATAGAGAAAAAAAATAGGCACACAGTGGGGGAAAAAAGCACGAAATGTCAACTTTAATTTAGAAATTTCCACTTCAATCATGTAGTTTATTTTGTCATTACAGTAGAACATCATAAACTTCATCTTTAAATCGTTTAATTTACTAGTTTCTCAAATCGCATCGTAACTAAAGTAGCACGTTAAATGCTTTGTTTTGTATTTGATCTTCAATGTGCTCTATGTGTGTGAATCACTATGTGCTTCTTAAACCGACTTTCTCTTCCTCCAACAGGACACAGAATCCATTACATTCGTGATATTACAGCTCTCTGAATAATTAAAATACTGAGATATATAAGTGATATCATTTTCATGATGATAGGAGTTAAAGCATGTTATCAAACAAAGGAACTTGATGGCGCAGTGATTGTTCCTGCCTCACGCAAGATGCTTGCTGCGCCGTGCGGGACCTTGAATGAAATTATTTATTTGCAGCAGTACTGTCTTTTTCAAATGTACTAACCTCCAATTCCTGTCCTTACTTTTCTTTCTCCAAGTAACCAATCGCCACACAATCAGCTCTGTAAAAGACGTTAAGTTATAAGCTTAGAACGCCGGTTCTTCAAAACTTTTAAGGAACATTGAAATTTCTTCGTAGTACATGTTTAATTATTCCATCCATCTATCCTTCCAGTGTTGTGCCAGCCCCAGCAAGAATACAGCACGAGGCAAGAACAATCTGTGAACGGAGCGCCAGTGCCTCGCTAGCGCTGTGGCACTGTGTCCTCACATGTTTAATTATTAACAATATAGATTATTTAAATGAAGTTAAACTTTTATCTGTTTAATATAATAAATATATTTTGCTGCATTTCATCTTAAAAATTATATCGTCATCATATGTAAATACGTGCTTTATAAAGTGGCTCAGGTTGTGCAATATTATAACTGTATCTCAAGTTTACAGTGAGGTGATTGTACTTATAAGTACAAACAGTTCTACAAGGAGCACTTGATGGACTGATTGAGGGCGTTTATAGTTCTTGGGATGAAACTGTTTCTGAACCCCGAGGAAAGGCTCTAAAGCGTTTGCTGTATGACAACAGTTCATTACACAGCATGGCTGAGGCAGCGTGTGCTTGATGCTGTATACCGATAATTCTCTTTCCGATCAGCTGCTGTAGATCTGTGATTCCCCACTCAGATACAGTGATATAAATACTCAGAGTGGTGCAGTGAGAGTAATATGGAAAAAGATGATCTGCTGTGACAACCCCTAATGGGAGCAGCTGTAAGAAGAAAAAGAAGGTGGTGCAGAGAAAGCAACAATGCTAAAGCAGCTATGGTATTTAGATTAGTTTGACCATTCTGTGGACCATTATATTGTTACAGGTTAATTACAATCAGATGCATTAAACTAATAAACAATATGCAGTTAATTTCAGTGTATTAATAAAGCCACGTCAGGGATGTGGATATAAAAAAGAAAGGGAAAGCACACTGGAACAGTAGCACTGCTTTGATGATGGGTGCTGCCAGTCTGCAAAACCGAGCGCAGAACTTGCGTACGCCAGGGTTGGAGCTATCGTGAAAATGTGCGTGGCTTTACGCCAACTTTAGGTTTTATACATCGCAATTTGAAAGTGGAAACGTTCGTACGCAACATTTTTGTGTGTATGCACTATTTATACATGATGGTCTTCTCCCTGTTTCTCAGAATAATCCTTCTTCATTTATGTGTCTCTTAGCTTGAAAAAGAGCTACAAGGCCTTGAATGTTGGATTCCAGCCTCCAGGACAGAATCTGAACAACTAAAACAATACTTCACCTGATCCCCTCTCCTTACAGACTTGACAAAGGTGATGAGTAAAATTTTGGGTGCTGTGCTGGGATGTTCCTTCTGAACAATGTGACAAAGTAAAGCTAGAGTGAGCAGACATACTGATTTTGAGCTGCACATCATAGTGTCATGGTAGTTCACCAGAAAAGAATGTCCTGGTCATCATGCTTTTCAAAATCAGAAGTGAAACCATCAGCTCAATGGCATGAACCATACATCACTATTTTGAACCAAGCCCATTTTCCGTACAGATGTTCCAAATGTGGAAATCCTTTTATACCCAACTCTCTACGCCACCTGTGCCCATCAGCATCCTTACACGTATCTCTGAGGCATTTTAGAAAACAATCACCTTTTTACATCTGGAATACAGTACAGGCAGGCTGAATAACTCCCAGGTGTGGCTGAAAGTCTTGTAGAATTCTTTCAACTTAAGAGTGAGTCACTTACTTGAGGACTCCAGTGGAAATTAAGGGGAAGTGTATTTTGGACTGAAATCAGGATGCAATTGTTTATGCAAAGAACTGTAGGAATCTGGAACAAACTATCAAGACATCTTGTTGAAGCAGAAACCTTGACATCCTTTAAGAAGTATTTGGATATCAGGATGGCTCAGCTAATAGCTAAACAAACAAGCTTGATGGAGTGAATGACCTCTTATTGCTTGTTAAATTTCCCAACTTCTTATGCCTTAGTCACTGGATTTTACTGTCCACCAGATGAGAGTGATCTTTAGAATATTGTGCCCTGCTTGCACTGAAGTTCTAAATCTGCTGGTAAGGCTTTTTAGCCTGTTCATAAGGAACATTGCCTTAAATTCTTGAATAGTTAATGAATATGCAGAATATTATCGGCAATTTAAAGTCTAAAAATGTATTTTTGATCTTCTAATGGTCCATGCAATCTGAATTAGTTCTCTGAGCATTCATCTGTTAAAGATTACATTATGGGCTGCCTAGTGGCACAGTGCTTTGTGCAACCGCAGCTCCAGCGGCCTGCACAGGTTAAGCCCCAGTCAAGCACATACATAACTTAATCTTAATATGTTTAATTGTGTGTTTGTCAGGTAGAAGTCTATTCAGGCAGAACTGGCATAAGGTAGGAACTAACCCATGAATGGTGTTCATTACACAACATACTCGTAAGAATGGGTGAGTTCACAGTTGCCACGCTAATCTCATGTGCACTTTGCTGGGATTTGTTGGCTAAACCCAGAGTAGCCATGGCTAGAATGTGCAACATACATGCAGTGACTAGCCTGAGATTTGAAAATTCCCTTTCAGCTAGACAAATTATTTTAAACGGAGAAAAATGTGGGCCTTCAACATTTTTTGACACCTTTAGTAGACTGTCACGCATGAAGAGTGTATAACTTTCCGACATAGCAAGCAGTTACTGGTAAATGTACCATTGACTATTAATATTATTAACTGAGGATTTCCGATGTGAAAGTTTCCTATACAGTACAAGAGATAATTAGAATGATGCAGCATGCCTTTGTGTTCCACTTGCTATTGACACATAGCATTAGGTATAGCATCACACACCGCATCTGACGTTTTCATTATATCACATTCAGCTCCAACAAATGTAAATTGCAAACCAAGATAAACATAACTTAAGCACAGAGAAGTGGGAAACCTTTCCAAAGGTCATAAATGAGTCACACAGCCAACAACATGATACTGACATGAAACTGTTATTCAGTTATCAGGATGTGGAAACCATCTGAAACAGCATTCACAATATTATAGTTAAAAACAGGTAGCGTCATATAATTGTTTAGAGATGCTTTCTGATTTACATCAGTGTCTCCTTGAATCATAGTTATCTTCCACAAAGAAGCAACAGAAATAACACATCTAATAACAGGAACACATGAATTCCACATCCTTCTATACATTTGCATTATTTTAACAATGTCAAAGTGAGTTCACTAACAAAGCAGGCCCAACAGCGACAATGTGAGAAGAGAAACCTGCATCGCAATAAGAGTGCTATGTCTAATTTAGCACTGCCTCCTAGTGTACACGGCTGGAACTGCATAATGGTCAGACAAACTGCAGTTAAGGTTTCCTCAAATTCAAAGTACAGAGCATGCAAAACACAATGAGTCACCCTGCCAGGAGTTCCACAATGCAGTGAGATACAATATATTTTTAAAATTCAATTTGTAAAATTAACTGTAATTTTAACATTTTATATTATGATAAAGGGCAAAATTTAATGAAAACCACAAAAAGAATCTATATAGTTCTCTGATTTGCAATATATTGACATAAAAAGTAGATTTCAAAAATGGATAGTTGGATGGATAAGTATTTGATCCTGAAAAGATGAGTTTATGGCAGGAATTACCCCATCGGCATCTTTGGAGCATTGTGCAGTTTTTGTTGTCCTATTCCAGCTGAGACAAGTTTGATAAGTTTGCAAAGTGATCCATCCGTTTTGTTTTCTACTTTTCGCGATAATTAGGACTGCATCCTCACAAGCTCCAGGGATTTGGGATCAATTTACTGTAAATGTGGAATCTTTACTTCACTTCACAAAATAGTTAAGAGATTGCAATTTAAAAATTTAAATAAGTAAGACATTTAATTGTTCCATAGGGGGAAATGATGAAACTGAGCTGGAACATGTATTCCAACACTTTATACTAAGTATTCCCAGCAAACTTAAATTATATGACCATTATACATTAATGAATATAAATTGCAGTACAGTATATACTGTAACTATTATACAGTGGGGCACAGTGGGTAACACTTTGTACTTTAAACCCTGAGGTTTGTGGTTTCAAACCCCACAACTGACACTGTGTGACCATGAGCAAGTCTCTTCACCTTCCTGTGCTTTAACTGGAAAAACAAAAGAAATATAACCAATTGTATCTCAAAATGTTATAAACCTCTTTGGATAGAGAGGTGTCAGCCAAATAAATGTGAAAGAGATACATTATACTATATGATATTATATAAACATGCTGTACATTATGTTGTATTCCCACCTTCAACTTGGTCAAAGAGTTGCCAGGGAAGCCTGGATTATCCCAGCCATGTCAACTGTCACAGTGTTGTGGATCACAGCTGTAATTTAGTTTATTTTATTGAGGTCAACTTTTACGGTTGAGACCTGAATTAATGGATGCTTGGCCATGTCTGATACTTACAATGTGCTGTACATTTCTCCATCTGTTTGTGTTGGGGTTCTCCCTGTCATCCTGCTGTTTCCCACATCCCAGATACATGCGTTTTAGTTTAGAAAGCAACTCTTGACCCATAATGGATGCAGTTTAGGGAGGCTTTCTGTCTTAATGCCTAATGCTGGTCTGATAGACTTTGGCTGTCTGCAACTGTGATGGAGAAATCAGGTGCACAAAATGTGACTTTTTTTGCCATTGTTCACACATACAGGCACTCTTTTAAGTAGGAATGGCGACTGCTGCCTCTTGACACCATACTTACAGATCTTTAAAAATCCTTATTGCTGTCTCCTCTCCTTGCAAATCCTATATTTTTTTGTAAACAATGTACTATCATTTTATTTGTGATGTGACTTGACTTTCACTTAAAGGTGATGATGCCTTAAAGAAGCAAAGGAAGGGTAGCCAGACAAGAAATTAAAATATTCATGACATTAGAGTTGCATCATTGATTTTATTTTCTTAAATACTTTATGCTTTTATCCATAACATGCTTCTGCAGCTGGTTTGTTTGTATGAACTGCACATTTTTGAGAATTATTGATTCCACTATAATTCTTCATAATATCTTTCTTGATGTAATTTTCTTCTTCTTCTTCTTCTTCTTCTTCTTCATCTTTTTCCATGTCTGTGTGTGTTTGATGTGCTTGATCAACCTTCTCCAAACAGCCCAGTCCTGCACCTCCTCACAAGGTAATTTTAATAGTAATAATTAATTTCCAAGGCTATGCAAAAATGGAGCACAGAGTACAATAAGAACTGTATTCTAAGCATAGACAGATAGATAGATAGACATGTTTTTATTTCTGAAAAAAAAATTCCAAAAAATGTTCAAATAAATGTATAACAGGAATGATCATAATGTTATGTATGTAACTTAACAAAGAGTAGATATTTACCACGTGTAAAGTGATTAAGATTGCATATATTTATCAGTACAGGATGTCAGTCATAGGCACAGTATAATGGCATGGTATATTGTAATTAGCGTCAGGGTCTGTTAAGATGTCTGCTAGTCCAGTTCAGTACCATTCAGCACAAAGCACACCAAACAATACCACCTTGGCCAAGAGGAGACATACTATAGAGCCTGATGGCTGGTGGTAGAAATGACTTTACAGAGTAAGAGGGGCAATGCAGATACCTCGTCTGTTGCTGAACGTGCTCTTCTGTTTAGCCAATACCTCAGACAGGGAATGAGAGTCATTGTCCAGGACAGTGAGCATCTTCGGAAGTGACCTCTGTTTTACCACTTTCTCCAGTGAGTCCAGCCTGACTTCCAAGATTGAACCTACCTTTTAAATCAGTTTATTTAGTCTGTTGGCATCACCTGCATTAATCCTATTTCCCCAGCATACAACCACATAGAAAATTGCACTGTCCACTACAGACAGGTAGAAAATGTGCAAGAGCGCCCTTCTATACTTTTAAATTCATTAATTTTCTCATTTAATTTTTTTTTTTTTATATGATTCTCATTATTTGAAAATTGTTGTGGAACTCTTATGATGGGTAGCGCTGCTGCCTTGCAGTAAGGAGGCCAAAGTTCGTATCCCGGGTCTTCTCTGGGTAGAGTTTGTATGTTCTCCTTGTGTCTGCATAGGCTCCCTCCGGATACTCTAGTGTTTCCTCCCACAGTCCAAGGGCATGCAGCTTGGGTGAATTAGCAATGCTAAATTGTTCTGAGTGTGTGTGTTCAGCCTGCAATGGACTTGCGTCCTGTTCAGATTAGTTCCTGCCTTATTCCCTATGCTAAATGGAATTGGTGCCAGCACCCCTTGTGACCCTGGTCTGGACTAAGCAGCTCAGAAAATGACATGACATGAACTCAAGATCCACTTGCTGTAGATCTTTGTTGGCTGTTCCATTTTGGACTGGACTCCTTTTACTTGGTTCCATACGTAGTAGTTTGGAGGAGTACTGATATTTTATTGTATTGTAGATCCAACGTGGTCATTTTAGTTAGCTTTGCTGCCGCACATCCCCAGGAGCCTGAACATCTGGTCATTGACTTTTGTAGTTTCATGTTCTCGCTGTGTCTGTGTGGGTTTCTATTAACTGAGGATTTCGATGTGAAAGTTTCCTATACAGTACAAGAGATAATTAGAATGATGCAGCATGCCTTTGTGTTCCACTTGCTATTGACACATAGCATTAGGTATAGCATCACACACCGATCTGACGTTTTCATTATATCACATTCAGCTCCAACAAATGTAAATTGCAAACCAAGATAAACATAACTTAAGCACAGAGAAGTGGAAACCTTTCCAAAGGTCATAAATGATCACACAGCCAACAACATGATACTGACATGAAACTGTTATTCAGTTATCAGGATGTGGAAACCATCTGAAACAGCATTCACAATATTATAGTTAAAACAGGTAGGTCATATAATTGTTTAGAGATGCTTTCTGATTTACATCAGTGTCTCCTTGAATCATAGTTATCTTCCAAAAGAAGCAACAGAATAACACATCTAATAACAGGAACACATGAATTCCACATCCTTCTACATTTGCATTATTTTAACAATGTCAAAGTGAGTTCACTAACAAAGCAGGCCCAACAGCGACAATGTGAGAAGAGAAACCTGCATCGCAATAAGAGTGCTATGTCTCAATTTAGCACTGCCTCCTAGTGTACAGGCTGGAACTGATAATGGTCAGACAAACTGCAGTTAAGGTTTCCTCAAATTCAAAGTACAGAGCATGCAAAACACAATGAGTCACCTGCCAGGAGTTCCACAATGCAGTGAGATACAATATATTTTAAAATTCAATTTGTAAAATTAACTGTAATTTTAACATTTTATATTATGATAAAGGGCAAAATTTAATGAAAACCACAAAAGAATCTATATAGTTCTCTGATTTGCAATATATTGACATAAAAAGTAGATTTCAAAAAAGGATAGTTGGATGGATAAGTATTTGATCCTGAAAAGATGAGTTTATGGCAGGAATTACCCCATCGGCATCTTTGGAGCATTGTGCAGTTTTTGTTGTCCTATTCCAGCTGAGAACAAGTTTGATAAGTTTGCAAAGTGATCCATCCTGTTTTGTTTCACTTTCGCTGATAATTAGGACTGCATCCTCACAAGCTCCAGGATTTGGGATCAATTTACTGTAAATGTGGAATCTTTGCTCACTTCACAAAATAGTTAAGAGATTGCAATTTAAAAATTTAAATAAGTAAGACATTTAATTGTTCCATAGGGGGAAATGATGAAACTGAGCTGGAACATGTATTCCAACACTTTATACTAAGTATTCCCAGCAAACTTAAATTATATGACCATTATACATTAATGAATATAAATTGCAGTACAGTAAAACTGTAACTATTTTACAGTGGGGCACAGTGGGTAACACTTTGTACTTTAAACCCTGAGGTTTGTGGTTTCAAACCCTCACAACTGACACTGTGTGACCATGAGCAAGTCTCTTCACCTTCCCGTGCTTTAACTGGAAAAACAAAGAAATATAACCAATTGTATCTCAAAATGTTATAAACCTCTTTGGATAGAGAGGTGTCAGCCAAATAAATGTGAAAGAGATACATTATACTATATGATATTATATAAACATGCTGTACATTATGTTTGTATTCCACCTTCAACTTGGTCAAAGAGTTGCCAGGAAGCCTGGATTATCCCAGCCATGTCAACTGTCACAGTGTTGTGGATCACAGCTGTAATTTAGTTTATTTTATTGAGGTCAACTTTACGGTTGAGACCTGAATTAATGGATGCTTGGCCATGTCTGATACTTCAATGTGCTGTACATTTCTCCATCTGTTTGTGTTGGGGTTCTCCTGTCATCCTGCTGTTTCCACATCCCAGATACATGCGTTTTAGTTTAGAAAGCAACTCTTGACCCATAATGGATGCAGTTTAGGGGGGCTTTCTGTCTTAATGCCTAATGCTGGTCTGATAGACTTTGGCTGTCTGCAACTGTGATGAGAAATCAGGTGCACAAAATGTGACTTTTGCCATTGTTCACACATACAGGCACTCTTTTAAGTAGGAATGGCGACTGCTGCCTCTTGACAGCATGAGCTCAAGCGTGCAGAAGGAACTCGAGTCCAGCTCAGGGCGCGAAGGAGCAGTACAGGAGAAAGCTGGAGCAGAAGTTGCAGAATAACAGCATGAGGGAAGTGTGGGATGGGATGAACATCATCACTGGCTGCAGCTCGAAGCGGGGTGCCACCATCGAGAGAGACGTGGAGAGAGCAAACCAGATGAACAACTTCTTTAAAAGGTTTCACAACCCTAACCCACTCTCACCTCAGAGTACTGCACCCTCCACCCATCCTTCTGCTGATACCAGCGTTGGAGAGACTTCCCCACCCACAATTACAACAGCTCAGGGGCCTCATGTATAAACGGTGCGTACGCACAGAAACGTTGCGTAAGAACTCTTCCACGTTCAAATCGCGATGTATAAAACCTACACTTGGCGTAAAGCACGCATTTTCCACGGTACCTCATACCTTGTCGTACGCAAGTTCTCCGCTCGGTTTTGCAGACTGGCGGCACCCAGCGTCAAAGCAGTGCTACTGTTCCTGTGTGGTTACTCATTATTTTCCTGACGCGGCTTTATAAATACACCGAAACTAACCGCATATTGTTTATTAGTGTAATGCATCTGATTGTAATTAACTTGTAACAATATAATGGTAGAGGGAACAGCCATAGTATTCCAAATACCATAACTGCTTTAGCGTTGTTACTCTCACTTCTTCTTCTTCTTCTTCTTTCAGCTCCTCTTGTTAGGAGTTGCCACAGCGGATCATCTTTTTCAATATTTCTCTCACTGCACCACTCAGAGTATTTATATCACTGTATCTGAGTGTGAATCACAGCAGCAGCTGATCGGAAAGGGAATTATCGGTATACAGCTTCAAGGACACGCTGTCTCAGCCACTGCAAAATGTTTTAAAGCCTTTCCTGTACGGACCTCGTGGTTCAGAAACAGAAACAATATCATTTATAAAGTGAAATTCAGCAAAATATGTTTATTAAATTATACAGATAAAACTTTAACTTCATTTAAATAATCTATATTCTTCACTGGGAGTGTCGTTAAGGATAGAATAATTAAACATGTACTACGAAGATATTTCAATGTTCTTTAAGCGTTTTGAAGAATCGGCTAAGCTTACAGATGGCTTAACGTCTATTACAGAGCTGATTGTATGGCGATCAGTTACTTGGGGAAAGAAAAGCACTGACTGCAGTGACGGCTACGCCAATATATACTGAATATAAAACAGAAAGAGAAAATAACAACACAGCTAAAAACACAGCGACAAATTTCGGCAAAAGTTAAATGCTTGTGTCATGAGCACGAGGCGGCTATGCAGCCATCCACTGTGCATAAGCTACCTTACTGACGGGCGGACGAAGGAGCCACCGATTCTTCCTCTGCCCAGTGCCACCACAAGCCTAGAGCCGCTCTTGATTGTACTGCTGCAATAAATTATTTCATCGAAGTGAAACACATGTTTAATAACGTGCTTTAACTCCTATCATCATGAAAATTATATCACGTATACATCTCAGTGTTTGAGTTATTCAGAGAACTGTAATATTACGAATGTAATTGATTCTGTGTCCAGTTGGAGGAAGAGAGCCATTTTGAAAAGCAAGTAGTGATTCACACACATAGAGCACATAGAAGATCAAATACAAAACAAAGCATTTAATGTGCTACTTTAATTACGATGTGATTTGAGAAACTGGTTAATTAAACGATTTTAAGATGAAGTTTATGATGTTCTACTTTAATGACAAAATAAACTACGTGATTAAAGTGGAAATGTCGAGATTGAAGTTGACATTTCGTGCTTTTTCCTCACTGTGTGCCCTTTTTCTCTGTACCCTAATAAGCTTTCATATGACACTCAGACAGTGGGCTTACAACTCGGCTTTTCACGGCGACTTTGATATGTGACTTCTTTTTTATTTCCGGCACTGTGCGATTTGTGAATGTGAGCTTTCAAGTTTCTCCAACACGCTATGTCACTCGATCAACTTCCTTTTGTTGATTATACCACGGTTTATTTGAACAAATAGTATGTTTTTCATTTGCCTCCACTTGGTATTCGCTGAAATTCTTATATTTTCCCCCGTGCTTTTCCCATTGTCTTTTCACAGAAGGCTGCGCTTAAGGGCGATTTATATTGATTTGCATGTTCAAATGGGCGTAATTCTGGGAGGATTTGGGGCGTTACATAAAGCGCGTGCACGAGCGTTAGTTTTCACGCTGATCGGGATTTATGTAGCAGAAGAACGTGGAAGTTGGAGTACGCACAGATTCCTGCATCTGGATTTTTCTGTGCGTAAACACATTTCGGCTTTTGTGCTTACGCCATGTTATAGTGCGAGTTCTATGCACGGCGTTATACATGAGGCCCCAGGTGAGCAGAGAGCGGAGAAGACTTCGTGCCAACAAAGGAGTGGGTCCAGATGGAGTATCGCCACAACTGCTGAAGGTCTGTGTGTTGGAGCTGGGGAGTCCTATACAGCACATCTATACATATATACATTGGACTTCCAATACAACTCGGAGTCCTGCCACGTGCAAAAGTTCGCTGACGACACTGCTATCGTGGGCTGCATCAGGAGTGGGCAGGAGGTGGAGTATAGGAACCTAATCAAGGACTTTGTTAAATGGTGCGACTCAAACCACCTACAACTGAACACCAGCAAAACCAAGGAGCTGGTGGTGGATTTTAGGAGGCCCAGGCCCTTCACGGACCCCGTGATCATCAGAGGTGACTGTGTGCAGAGGGTACAGACCTATAAATACCTGGTAGTGCAGCTGGATGACAAATTGGACTGTACTGTCAATGCTGATGCTCTGTGCAAGAGAGGATAGAGCTGACTATACTTCCTTAGAAGGCTGGCGTCCTTAAACATCTGCAGTAAGATGCAGCAGATGTTCTATCAGACGGTTGTGGCGAGCACCCTTTTCTACGCAGTGATGTGCTGAGGAGGCAGCATAATGAAGACGCACGCCTCACGCCTGGACAAACTATTGAGGAAGGCAGGATCTATTGTAGGCATGGAACTGGACAGTTTGACATCTGTGGCAGAGCGACGGGCGCTGAGCAGGCTCCTGTCAATCATGAAGAATCCACCTCATCCACTGAACAGTATCATCTCCAAACAGAGGAGCAGCTTCAGCGACAGACTGCTGTCACCGTCCTGCTGCACTGACAGACTGAGGAGGTTGTTCCTTCCCCACACCATGTGACTCCTCAATTCCAACCGGGGGGGTAAACGTTAACAGTATACAAAATTATTGTTGGTTATACCTGCATTTTTATCATTCTTTATTTATTTTTTTTTTATCAGTATGCTGCTGCTGGAGTATGTGAATTTCCCCTTGGGATTAATACAGTATCTATCTATCAATCTAAATCAGCATTTAGCAGTGCAGTCAAAGCCCAGAGTTGCAATCCTGTTGCCTGTTAATCATTTAATTTTATTTTACACATTTCTGTCTCCTATGCTATACCAGTCTGAGGATTATTATTCTTATTACTGTATTATTAGTTATGTTGTAGCCTAAAATTTTGTCTTCTTAATATTAATGACAAGTCAGTGCCCATGGAAGGAACTACAAAAGGAACAATCAATGGTTCTGTAGGGTGCCTGTACCTTTAAAGTGCAGCATCAAAGTGAGTGGTAAGTTTTTATAGTATACTGTAGTTACACCTCGATACAGTAAATCACGACTCAACTACAGATCTGCTGTCACTCTAAATTAGCACTGTACTAAACAGTAATATATGTAAGCAAAAAAGCAGTAACTGTTCTTTAATAAATACACATAACATCAAACAAACCAGAAACAAGACAATAATTTAACATAAACCAAAGTAACACAAAAAGTGATACAAAATGTAAATTTATAATTAAGAGAGGTTGTCTCTATTGTGATGACTTTTTTTTGTTTTTACATTTAGCAATCTTGATTTTGTTTTGTACATTTGAAAAAAACCAACTGAAATGAATCTGTAATTTGCCAGTTAAAGGGGTTTCTGTGTCTATTTTTATTAACATTTTACCACTTCTATAAAAATTGATTTATTCTTAAGTATAGCATAGATGTGCTCATACAACAAAATGTGAATATTGAAACTTAAAGTAATGAAATGTGAAAAATTCTTTACAGGATTGAGGAGGAAAATTACAGCTCTAAACATTAATCCATACGTACCCACTCATACTGGCCTAGTTTTGACTAGCCAATAAACCTAACATACATATCTTTGTAATCTTATACTCAGTTCGTACTTCGAGTCCGATACCTCTTACACAAGTTCTCAGCAATTCTCAAAATGTTTATACAAAAATGAATCCTTAGACAGAAGATTAGCAGAAGCTGACTATACTCCCCTTTATGTTGCTTGTTTTCCTTGTGTTTTACTGTTTAGTCAGGTATTTCTTAGATCCCTCTTGTTGATTGAAATCCCTTTGATTTGTACTCAGAATAATTTAGTGGCTACTATTATTTTGTGAACTTGCAACCTAATTTTGTTAAACAGGAAGAATTTAGTTCTGCCATACAATTGCCCTGCACATAGCTTTCAGAATATACAATATCATTTGACATAAGAAATAATAAAATCTACTAAAAAGAAATCAAAAAAGATTTTATAAACAGTAACAGCATTATTATGCATAAAGCTGTTCACTTTATATTTATTTCTTTTTCAAAAGCTTTTCAGATTAAATAAGTTTGAAACAACTAAAATGTTTGTGTCAACAGGTGGATTTTTTTAAACAAGACAGTAATAGCATCAGTCATATCAATATACTAATAAAGGACTATGCAAAGAATAGAGCAATTCAAACCCTTTACCTTTTAAACCCAAGGTTTGCAACTGGAATAGCCGTCCAAGTTCATAAGGCAAAACCCGTAAAAGATTGTTATTTAAATGCAATTCCCTGCAAATGAAACAAAAATTATAATGCAGTTAGTGAGTGGGCAATCCCAAAATCTTTTTTGATGTAGCAGAGAAAATTTTATTTTCAATAATAGTATTTTATTCATGTTAATCCTGCGTAAGAGCTACTGTACTCGATATTGCACATCTTACTAAGGATTTTTGCATTCACTAGCATTAGGAAGCAAATCAAATGAAGACAAAAAATAATAAAAACATTGTAAAGAAACCTTCAAATAAAGTGCTATTTCTAGTTTATAATATATGCATGATATATCATAAAAACTATATCATATTCCTTAAGGAAAAGGCAACTAGGCAAAACTACATTTTGTAATAAAATCAACAGTAAATCTGCAAACATAGCCACAGCAAATTGATCCAAGGTATTCACAAGATTAAGGACAATCAATACTTTAACCCTCATGAATGTCATAATTAAATCTAAGAGCCCCTTACTCAGAACAGGAATACCAGGGCCTACCCCTCGAGTTTGGCTTAGGTGTAGTGTTTGCCAGTAAGCTCAGTTAGACTCTGTCTGAGGTGCTACAACCGATCATTGCCCATAAGATGAAAGGTGAGGGCCAGGTACAATGCCAGTTGGGTAACAGGCAAGAGTAGGGCAAACCCTTGCATATTAGACCTTTGCAATGGCAACTGGTTCTTGGGGTATGGAATTTTACCTTTCTGACTGGGAACAATTCTTGATTAAGTATGGTAATCTTTTAACTGTTGTTTGCTTGTATGAGCCATTCTGTCAATTTTGATATATGGTTCATACTTTTAAACTGTGGTCATTAGGGTATGTTCCAGTTACTTAGCGATATTGGAAAAACACTCCATCCAATACTCAGCTAAACTTCAGCAGGAGTGGAATTTGTAATGGCTGTGAAACAGTGGACCAACTTTTTGTCAATACATAGATACCCGAGTGGATTTTGATAGTCCTACCTAGAAATACATTGTTGCAATGTGCCATGCGGCATCTTCTCTCAAATGCCACCCGAGTATGGGGTTCTAGGACTGATGTTGCATTCAATTCAGTCCCTTTATTTGCACAGCAAGAGTTGTGTTTACAAACAAGGTATTAAGTCAAGACATTTCAAATTGTCAGCTTTCAATTTGTATGTTTTTATTGAACATAACATCAACTCACAGTTAAGGTTTGGAATTCTGAAGGTGCTAATTCTGAAAAATAGTGTCATGTTCTCTGTAGGTAAGTGGTAAGCAGCTGTCCCAGGTATTTTAGGGTCTTGTTAACAAGTGAAAGGAGTTTTGATTGTGGTACAAGACACAGCCACTGGCCAGGTTCAGGACACACAGAAGGCATTTTATCTCTCGACAGCATTACAAGCATCTAAGGTATACCCCAGGAAAGTCTGCAAAAACTTGCTCACACCAGGATGACCTTGTCAGCCCACCTCGCCATTTTTCTACTTTGACGGTTACCGAGAAAAGTAAATTATGATGAAAATGATGGTACTTTTAAAACAAAAACAACAATGGTAGAGTCAGCCAAAGAAAATCACTTGTACAACATTCATAGTCTAGTATTTTAAAAAGGGAATCAAACAAGATAAAATTTACCTTCCCTTTTCTCTCATGCCACATACCTGAGTGAGACCATGTTTCCAAGCTCTGCTGGCAAACTGCGTAATTTATTGGACGACAAATTCAGGTAAACCAAGTTTTGTAGCTTGGCAATGTCCGGTGGAATGCGAGTAAGGTTGTTATCATTAAGATGTAGTGCAGTTAAATGTGTCAGCGTCCATAATGACATGCTCAAGCTTCTAACCCGACCTGTTAAGATTAAAATTACATATGCATTAGTATTTGGATTAGTGAGAGGTGTTCAACAGCATTACGTTACGTATATGTAAATACTTTGTTCAGTCTTATATTCCGTCTTTAACATCAAATTCTTTAGGTATGCTCTATGCTTTACAAAGCACATTACTTTGATGTTCGCTATAGAAAGGCATAATTGGTTTTTTCCTCAATCATATTTTAGAAGAGAAGTGCTATACAGTAAACCTTGATTATCCGTCAGGGGTCGAGACCAAGGTTGTGACAGATAAGAGAAAAGATGGATAACAGAACAGCTACTTTAAAAATGATATACTGTAGATTAGCGAATAGTCGTATTGATTTACAAAACTAAATATATTAACAAAATTAATTAAGCCATATAATATTGTAATGACCAGTGTAATAAGGAAACATAACTCAGATTAACTAGTTTTCTACATTTTACTTAAGAGTCCTTGTTCTGTAACAAATGGTGTCATGTCTTATACTCCGTTATCTGGGCTACAGAGCACACCTCTAAAACAACAAAGGAATGTTTTCCCCACCAATCAGTTTATCTCCTGCCACTCACGTTCCCTTTTTCTGTATACCGCAAACACTCCTGCTTATTGCCTCCCGACTCTCTGCTCAAAACTTCCTTCCACATCACCTTCCTTTTTCTCCTAACTTCTTCTGTCACTCTTCTCCTAAGAGGTGTGTCAGCCCCTTACACAACAAAAGCTCTTCACCCAGTCCCATCACTTACTGCATTCATTAAACACTTTCTGCTCCCCAACACCACATCACAAGCCGACTGCATGTCACAATATATTAACAAAACATAAAACAGAATTTAAAAAGAAAATTACAATACAGGAGAAAACATTAATATTAATGGAGAATAACATTACTGACAGTGCTTTTCAATCTTGTTGGGATCATGCTTTATATCGTTAACTGTTGTTCTTCCTACTCCATAAATTGAAGCAGTATTTGCTGCACTTTTGCCATTTTGTAAACTATTAATAATTTCAGTTTTTTGTGGCAATTCCAACACCACATGTTTACGTTTATCGGCCATAACAATGTATAGTAGACCACAGTAGCTGACATTCCTTTCCCGGCTGGGATGACTTATTGGTAGGACAGAGAGCAACAGCCTCTCAGGTCTGTATGGCCCCCTCATACACCAGGTGGTAGCATGACTCTGGTGGGTCCCCCAAATGTTCACTGCAGGGCTGGATTCCTTGGGTGATGCCATGGTAAGCTGCAAAGAGAGGACATCCCTATTTTGTTTGGGCTCTGCCTGACCTGGAAGTGCTTCATGTGTGCAATGTTGTAGCACTGGACATACTCCCATGGTCCTCCATAAAACCTCAACTAGGTCGGTTGAGAGTCAGGAGAGGACGAGGCGGACAATGCTTGTCTTGGGATTATTAGAGGAAGAAAGGAGAAGACGACAGTGGTGGTTGGAAAGCCTCTTAAAAGGTATAAACTATGCCTTTACATCTCGAGACCTGTGTCTGTGTATTTGTCTTGTGTTTCGGATTCCAAGGTGCCCCCTAGTTGCTACAAATTCTTAATTTTTTGGAAGCAAAATTAATTGACTTGGCCTTATAAGTCAATGTGAAAAAGAAGAACTCTTCAGATAACAGTTGATCTGAATATCTGCCTAAAATGCTTTCCTTTAAGCAAATACTGTATTTAAAAATTGGTTTGCAAAATACATTTTCTGTTACATCAATACATACAAACTATGCATATAAGCAATCAAACAATTTATTAGAATAAAAGACTTTAAAAATAATTATAAAAGCTATGAATTTCTAAAGTGGAATGAGCTACACTGACCAGAGATTTCCAATTCTGCCCAATGTGACTTCTTTCCATTAGCTGCCTCTTCTGCTGACATGATGGTATATAATCTTCTAGGATCTGGGGGATCATATTTTTCCTTTGGCATCCCTGTTAGCCTAAAAAAACAATTAATACATACATGAATCAATCATTTAGTTTTTAAAAGGGCTCTTTATCACCAGGTATATATTTGAGTACTACAGTAAAAACAACAGAAATCTTTCTTTGGTATTCTCATTTAAAAGGATTATTAATATTGTACTTTCAAATTAGAAAGACTTGTAAAGACAGATGGTACTTTATTTGTACCAATGGGACAATTCGCTTTTACAGAAGCTCAAAATATAGAAATATTATAACAAACAATAGTAACTCCCCTCAAACACACACAAAAAGAAAAAAAAAAACATCTGACTTGGCTAAACATAAGAGAACAGTCACAGTATGGCATTATAAAGTGCTGCTGTAGGTATGAAGAAATTCCAGTTGCGTTTCCTGATACATTTCTGCTGAATAATTCATTAGCTAAAAGTACTTAATGACAGTGTGTTAGGGAGGGGATGTGTAGCATTACTGATAATGGCCATCACTTTTGTCTCTCCTTCACTGCTGCCTTCGGGGGGCTGAAAATATTTCCCATAACCAAGCCTACCTTCTTAATTAGCTTGTTGATTTGGTGGGCCTTTTCTCAAGTGATGTCACCGGCCCAGCATACCATGACATAAAAATAAATAAATAAATCGCATTGGTTTCAGAGTTAAAGAATAAAGGATGTCATTACCCCATTAAAGGAGTGCAGCCTCCTTTAAAAAGTTTGCTCTGCCCTTTCTTATATAGTTCATCTGTGTTACGAGACCAGGCACCAAAGCATTTGCAACAATGCAGCACCTCCACATCAACCTCCTAAGTTGTAACCTGGCATAGAGGCTCTTTGGGGCGGCAAAAATGAATAACCAGTTCCTTGGTTTTGATGATGTTGAGTCAGAGACAATTATTTTGGCCCCAAGAAAAGAAAGTTCTTCACTTGACTCCTATACTCTCAGCCCTCTTTATCAAAGCATCCCACTAGTGCAGAATCATCTAATTTCTGCAAGTTACTTGACCTGGTATTATATTTATAGTCTGAGGTGTACAAAGTGAAGAAAAATTAGACAGGGAGAAATCCCCATTTTACAAGACTCGTATACTGTAGTTCAGGATCAGTCTCTCAAAGGTTATGATGTGAGATGTAAGGGCAACTAGTCTGTAGTCATTAGGTGAAAAGGCACCTGACCTCTTTGGAACCGGAACAATACGGAATGTTTTCCACAGCAGCAGATACCACAAAGTGGATCATCAAAGGCTCTAAGAACTCTACAAACAACTCTATCCAGTCCCACAGCTTTTCCTGTTTGTAGCCTCCGCAGTTGTCTCCTAAAATGCCTATCAGTTATGGACAGCCCACACTGGTGCTGGACTAATCACTGACCATACCAGCTAAAGGGGTAGGAGTAAAATATATACAGGGAGCATGTGTTGAAGCAGTAGAGATGGTGTGGCAGTACTGTGATTTTTTTTTTAAACTTTTGCAGTACATTCAGTACCATTCATCAATTGTAGTTAAGAGGTAAGCTTAAGCATATGCAGACAGATGAAGCTATGGTGTCCTGAATAAGGAAGACATTTAATTTGATTAACCGAACATTAATCAAAACTTTTAAAAAGTTAAAAAATTGGTCAAAACCAGAAAAAAGGGAGAGAGAAAACATAGAGCTTCTGTAAAAGGCGGCTGAAATGTATGTACATATAGTATATAAACACATAACTAACAAAAAGTTATAAAGGTAAGGATGAAAGCTTGTGAAACTATTTTATACATATTTAATGACATACATAACAATAATAATTACATTTTTAAAAGAAAGAAAAATGAAGAGACAAAATGATATCAGAGGTCTGTCATTAAATTAACGAGACAGATATGAATTTTATTCTAATAGTTATTAAATGTTAACCCTGTCTTTAAAGTAGCATCCTGAGTTATTTCAGAGGCAACACAATGCCAGTAGATTTCTTGGCCATTTTAATTTGAGACATCCATCTAAACACTGGTTCACGCAAAATCAGAGAGTGAAACAGTGCTTAATATTTTTGCATTTCTTTTCTGAATGGGTCAATGATCATGATTATTGTGATACAAATAATGAAGAAAGTTGTAAAGTCTTGCTTTATCTAACAGTAGTTAAACTATAAGCTTCAAGGCTGGGGGCAGCTTCTATAAACTTCTAGGTTATGGGAGTAGTATTACTAAAACATATCTTAAAAGAAATATCTGTTTCATTAACTTCATGACAGGCATTTTATCTCTTCTGTATAAATCATCATATAAACTGATGCAATAAATGTTATTACATACCAGGCCATGCACAGCATTAGCAAGAAGTGCAATTTTCTGGCATCTTACAAGACAATGCAAAAACTTGAATATATGTCAGAATAGTGATATTTACTGTTGTTAAACATATACACATCAAGAGGAGAAGACAAAGTATCACACAATCACAAATAAGAATTCACTGTACTCTGTTCATGTGACAGTAATACCCCTAGAAACCTATAATTTCCCCTCTTCGTCTGACTTCATGGATTGTGCCCTGTCTCATAAGTGGGGTAGCTTTCCCATTTTCCATCATTAAGCAGACATCTTTCTCTTTTTCTCCCTCCAAAATTACCACACACCCCACGTATACACAAACACATGCAAAATTCTTCCTACCAGTGAGCAGTCTTCCCTATAATCTAGATTCAATTCTTTACTTATTAGAGTTAGCCTTTAAACACAATTACAAGTACTAGAATCACTTAAGGTTTGGAGCAACTCTCTCTGGCTCACATAGACATTCACCTATACCCCCTCTAGTAGGACCTGCTTTCCCAGCAGCACTAAGTAGGGTCAATATGGCTGCTGTCAACTTCTGCCTTTAGTAGCATCATCTCTCCTAATTTGGTCCCATATGCCAGTTTGAAGTGCTGGCTTTCTGAGAATTTTTCACAACTTTACTCTTAAAGGGTCAATTTCATGCCCCCTTTTCTAGGTGGGAACCAAATTCTAGGAGATCATCTGAACACTTGCCCAGCCTTAGGTTACTCTCTTCATTTCCAAAGAGTAAAACGCCTCTAGTACCTGCTCTACCTTCTGTGCTCCATTGAGAGCGCATCCATGAGCTGAATGGTTTTATGTTCCATTTCTCTGGTGCTTCTGGAGGGTTTGACTTGCAGAGCCCCTCTAGTTTGTCTTAGCAGGACACCCCTTCACGCAAGGTTTTAAGATTCTCTAAAACAGATTTTGAAAGATGTCTGTCATTTCTTGCACTACTTTCTTCCAAAAAATTGAGTAGGCTAAAACAAGTGAAAAAAAAATGAGTGAATTGTATATACAATATCACAAACTATAAAATGTAGATAACTAAGTATTCCCTATGTATTATATATACAAACCCCTTTTCCAGGAGAGGGAGGATATTTTACAAAAAGCAATAAAAACAAAAATCTGTGATGTTAATTCATGTGAACAAAAGTACAAATAAAAGATTTTCAGTAGTTTTACTGACCAACTTAATTGTATTTTGTAAATATACACAAATTTAGAATTTGATTTGGTGAACACACTCAATAAAAGTTGGGACAGAGTTAAAATAAACATATTATTCAAGTAACACCGGTTTGGAAGATTCTACATTAAGCGGGCTAATTGGTAGCAGGTGAGGTATTATGATTGGGTATAAAAGCAGCATCCATCAAAGGCTCAGACTTTGCAGCAAGGCTGCATCATGGCTCACCCCTTTGTGCCAAAACTGATGAGAGAATTGTTAGTCAGTTCAAAAGGAACATTTCTTAATGCAAAATTGCAGAGAATTTAGGTCTTTCAATATCTACAGTACATAATATAATGAAAAGACTCAGAGAATTCAGAGACACCTCAGTGCGTAAAGGACAACATCAGAAACCACTGCTGAATGGGAGTGATCTTCAAGCCCTGAGGTGGCACTGCCTAAGAATCATCATGCTACTGTGATAAATATAGCTACCTGGGCTCAGGAGTACTTCGGAAAACCATTGTCACTTAACACAGTTCATTGCTACAGTACATCCAGAAATGCAACTTCAAACTGCATTACTCAAGAAGAAAGCCATATATCAACTCCATGCAGGCAAGTTCTCTGGGCCCAAGCTCGCCTCACATGGATCGAAAGACTGTGTAACCGTGTGCTTTGGTCAGGTGAGTCCACATTTCAGCTTGTTTTGGTTTTCCGTACCAAAGATCAAAACAACCATTCAGATTGTTATCAGTAAAAGGTGCAAAAGCCAGCATCTGTGATGGTATGGGGGTACATCAGTACCCACAGCTTGGGTGAGTTGCATGTATGTGAAGATACCATTTAATCTTGAGGCGTATATTAGGATTTTAGAGAGGTTTGTTGCTATCAAGCAGACATCTCTTCCTGGGACGTCCATGCTCATTTCAGCAGACTACATTCTACATGGGTTTTAACATAGCTTTGTAGACACAGGGTGTGTGTGCTTGATTGGCCTGCTGCCAGTCCAGATCTGTCTTCTATTGAAAATGTATGGTGCATCATGAAGTGGAAAATCAGACAACAGCAACCACAGACTGTTGAGCTGCTGAAGTCTTATATCAAGCAAGAATGGACAAAATTTCCAATTGCAAAACTACTACAATTTGCATCCTCAGTTACAAAATGATTAAGAAGTGTTACTAAAAGTAATGGTGATGTTACGTATTGGTAAACATTCTGCAATGTTTGATGAGTGTGTTGCAGCCATCAAATTCTAAATTTGTGTATACTGTATTTACAAACTACGATTAAGTTGGTTAGTAAAACAACTGAAAATCTTTTCGTTGTACCTTTGTCAGTTAAATAAAGGTTCAGGTGAATTAACATATCACATTTTTTTTATTACATTTTGGAAAAGATACCCACTTTTCTGGAAATGGAGTTTGTAATTAGGGATGTTGATATTCAAACAAAGTACAGCCTAGCATGGGATATCTGTTAGCATCCACAATATTGCTAGTAGTTGTATTACTTTTTCATTGCTGAAAGCCAGAAATGCAAATATTTTGCTAACACACATGGGTGCTAAGTGGAAAAACACTATACTGCATAATACTTTGCATAGCTAGTGCAATAAGCTTTCACATACACAAAGTGCACAACAGTCCAGCTGGAAATGATCACAAAACTCACTGCATATTTGATGAACATTCAAGTTCAAATTCAGCATCCATACCTGTTAAAGTAAATCAAACTCAAGTGTTAAAATGACAAGAGTTAAGAAAAATAACTAGTGGTGAAAGCTACCTGAGAAACAGTCATCTAAATCTTATAATTTTGGATATTAAAAAAATTACTATGAAATTTCAGTTTTCAAAACGTGATTACCAGATTTTAAATGAGTAAAAATTATTTAATTAAATCAACAGTCAAACATGCATGTCAACTGTTAAAACAAAAAGAAAAACACAACTTCCAACTTACTATTATTCAGAGCCTTAACTGTTTCTAGCTGATGGCATATAAGATTTTATACTAACCGAGTCATTTAAAATTCACCAAGGATACTGTTGGTAAACCTAACATATAGAGCGTTCACAACCTACTGTTACATTTCTCAGATTTCACACATATTGTAGTAGAAAACTCAATTATGTTGACAAGTTGACAAGAGAAGCACCCAAAAATTCACATCACTCGTTAGGTCTAAAAATAAGGACATTACCTGCATTCCAGGAAGTCTGTGTTTAAAATTCTAAAGCATGTTACTTGTATTTAAGGGCTAGATACTTACATTTAAAGTATACAGGTATTCCTCAAAATACCTCAAAAGTGTTCAAGTTACGAGTTTTTCATGTTTACAGGAATTTCATTTAAAATAGGGTGGGATGACTTAATCAACAAAATTAATGTTGTGATTATTTTGACACATATTGTGATTGTGATTTAAACTGTGACATGTATTAAAAGTATTAAAAGTTGCCATTCTGCATTGCAATGTTGAGGCTAAAAACAAGTGATGGCATAAATAATCACACACGGATAATATTTCCCAGCATTTACTTATCAACTCAAAAGTGTTTCAAATAACAAACAAAAACTTAAATCATTGAATGCCTAGGACCAACGACCAAATTACTTTCTATAACATACAGTATTTTCTAAACAACTTGAAACATGTGCTAGTCCTAAAGAGGCTATCACATTATACTCTAATTTAATATATGGCACAGAAGACTGTAAATGTTTACAAATGTTATGGATGCAATTAAAAAAACAATATTGGGATTGATATTACATTTGAAGTACTAAGGTAGATTACATTTTGCATAAACTTTCTAATCAGATGGTGAAGCATACGGCCGAAGTACTGGAATCTGGTCCCGTGATTCAATTCTACTGCTTTCACAATGTTAGATTTGTCATCTGTGGTTACAGTCACTAATGCAAGGCTTCTTTCAAGTATACAGCAATGATCACTTGTATTATCTACTAGGAAATACTATGTTTGCAAGCAGCTACTTTTCATTTCAGATTCATTACTTTTATAGTGCAGAGTTATGCTAATGCAAGGCTCGGTCATCCTGTTCAATCACATTTTTGTGTTGTTAAATACTATTCTAGTTTAGCCGAGTCAGATTCAACTTCACCTTTGCATTTTCTGTACAGTTCCGGGATTATAGCTTGTTTGATGTAGTTTCACATAGGCAACTAATATCTCTGGTCAGGTTTGTTAATTAGTTCTGAAAGTCCTCTTTGATAATAACATAAAAGTGCAAAATGTCTTTTGCTAAGCAATCTATGACAGCATCTGTGATTTTATGTCCCCTCTACATTTTCTCATACACTTGCAAACTCACTAGATTTGTTGTTTGTTTTGACTCACCCAGGCTTTCAGCTACGGCAGGTTTACTTGCATTTACCTTTTTTTGCAATGCATACGTTATCGAGATATATATACACATTGTCTGTGACACTGATATATATTAGTTGTGCTACAAAATTAGACAGCAACTTTAACTTTGCACGTTTAACACAATTAAAATACCCCTCCGCCTAAATGATGATGCTGTGGTCAAATCCAAACTACTGCCAAAAGACAGAAATGGATTTTTTTTTGGTTCCAAGTAACCAACTTCTCCCTGTGCTGTTGTACTCAAGAGAATAAACTGGAGAATAAATGAGAGATTTGCTTATTTTATCCTCTCCAACAGCACAAACTTCACTGGACTACTAGTCCAAAACAAATGGCAATGAGAATGATGGATATTTTTGACTGATAAGTCACATTAGAAGTTACACATATGCTTAGTTCATGTTCAGCAGACTGGAAGCAAAGCTCCCTACAAACACGCACAACATCTGGAGGCACGATGAACATATTGTATTACTGGTAATAAATCACACCTTTGCGGTTTAGTAATCACTCTGGTCCAAATCATTATTTCAATTTTAATTTGATTATTTGTACAGCACTAATTTAACACTCTTATTCTTTTCAGTTGCAAGGATCAATGTGGTATTTTCTAATGGGTGGTGCAGACTCAATTGCAATGGAAGAGAAAGAGGCAGAGGACATGAAAAATACAACAAAGGAGTTAAAAAAAAAACTCTGCTTCTCTTCCTCTTTTTCTTCTCTATCACATTCTAGCCCCTGCCACAATCACCAACCAGCCCCACATCTCCTCTTCAATTTCAATTTGTTTGACAAGTGTGATATTGATGCATTTTTTTCTTCTGTTTACTGTACACTTTCCATTTTGAAGTTGCCTTTTTCTGCGGTGGGTTGGCACCCTGCCCAGGATTGGTTCCTGCCTTGTGCCCTGTGTTGGCTGGGATTGGCTCCAGCAGACCCCCGTGACCCTGTATTCGGATTCAGCGGGTTAGAAAATGGATGGATGGATGGAGTTGCCTTTTTGAATTAAAGAACAAATACTGTTGCAGAAAATGAACCAATACAGATCAAATCCCACTATAGCGAAAACTGAAGTATCACAATTTTTAGAATAACGAATACTTTTAACATCATGTGAAATGGAATACGTTATAACGGAATGTAAATTTCAGTATAATGAACATTTGTTTCAACCAAAAATGGCCACCGAAGATAATAATGCAATGCAAAAAATACTTAATGCCATCCCTACACTTTCACCAAGTCTCAGGAACCCTGCAACAGGCGGTTTCTTTCTTGTTAGACCAAACAAAATTGACAGTCTGTTGCAAATTTCCTGTCTCAGGCAGTCTCGCCAAGGCAGTGTAGGCACAAATTCCGAGTCAGTGCGCCACCATTCATACGCATGAGTAGTTGTGTCATGTGTGGATACTGTACTGTTCCAAGTTTCGTGAACAAAAAAAGGTGAGAAACAGCTTCAGTTTATGCTGACAGAATAAGTAACAATCCTGGAAAAAGTTGATTCTGGAATGAAGAAAAATGACATGGCGAAAGCAAACGGAATCGCACCTTCAACGCTGTTAACAATTTTGAAAGGTTGGACTGAAAGCATGCAGAAGACAAAGATCAGGCATTGTAACCTGAATAAAAAAAAAAAAAATTAGAAGCTTGTTTGTATATCTATTAAAAAAAAAAATTTAATCCAACATCTCATTTTCATTCTGTATTCTTACCTGTATTTCTATATAAAAAAGTTACCTCTAACAGCTCCTCTCTATATACAGTAAATATAAAATCCAATGTCTGTCTGCTTTTCACAAGAGAACTACTTAACAGATTTAGTTTGGGTTTTTTTCTGCCATTTGCTTAAACATTCTGGTTGATTTTGCGAATTCTCTCATCGCGCTAAGTATCATAGTTCACTTGCGGTAACGTTTTATTTGCGTGAATTCGAGAAAGATGCAACGGGCCGAGGGGAGGAGGGCAGGGCCATCCTCACTCACGTGCCAGCCTCGGGGTGTACCTTACATCCGCTTAGCTATCAAACGAGAGAACTACTTAACGGATTTAGAACATTCCGGTTGATTTTACAACTTCTTATATCGCACTAAGAATCATAGTTTACTTGCAGGAGCGACATATCCACACTAATCTGAGACTAGAGGGCTGCAGGTATAGGGGAGGCCCTCTGCTTAGCTAATAATACCTTTTTGTTTATTGATTTTTAATGTTTGTCCTTTTTCACTACTATGCGGGCAAGGCCATGGGGGGGCAGCTAGTGTTCAAATAAAATATTTTTTGCAGTTTAAGAGACACCATGTCTTTATACAGGCATTGTCAAGCTTGAATCACAGAGCTGGTAGCACAAGAGACAGAAAGGTGGGATCAGGGTTAATGTTTTAAACATCGTGTGACAAGCATGTTACGCAGTAAGACGCACTAGAGCAGTTACAGAAATATCCTAGCGCCGCTACCATTGGAGATGGCGAATTGACGGCGACTCCAGTCACAATAGTATATGAATTGTATTCATATTCGTTACAACAAAACTTCCATTATAGAGAAATATTTTTATGCACCAATGAATTTCTTTACAATGGGATTCCACCGGTATTACATAGCTTTGCTGCTTACAAATGTAAATGCACACAGTGTAATGTTGTAGCTACGAAAAAGTTTAATAGAAGCCAGTAAACAGCTGCATAATTAACTCATTAAGAGAAAAATGCATGGTTAGTGTGTGTTTTAATACTATTAAGTTAAATATTGAAATGATTGTTTTTATTTTAATGGTATTTGGTGCTACTTTAGGAAAAATAGGTATACATGTTAGGAAAAAGGAATTCATACATTTTTCCAGTTGAAGTTAATGTTGATTATGCTTTTGAATTACTAGTGTTCACCTTACAAGGGGTCTTCCCAGAGCACATTATGCTCAAAGTGTGTGAAAAGACTGTACACTATGTTTACACTTAAATAAAATGCTATTTAATGTATGTTGCATAAAAACTGAATCTTTAGCATTCACAGCAAAGTATCTTGTATAACACTGAAGTAAAGAAATGCAGTAAAATAATATTGCAAGCAGAGATAAAGGTTATTGGTGTGTCTTAGCATAACCTGTGAGAAGGTAACTTTTAATAAGTCTATGCATTAGTTTTTATGCATTGTGTGCCAAGTCCATTAAGTTCACCTTTTTTCTTCCCTCAAATCTAGCTGTCAGAGAGCAAATGGACATACATGGAATATATCCTAATGACTAGGAGTGACTGAATCTACAGATAATTGAACATTCTAGCAGCTTCAGTAGATACCAGTATAATGTATTTGAATATAGAGTATATACTTTTCAGACTGAAACCTACCTCTTTAACCATTTTTTTTTTTGATGGTCAATCATTCTTTCTTGTAGAAAATAGGTTTATTCATGCAAGCAACATTGTTATCTGTGCAACACAGATATTCTGCAAAGATGATACAAGTAGACTTGATCTTATCAGAACTGCTAAAAACACATAAAATCCTTCTCATAGGTATACTGGGGCATTAAACCGAGTGCTCTCCACCAATACTATGACACACATCTTTCAACATACCTTACTGCATTTTAAGTGATACACAGACGGTGACACTGCACTCACTGCACTGTTCATTTCTATAATTGATAATCATCTCTGGGAGTGTACAATATTTTTATCTGCTGATAATGGCTTGAAACTCAGGTTTTACAAGTGCAGGGTAAAAGATTGAATAAATCAAAAGGATAAAAAAAAATGTTTTGAATCCATTACTTCAACTTTAACTAGCAATTCCTCAATGCACACAGAATCTGGCTACTTATAGACAATTGCCATATTGCCACCAGTGTCACTGTACATAAATATTAGCATGCTGTCTTTAAATTCCAGTAGAAATTTGACTATTTGGTGTTCACTATCACAATTACAGTCATGACAAATCCTGAAGTCTTTCTCTTATTTAATAATACAATCCAAATTAAAAGGCATCTTTAAATGATTTTTTTTCAACAATGAGCTATGATGAACTGTGCTCTTTGATTAGCTCTGCCAAGACAGGGGAACAAATGAAAAATGCATACATTTCCAGGCTATTTATGGTAGATAAAACATAATAAAAGGAGAATTACAGTTGCTCAGTGGTTCGTGCCCGAGAGTAGTCTTAGATAAAATTGCAATTGCAACACATTGGTTTATGAGCATAAGCATAACAGAGCTCTGGGGAGATACAAACCAGTATTTCAGCCATTGTTGCACAAAATGTCCTGGTATTGAATTGTCGTCTCTATGGATTTTCTATTCCATTTTAATTAGAAGCTACTCAAAGACAAGCATAAAAACTCAGGGACATTCTATAAATGCTAATGTAGCATAGAATACAAGCTGAAATATACCTCAATTTCATTTATTGTGTATTTAATGCAGTTTCTGCATATACACAAGATACTGTATTTTGGGTCTACGTCATGCTGTGCAACGTCTCCCCAGAATCTGAATCAGAAGCACAATCAATATGAAATGAAAAGCAAATTCACCTCCTACAGGATATGACCAGACAAACATCTTAATTACTTGTTAAGTGATTATTTCAAAGAGGAAATTGGCATAGAACAATGCTTTAAAACAATGTTCATATTTAACAGTCAACTCAATTTGTATATAAATTATTTAGTGTTATAAAAGACTGAAATAATGAAGGCAGCAAATACACAAATGTTTATTTTAATACAATAGGCTTGTCAAGCACATTCAATGTTTCCACTTCACATTTACTTCCAAGAAAATATAATTAAAGTAAAGTTGAAAAGAACACTTCTGGCAAAAGCATGCATATAACATTTCCACTGTTGGTGGAAAACCTTTTCTTTTCTTATATGAAAGCAGCACATAGCGACAAGAAAACATTGCTTGTGTTTACTGCACTTGGTCCAGTGAAAAGACAACTCTGTGGGTAAGCAGACAGAGAAATGAAATCAATGTGTAAAATGTCTATACCTCAGAAGCAGTGCATCAGTAAAGGAGTGTGAAGCAACACTTACAAAAATATTACAATGTCAAGTAGAACATTATAAGAAAGTATTTGACTAATCTTTTATCATCAGTTAGGAAAAAAAAGACCATTCCCAAATGTGAATGGCTTTGAGATGTAGTGCAAGAATAATAACATTAATACGGCAACAAGTTGTACTGTAATGCTGCAGTAAAAAGAGTGGCACATTGACAACTCTGATAACATCCTGAAACAGCCATTCAAAGTTTAATAGAGATGCAGAATAAAAATACAATTTAGACTTTTATCAAAAGCTAGAATTAAGGTTTCTGCCATTAACTAGCAACTTCATTTTAACACAGGGACTGCTACTAAAATGCCATATACAACATTAATTTGTGACAGATTTCATTATTTTTCTGTTAAAATTAAAATAGTGAGAGTTGACCATTTAAAACAGTAGGATCCCCCAACCCCAAACAATACATACACACCCTAACACAGATAACTTGCACACATAAACATTTCTGTGGAAGCTATAACTCTTAGCCTCTAATACAGAACATATTAAGACTTACATCACAGTGCTAAATGTGACAACAATAAAAAACTTCACCTGAATTAAAAATTTCACTGGACTCCCAATGTGCCAGTTTTATGCACCTACATCTCATGGTTTTCATGTTCACTGGCGTATCTTATCCTATATAAATATTGTTTTTTTTTTCTTTTTTTAATACAGTGATCCCTCGCTATATCACATTTTGACTTTCGCGGCTTCACTCCATCGCGGATTTTAAAAGTAAGCATATCTAAATCTATATCACGGATTTTTCGCTGGTTCATGGATTTCTGTGGACTATGGGTCTTTTAATTTATGGTACATGCTTCCTCAGTTGGTTTGCCCAGTTGATTTCATACAAGGGACGCTATTGGTGGATGGCTGAGAAGCTACCCAATCAGAGCACGTTACGATTAAATAAAACTCCTCAATGATATACGGTATGCTTCCCGCGCGGTGCTTCGCATACTTGAAAGCCCGAACAGCACCTATTGATTTTTGATTGTTTGCTTTCCTCTGCCTCTCTCACTCTCTCTGACATTCTCTGCTCTGGACAGAGGGGGTGTGAGCAGAGGGGCTGTTCGCACACTGGCCTAGAGGATACAGACGCTCCTCAAAAAAATGCTGAAAGAATACCTTCACATTGCTCCCTTCCTTGCAGCTGCTTTGTCTGGCGGTGCTTTGCATACTTAAAAGCCCGAACAGCCCTATTGATTTTTGATTGTTTGCTTTTCTCTCTCTCTGTCTCTCTGACATTCTCTGCTCCTGACGCGCACTCCTTTGAAGAGGAAGATATGTTTGCATTCTTTTAATTGTGAGAAAGAACTGCCATCTCTGTCTTGTCATGGAGCACAGTTTCAACTTTTGACTAAAGGGTGTTATTTCATGTCTAGAGGGCTCTAATAATGTTAAAAAAACGTATTTAGAAGGTCGTAAACAGGTTTTTTATGCTCTGAGAAAATATTCGATTTATAAATAAAGAATCCTACTTCGTGGAAATTCATTAATCGCGGTAGAGTCTGGAACAGATTAAACGCGATCAACGAGGGTTTACTGTACCTTGGTAAAAAGCAAAACAACCTCACTGAACCCTAACATATGTTGTTATTTATGTTAGCCAATAGTTTTAAAGAACTCTCTAACCACTGCTGAAACATCTAAACTAATGCTGAGCTTCTTGTACATGTATTACCCAGCTGATAAACATTAAGCTGGACAGGATTTTCTTTTTCTTTCAGGATTCTTTTCTAATGTGTTTTCCTCTCATACCATATAAGTGATCAGCTACCTTTAATGGACACTTTTCAAGATTAATAAAAAGCTCTCTAGACACAAAATGTGTCTATTCTATTGTTTGGCCCATGCCAAACAATAATAGGGCAATATCAGGTTTGTGGATATGTACACTACTGGTCAAAAGTTTTAGAGCACCTCAGTTTTTCCAGTCTTTATTCAAATTGAATCAGTCGAAATTCAATTAAATAATGAAAAGGTAAGCAGTAAACTAACAGAGGTATACATTTAAAGTTAAGGTTAGCAAAAACTGAAAAAAGGAAATAACAGAATATTACAAATGAGCCTTCTTCAGGGAAATGAGCATGAGTGGAATGTGGGTGGAGAACAAAATGGTACCCCTTGGCAGATCAAGTGGTATCAGTGCATCAGTAATTGAAATGCCTTTTTTCCCCCCTTGCCAACAGCATTAAGCAACCCAAAAGTGGGCCAGAATGCAATGGTTGAGAAACACTAACATAGACTATAGATACATACATACATAGTTCAAGCACTGCTTTCATATTCATTCACATCTGTGGACTTTAAATGAGATCTACATACAACTGGTGAAAAACAGAAAAAAAATTTAGTGAACAGTGTAAACATCTAATAATGGGAGTAATATATACTCAAAATTGATATTATTCCTATTGAATACCCATTCCAATTCAAAAGAATAAACTTTCCTATAAAGCTGTGTTTTTTAATAAGGATCATTAAAAGTCAAATCACTAGGAAAATCTTAAAAAACAGGAATGTTTTACTCAGGGACAATTGTGTACAGCAGGTTTAAGCAGCGTCCCTGACACAATAACAATATTAATATTACTTAATATTCAACTGATGCCTTTATCCAAAGTGATGTTACACCTGTGCGTTACAACCTACATTGCACAATTACTGAGACCGCTTAACTGAATCCATTTGCAATTGCTGTAGGTCTCTTAAAAACCATTGCTAGCAAAACTCATGTGTACCATATTTCAATAAGATGACCTTCATTCATGGAAAAATGTTTGTTTAAAAAAGGGATAAAGGAGGTTCAATCTTAAGCTAGCAGCTTAAGAGCTTGACTGTAAGCCATATAACAGTCATCATCACTTACTCATAAATGGCAAAGTGCTTTGAACACTTGGCCTGTCAATTTCTGACCTATCCTAATTGCTTGTTCTGGAATAGATCAACAGATCAAATGAATCACTCTTAAATGAAAAAAAAAAACTTTAAGAAAATGTTTTGCCTACATATGATTTTTTCCTGCCTCAGAGTAACGTGGCCAAAAGAAAGATATTCAACATCCTATAAGAACACCATTAAACACATAATTGCACAGCGTAAGTGACTAGGCAACCTACAAATCTGTTGAATAGCATGTCGTAACAGAGTAGTAACAAATTTAAATAAAACGGAAAACCATGGAGCCTTCTTTTTGATCCCATTAAAAAAAGTTCCTACACTTCTGTAACTGGTAAGTCTTTCCAATAATACTCTGAACAAATTTAGTATTTTTGTGGCTTTCAATAGACAATAAAATAAGGGGCTAGCTATAAATTATATATTTATTATAAATACATTCACTTAATGACCATTTTATTAGATACACCTGTCTAATACAGAATAAGACTGCTTTTTCAGATCAGTATGAACTCTTCAAGGCATGGATTCAACAAAATGCTAGGAACATTTTTTTTGTTTAGCACACCATTTTGTGTAAACTATAGAGATTGTTGTATTAAAAATCTCCCAAGATGGGATTTCTTACACCAACAATCACAGCAGTCAAAGTCACAGGCACAAAACCATATGCACCAGGTCTACATGCTCTTACATGCATACTGAGTTACTGCTAAAATGACTGGCTAATTTGAATGGCAAGTTTTTGCATAGAGTAGCAGATATACTCAACAAAATGGCAATTTTCTACACTATGGTGTGCTGGACTGGTAACATCACTTCAAGACCGTCCCACTGAATCAACAAGCAAATTTAAAGGGCAAGCTCAGTTACAGCACACGCTCTGGACCCCCTGAAGGTGATAACAAAGGAGAGAGTTGAAACAAAACTGAGTACCATTATGAACAATGCTGCACATCCTCTCACTGACACATTAACACCGAGTACTTTCAGCCAACAAATTATTCAGCGAAGTGTGTCAAGAAATGCTACTGGGGCTCCTTTATACCAACAGCAATACACCTGCATAATGCCTCACTGGGACTGTGCCTGCAAACTCTTTTTTTAAATTTCTTCCTTTGTCATTCTGGTGTGCGTTCAGACCATAGCATATGTGTGTGTGTGTATATGTATATATACACATACAAAATAGATTTTTTTCCACTGTGTTTTAAAAATGATGTCTTAAGGTTTTGGCCATCATTAACAATACACTCTTCGAGATGATTCTGAACGCTCACATGACTTGTTTGGCCATTTCAAGGGGAATAGTGGCAATTTTGTGGGGAATAGCCACGGCTTCAAGGTTTTGAGGTCGGTGTGTGTATACCTTGGACATTAGATAGCCCCACAAGAAATCGCTCAGAGCGAGAACGGGCAAATGTGAAGGCCACCTGACATTGCTGTGCAGGGAGATCAGGTTCCCTGAGAACGTCTCCCACAAAACTTGCATGGATCTCCGCGCCATATGAGCTATTACTCCATCCTGTTGAAACCAAGCATCCACCACACCCAATTCTTCCAGTAGGGGCCGCAAAAAGTTCTCTAGCATTTCAAAGTAACGTTCTGAAGTGATGGTAACCGTTGCTTCCCCCTTCTCAAAAAAGTAAGGACCTACAAACTGTAACACGCTCACTGTGCAGTGGTCTCTGATGAAGTTCACAAGGGTTGGTTTTATCCCAATAGCAAGTTTTGCTTATTTACACAACCATTCAAATGGAAATGGGCCTCATCACTGCACAAGACGATGGCATCTCAATGAACTGCTTGCAGAATGTTCGCACACAACTCTCTACAGCTCTCCTAGTCTCTCTCAGTGAGTTATTGCACTGCCATCATATAATATGGATGGAAATTAAGGTCCTCATGCAAAATCTTCCTCAAAGACGTGTTGGAAGTGCCTAAGACAGAAGCATGTTTACGCGCTGAACATCTAGGAGTCTGAAAATTTTTGCCCTTACAGCTTGGATTTTTTTCAGGCCTTCGTACTGTCCGAGGACGGTCTGGAGATTTTCTATTCAATGGTGTACCCCTTCTGTCTAAAACTAACCACCCACTGAAGAATTGTTTTCCGATATGGAACGTCACCGTTAGGAGAAATGCTGAAGTGCATTCAGAAAGCGTGTTGCGTAATGATGATGGATTCATTGTTTTTGAAGAACACTTTGACAGTGAAAGCACTGTATGCACCAGACCAAGGCATGCTGCCGACTGAAAAGGGATCGCCTATCAGAGGACATCCACTCCAACCCACTTGGCTGCCTGTACCTCGCGCAATAACCTTGAGAAATGTGGTACTTCATTCTGGCTCACCCTATATGTGTGTGTGAGTGTAGCTACACACATACATGCAGTAAATACATACATACACACACACAGGCGCCACCATTAGGTACACCTTACTAGTACCAGGTTGGACCCCCTTTTGCCTTCAGAACTGCCGTGATTCTTCCTGGCTTAGATTCGACAAGGTGATGGAAACATCCATCCATTATCCAACCCGCTATATCCTAACTACAGGGTCACGGGGGTCTGCTGGAGCCAATCCCAGCCAACATAGAGCGCAAGGCAAGAAACAAACCCCAGGCAGGGCACCAGCCCACCGCAGTGATGGAAACATTCCTCAAGTACTTTAATTCATATTGACACAACATTCATGAATCAAATCCCCCATTCCACCACATCCCAAAGGTGCTGTATTGGATTTATATCGGGTAACTGTGGAGGCCATCCGAGTACAGTGAACTCATTGTCATATTTAAGAAACCAGTTTGAGCTGACTTGCTATTTGTGACATGGCAGGTTATCCTGCTGGAAGTAGCCATCAGAAGATGGGTACACTGCAGACATAAAGGGATGGACATGGACAATAACAAAACGCAGGTAAGCTGTGGCATTTAAACAATGCTCAGTTAAGGGGCCCAAAGTGTGCTCATTGATACAAGGCAGGATGAATCCGTGCTTTTATGTTGTTGATGTCAAATTCTTACCCAACCAGCCGAACGTTGAGGCAGAAATTGAGACTCATCAGACCAGGCAATATTTTTCCAATCTTCTAGTGTCCAGTTTTGGTAAGCCTGTGCGAATTGTACCCTCAGTTGCCTGTTCTTAGCTGACAGGAGTGACACCCGGTGTGGTCTCCTGCTGCTGTAGACCATCTGCTTTAAGGTTCGACATGTTTTGCATTCAGAGATGCTCTTTTGCATACCTTGGTTAGAAAAAGTGCTTATCTGAGGTGCTGTTGGCTTTCTATCAACTCGAACCAGACTGGCCATTCTCCTCTGCCCTCTGGCATCAACAAATTATTTTCACCCAGAGAACTTCAATGTACTGGATATTTTCACTTTTTTGTACAATTCTCTGTAAACTCTAGAGATAGTTGTGTGAAAAAAATCCCAATACTTGAACAGTTTCTGAAACACTCAGTCCAGCTTATCTTGCACCAACAACCGTGCCACATTCAAAGTCACTTAAATCACCTTTCTTCCCCATTCTGATGCTCAGTTTGAAGTCATCTTAACAACGTCCACATGCCTAAATGCATTGAGTTGCTGCCATGTGATTGGCTGATTAGATATTTGTGTAAACAAACAGTTGAACAGGTGTACCTAATAAAGTGGCTGGTGAGTGTGTGTATATATATTATATACCAGTAACAGCACCCTGCACAATAATATGCAGTGAATACACTTGACTTGAGCATTCTTAGTTTTCATCCTCTTTCTCTGTATGTTTAACATTCATTTGCTCAGATGTTGATGTGCTTGCTGCTTCTTGAGCAACTCTTCTTTTCTCCACCCTAGCAGCCCGCTTCTTCTCTTCTTTCGTCTGCATCTTTTCGTGTTAAAACCGATTAAGTCAGTGTTTGTGTTTCAAATACTTAGTACATTTTCACTTAAGCTGGCACTTTAAGATATAAAGAGGTGGGGAAAGTGACAGCGAAGGTGGTAGGGATGAGAACAGTACCCATACACAAGCTCCACATGGCCGCCTTGCTGGCCACTGCCGAGAGTTGATTCTACAATACAATAAAAAGAGGAATAACCTTGGAGGTCATTCACCACCCTGAAAGTGGATAGTAGACGTCACGTAGTATATGTGTACCAAATCTCAGGTTAATAGTTCAAAATGGTTTGCGAGCTACAGGTGATTTAAAATTCTGGATATATATAAATAAACAAACAAACAAATTTCCCCATGGGGACAAATTAAGTTAATTCTACGTATCTTCCGAGTACAAACATCAGTACAACTGTGATAAAAGAAATTAAATTAAGTTTAAATGCTACAGCTAAATATTCTGTCTTTTTAATTCTGATATAGTTTAGTACATCCACAGTCCTCTCATTCCAATAAACATAGCCTTAAGAAGTAGAGGCACTGTCAAATCCACAAACTGACAACTTTATTATAAAATTTCAGTTTTTATAAAATATGAAAGAGACTTTCTATAAAGTATGCAGTACAATACAGTACTGTATTAGCTTTAAAAATGATCAAATATTACAATTACCTATTTGTTGCAAATGTGAAAACTGGAAAGTGTAGAATTTCCCCCAGATGCCCTATTGTTGGCATAACCGGAAAAAAGTGTCTAATTGAGAGAACACAAATGTGGAAAAAAAAAAAACTGAAAAAGTAGTTGTGAGGTGCATCTGTGCCTAATTAATTATAGAATTAAGGGACGTTGTAGGCTACCCTTAACTGGACTTATTTATCTGAGAAAAAATAGCAAAACTAAAAATTAGATACTGGTGATTCTTTAAAATGCTGTTACACAACGAGGTGAGCCCCTTGAATTCTGGTGGCATTTTTGCTCATGTACTACGATAAGCATTTGTTCAGGTTGAAAGGTAACCAAGGCTAGACTGTGAAATCTGCAGGGGGTATCCAAAGATGACACCACAGCCAGAGCCACCCAGCACTTTAAAACAGAGCTGTGATAATTACATTTTCATGGACTTCCAGCATTTCTTGATCAACTGGTAATTAACTTGCCTAAATCATATAAAAAATTATTTGCTTTTATATGGACATTTCTACCAATTATGCCTTAATGCTTTTCATTTCATTCCTTCCGATATGCCGGTTTAGAACACATGCATATTGTACGCAAATTTTTGCATCACTTGGCAACATCAGATAAATTAATTTGTGGTGTATAAACGTTTGAAATCTAATTTCAGTTGTGTTACTGCTGGTGATGCAGTACATCTAACACTGTACATTACATTAGCAGTTCATCATAGTTTCAGTGTTAAATTGTACCAGTGAAACAAGCGGACCTAAGGTCCTAAAGTAAAATGCTACAAAAGGCTAGACGTAAAACACAGTAAACTCTATGCCTGTCATTTGCAAAGTGAGAACAGACTTGATTATCAATTCTGAACATGTATGTACCATGTTCTAGTGGATTATCAATAGATGGGTTTGCGGGAACTGTGCTTTAATTACAATAAACAGCTGCCCACTGATAAAGCATGCACTAGATTGCTACTACCTATAATTTTTTGATTTTTCAGAACATATCATAAGCTTTCAATTAACAGCAAAAGCAAGGTTATAGTCCCATTAGTTCATGAGTAATCGTGTATATATACACATACAGATGCTATTGTCTGTCTGTGTATTTATTTATATATATATAAATATATATATATATATATCTCACACACACAATATGTATTTAGTTTACAAAGCACACCATTTTACAATACACTTCCAAAGTTTTCATATTACACACAGATTAAATTTAAATAGTTTTTAGTAAGGCTAACTAGATTAGATTAATATGCTAAAATATCATTATTGTCTCTGTTGGATTTTGAATGCCGAGTATAACTGTGCACTAATGATAGGTTTCCTTTACTGTGTATCCCTCAGTAAAATATGGATCATTATTACAGTATGCTAAAACATTGCTATTGTCACTGTTGGGTTTTGAAAACTTAGGGTAAACACTTGTTCACTAATGAAAAGTTTCCTTTATTACACACTGCTCAGTAAAATAAAGATCATTATTATATTCTGTAACAAAACTAAACATACTGTTTTCCAATTGTCTTTCTGTTTATATTAAAACTTGAGAAGGAACCAGAAATTAGGGAATGTGGTGGTGGGAACTGTGAAGTACTTCATCTTACACCACAATAAAGAATGCATTTCATTTTTTTTTAAGAAAATCACGTCAATATGTTCATTCTAGACAGGGTTGAGGTCCGGACTTGAGGGTTTAAGTTACAGCAAAGTTCTTTTTCTATACAGTTCCTCTTGCTAGACAATAAGGCAGGACTTTCCAAGAAAAGTTTGAAATGGGAGTGGTTTTGGTGCAAACTACAAAATTAGAATGGATGTGGTTTGGACTACATAGAAAGAAATGTCACCAGCAAAATTCTTCCTTTATACTTCAGAAATCTCTCTTCTGTGCTTAACATGGGAAAATATGAAAAACCACTGAGAATGAACATATTCTACCCTACAGGTAAAGATTTTGTAATGCAGTAGCACTGCCATCAAGACAGTTTTACAGTTTTTTTTAACAAGACATTGGCAGTAACGGAGTCGATTTATTTATTCACATTTTTAAAGTGATTGGCCACAATAATGTTTTATATACGTAAATGTAAGCGTATAGAATAGGAGAGGCAGACTGTATTAATCTTGAGAGAACTTTGCAGTAGAAAAGTACAAAACATAAGGCCTTGTGATCACAGATGTCCAAAGTTTCAACATCTATCCATCTGTAGGTACAATTTTTGAACTAAAAGGGAATTCACGACCGCCACTAACTGGTAGAATGTATTCGGGTAACAAAACAGCGTTTACCAAACTTTTCCCTTAACTTCAGAGTGTATTCTGGTGAGCTAATCAAAAACATCAGCAGCACCTTTGCCAAATAAAAAAAAAAATCCGCTTCTCCTTCTTAGCTCAATTATGAAGTGCAGGTTTGTGTAAAGACTGCCACGGGTGCCGAGTTACCTTTCACGTCCAACTGTTTTGCTTCATCTCATTAAATAAAACCAAACTTCAGACATGTTTAATAGCAGGGTACACCATTTATAACAGTAACTCGTTCGATATGAGCAGGAAGGAAGTGGACGAAGGAGCTTAAGAGTGATTTTGTTGTCTCACCTCACAAATTTTGTAATAGATTTTTGTTTAAACGCACAGACAACTATTATAGTGGCAAAAAAACAATTTTATCCAACAGATAAAATTACAGTATGTAGGAAGGCAGTTATTTCGGCTAGGTCCCTTTAACTTCTTACACATGTAACCGTTCGAAATCAAGTAACAGTTAATTAAAACAGCGTAGCGTATAAAGAAGGGTTTTGCAGGGTAAACGTTTTGCGGAGTTGGGAATCTCGCTGTGTGCACCATACACCCAAAATGATCGCGCGGTAATAAACCTACTATGATGGAGCAAAAAAAGACCGACAGATAAAAATGAGATTTTAAGGAGGATCGAGATACTAATCGCGCGTCATTACGCGCTTTCCGAGTAAAGCGAAACACGGTAGGCCCGTCACGCACGAAGAACGGGGGATCAGAATAGCCACGCAACTCTAATTACACGCGTATTTTGCACAAATGTACCGTTCTGCTCGACAGCAACTCCGAATCGAACGCATCTGTTTGGGTGGAAAACTGTCAGAATTCTCCCGCGAGTTTCGATTTTTCCAGCGTGCGCGCAGGTGGTAAAGTATGAGAAAGCAGAGGCCTGGGCCTTGCTTGGCAACGCTTACGGCACTTCAGAACTCCCCTTTCTGCGAGCACACGCAAGCGATCGGTTAAAATGCGAGGAGCCGAGAAATTAAACGGAACGGAAAGAATAAGGAGGTGCAATTCCTACACCACCACCACCAACAACAACATTAGCAGTAACAACAATCCCCATACTGTCTCGCGTAACGGAGGAGGTCGGCGCCTGCGGCCTGGAGCGATTAGACGCGTAAGACCGGGTTTACCTGCATTCAGTAAGCGGCCGAGAGGTTACGAGAAGGAGGTTAAAGACATGCAGACTCCACGCCGGTACTGTACTCCTGAGAGGCTGAAGGAAGGGCGACGACGATCATCATGGCTCCTGCTCATGTAACCCCTTCTGCCCTCCCTCCTACACACGCTCTCTCTCCCGAAAACACACCGTTGTGCTCTCACACGCGCTGCCTGTCTATGGAACTGGGAGGGGAGAAGAAGCCAACGGCAAAAAGTTTCTCTGAATCACTGTCCTGCCATCTGACGCACAAGCAGCAAGTGGCTCGTAAAGTGTGTAGGTGTTTGTAAGCAATTGCACACGTGTCTGCCGCCGGCTTTCATTGTGTTTCTAGATGACAAGATTCAAAGATTGTAAATTTCCTACGTATTTCAATAAAGGAAGGACCGACCGTTTTAATCCAAGTACAGCATAGACCTTGCAAATCGTATGATTTCCATTATAAATGCTCTTAAATGGAAAATCTCTTTGGCAGTTTTTGAAGGGTGAAACCATTAGTCCATATTCCAGCTGCACCTTATTTTTTATTTAATAATAGGGCTAGTTAAGGCCATTGTGACCAAATTTTCGAAGTCTCAAACCTGGTCACTTCTGTAGGTCGTCATGGATCTAAAACGGGACAGAACTGCTTAAGCCAGCGAGTGTGTTAGACGAAAATAGCACGGGTTTTCTTTTGAGATGCATTGAGATATTGATTGTCACACATGAAATATACTTCTCTATACACTTGCAAATTTGGTTCTAAAACAAAAAAGTGATGGGGGAGTCCCACGACTTTTCTGTTTGGTGCTTGTGCACTTCCAAGGTTGCAAAACTCGTGCCATATTTCTATTAACTGAATTTTATATCCATTTTTGTTATCAACCAGCTTCACGTTTTGATTGAGAAAATTCTTTTTTTAATACTAACAGGATAGGTAGTATAGTTGTGTCTTTTTAAGAACATAAAGAAAATGACAGTGACAGTTTGACATCTGTGGCAGAGGGACAGGCACTGAGCAGGCTCCTGTCAATCATGGAAAATCCACTGCATCCGTTAAACGGTATCATCTCCAGGCATAGGAGCAGCTTCAGCAGCAGACTGCTGTCACCGTCCTGCTCCACTGACAGACTGAGGAGATCGTTCCTCCCCCACACTATGCAACTCTTCAATTCCACCCGGAGGGGGTAAACGTAACTTAACACTATACAAAGTTACTGTCTGTTTTACCTGCATTTTTATCACTCTTTAATATTGTTTTTTATCAGTATGCTGCTGCTGGATTATGTGAATTTCCCCTTGGGATTAATGAAGTATCTATCTATCTAAAAAGAATGAATGGCTACTGGTATGATGAGCTATAATACCATTACTCATATGTCAATCCAGGATTTCAAACAAGCCTATTTTAAAATTTAAGTTAATAAGGCAACCAACTTTGTCATGTCCACCTGTACTCATCCTTTCAGTTTAAAGCTCTAGGTAATGCCACAAGCCTGAAGATTTAAATTCCTAAGACCTGGAAGAAATATATTTTTAAGAACTTTTTTTATTCTTAGTAATTAATGTTGAATTGTAAAACACAATGTGCATAGGTGTGATTGGGCCCTGATAAACTCTAACTTCAAATATACTGTTGAAATTCAGTATTCCTATTCTTTGGAATCATAGGTTCTGTGTTTACATTATAACAATATATAGCATTTCTTTAAATCTTTTGGTGTGTGTTATATTATCTGTGCAATGCTGAGGTATATTTCTATAACCTTCTGTATTATATCTGCAAAGTATCTTCAAGAAATAATAAACTTTGGCTAGGGACTGGGAAAAGAGGCTAAATTATACTTGCAAAGGAACTTGTTACATGATTAAACTGATTATGTTCTTAATTACTGCATCTTAACAGAATGTGTCAGTGTGAATATAAACATGCAGAACGTTGTCGGTGTGGATGGCTGTTGTTTGTAACAGAGTTTAATAACGTCATGCCACATTTTTGTGTAGCGTCTTTTATAACTAAAATGAACCACCAAAGTAGTAACAGTGACGAAAATAAAAGCTACAAAATGTCTCGGATGAAACTGGGTACTAGCATGTCTCTCCGTGGGCTTTCCTAACGGTATGCAGAACTCACCTCAGGTCTGTCAGTGTTCAATCAGTGGTTACATTCCAAACTTATCCTTTCTTTCCTCTGTTTTCTTAAGCTAAAATGATAACTTAATTCTGAAAGTTCTGTAGCAACTGTACTAACCCTTATTGCCAGCTGTACGTCTAATCTAGCATGATATTTCATGTTTACTTGTTTGTACTGAATAGTTTTGTATCTTATTATAAATGTGCCTTTTTATTATACTGTAAAATGCCTCTAAATGAAGAATGCTACATAAAATAAATTTTAAGTAGTCCAGGTGTTTTGTTTTTTTTTTCCTCAAGGCTGTGGCGACAACTTGTGATGAAAGCCCCATTCTGGGACCAAAACATTTTTTCTGCAGAGTTTGAGGCAGATCCCTTCTCTCTTATTCTGTTCTTTTTCTTACCATATCTGGCCACATGATGTTTTAATGCTCCCCACCTTACTGAAATATTTTTTCTTCTATAGAAATATATATCATTTTTTAAACCACTATTCTCTATTTCCTGTGGTTATAGGCTAGTACTGTACTTTAGAATTTCATGCTCTTTATTATCATTTTACTGTAAAATATATTCATCTGTGTTGTCTTAGTTGATAAATCATTATCAGCCCTTTAGAATCCTGTTTTCATTATGCCAAAAGGTATGCATACACTGCATTAATATTCTTCCACTTTTTTAGGAAGTGGGATATGATGGAGGTTGGGACTCAGAGTCAATTGATTATCTTCTCATCCTTTGTAGTTTAAATGCCACTCAATGACGTGAATATTTGTAAAGTTTCAAATAATCTATGAAGATCCCTGCCGTTTAAATGTTTCACTATATCTTAAAAATATTTTAGCACTTGCCTGTGTTTTTTGTAATGAAGGTTTTAGCAAGACTTTTAATCATCTCCAAATCATGCCTGAGATGTAACGGGAGCACATTTTATATCACTTTTGAGCAGTAGGGAGGTTGTTTTTAATCCAAGATAATCAATAATATTCAGAAATGAGGTAACATAAGTACAAGTTAAGTAAAAGGAAACGCAAACCCTGCTGTCTTTCTAAAAAGGTCACCATGTCTATGAGATGATGTGGCCGGTCCACTTTACCATCACATAATTTTACAAAAACTCCCCATTTCACAAGTAACTGTTAGTTTATTTTGGCCTCTCCTACACTTGGCAGTTAAGTGCTTGCTTCTGACTTCCTAACTCTATGCTCATTATGGCTCCGCACACAAGTTAGCTATATCCTCCTACCACCTGGTTATACAGTTGTGCTTGAAAGTTTGTGAACCCTTTAGAATTTTCTATATTTCTGCATAAATATGACCTAAAACATCATCAGATTTTCACTCAAGTCCTAAAAGTAGATAAAGAGAAACAAGTTAAACAAATGAGACAAAAATATTATACTTGGTCATTTATTTATTGAGGAAAATGATTGAATATTACATATTTGTGAGTGGCAAAAGTATGTGAACCTTTGCTTTCAGTATCTGGTGTGACCCCCTTTTACAGCGATAACTGCAACTAAACGTTTCTGGTAACTTTTGATCGTTCCTGCACGCTGGCTTGGAGGAATTTTAGCCCATTCCTCTGTACAGAACAGCTTCAACTCTGGGATGTTGGTGGGTTTCCCCACATTAACTGCTCGCTTCAGGTCCTGCCACAACATTTCGATTGGATTAAGGTCAGGACTTTGACTTGGCCATTCCAGAACATTAACTTTATTCTTCTTTAACCATTCTTTGGTAGAACGACTTGTGTGCTTAGGTTCGTTGTCTTGCTGCATGTGGACAAACCAGAAGACTATTGGAAGAATGTTTTGTGGATGGATGAGACCAAAGTAGAACTTTTTGGTTTAAATAAAAAGTGTTATGTTTGGAGAAAGGAAAAACACTGCATTCCAGCATAAGAACCTTATCCCATCTGTGAAACATGGTGGTGGTGGCGGTATCATGGTTTGGGCCTGTTTTGCTGCATCTGGGCCAGGACAGCTTGCCTTCATTGATAGAACAATGAATTCTGAATTATAGCAGAGAATTCTAAAGGAAAATGTCAGGACATCTGTCCATGAACTGAATCTCAAGAGAAGGTGGGTCATGCAGCAAGACAATGAAACTTGTGGGCTATTGATCTGCTCCGTTAAGTAGCAGAGGGGCTTGTTAATCAGTTTCTGCTGCTTTGGTGACTAGAAGGGCAACAATGAGACGAAATTTGCCATAGAATACCAGAATTGGCAGGTCCACCATTGTTGCGCTGTGCTTTTCACAGATGAGAGCAGGTTCACCCTGAGTACATGTGACAGACGTGAAAGGGTCTGGAGAAACCGTGGAGAACGTTATGCTGCCTGTAACATCGTTCAGCATGACTGGTGTGGCAGAGAGTCAGTAATGGTATATCTCGGGGGGCATATCCATGAAGGGACGCACAGACCTCTACAGGCTAGACAACGGCACCTTGACTGCCATTAGGTACCAGGATGAAATTCTTGGACCCATTGTCAGACACTATGTAGCTTATGTCATGAGGGCAACCCTCATGTCTTAATTTAAAATATACTAATTAAGTTATCTTAATTTTATAATAATAAAATCTTATATCTCAGTTCCAGCTAATTCAAAACTCAACTGCAAGAGTCTTGACACGAACCAACAACAGCGAGCACATCACACCCATCATGTGGCACCTTCATGGCTCCCTGTGTCTTACAGGATTAAATGTCAAATTCTGTTATTAACCTGCCCACTAAAGTCCTCTCATTCTGTGCCCCACACTAACCTGCACTCTGTGGGTGACAGCAGGGCCTTCAGCTGTATTGTGCCCAGACTTTGGAATGACCTCCTGAAATTAATGATATCAGCTGACTCGCTTCATTTGTTTTTAACTCATTTGTTTAGGAAGACATTAAACAGACCTGACATTCTGCACCTTCTTTCAGTTTACCCCCTCTATCTGTCCAGGTACTCGGGGTTTGCATTTTCATCACAATTTATGTTATTTGTTCAAAATTTATTTGTAGTATTATATGTTGTATTTTAGTCTGCATTATTGTCTTTTATTCTATTTGAATGTTTTGTATATCCTGTATTTATCTTTATTTAGTGAAGACATTATTTGTAGCCAATGTTTTATCAGTCTTCTTGTTCTTTCTGAATTTTGGGCATAGGATGGGTGCTATATAAATAAATTGTGTTATTAGTATTTTTCTTTTTTTCTTTTGTAGAATATATATTGCTGTTTTCATCACATCCATGTTTTAAAATATCAGATTGGCTTAAATAACAAGTGACAAAAACTAGAGCAGTTCTATATAAGGCAATTAATATATAGCATAATTCAGTGTAGAAAATATATTGCCATTTTCTTCACATACATGTTTTAAAATATTAGACTGGCTTAAATGTTCATTCTAAATTGGTTTAGAACAATACTGCACACATGTATAGTACATTTTAAAAAACGCAATCACTTTTATTATTAACGTTTTACTAAACTCTAACGTGGTGTAAACATTATAATTATATTGTATACTTCGTATCATGAATGTAAACGAAAAACTATTTTCAGTTAACACAGATCGTGATGATTTTAATTTTGTCGACATATTAAATTGATCCCACAGACTGGAACACAACGTAAATGTTAATATTGTAACAACCCGGCAGCAAGCGTTGGCGGAGTGACGCCTCATGGGTAATTTATGTAAATAGTTTGTGGGGAATTTATGGGTAATTTATAAAAAGCTTATTGTATGTCGAAATTTACGTATTGTCATTTGTGTTGTAAATAATGGTGTGTTTGTATTTAATTGGTTGGGTGGGTTTGGGTCATCGCCGTCCGGGGTTATTTATTTTGTAAAAAGTACCAATTTATTGAAATGTGTCTTCGTGCTTGACCTTGGCAATGATGTGGAGCTTTTGTTTCTGACTATCTTCTGTAATAAAAAGATACAACAGGACAGAGCTGTTTATTTGCTAAGATGTTATCTAAGCAAACTACCGAGACACTCGGAGTCGTGCGGTGTATGGGGCACGAGTGTTCTCTTTCTTAAAGAGCTGGGTGCAGTTGCGTGCATGGCGCTGGCAAGCCGCTAACCGACAGCTTCGAGAGGTGCACGGCAGAGTTCGCTCGAAATCTTAAAGACTCCTCCACGGGTCGCTACATTGGTGTCAGAAGTGGGAGACCAGGCTGTTTAGAAGACGCCGTCATGGAACAGAGTCTTGAAGAAATAGAGCGTGCCATCTCGGAAAATAGCGTTATGTTGGAGCGCCTGATCAGCAGAACTGCACGGAGAAAAAGGACAAACTGGCCTGAGGGTGCCAGTATTCCCCGGACAGTGTTGCGATCTTCTAGGCACGGCCGGAATGAACCTGTAGCTGCTGCAACGACACCCCAAATCACCAGTCGGCCGGTCCTCCCCACACGGTCACCCGCTAAGCTGCCACGATACAGCGGGTTGACGCCCCTGGAGCCATACCTTGCACAAGTGGATCTGGCTGCTCTTCACAATGGTTGGAGCTGCGAGGAAGCTGCAACACACTTGGCCCTTGCCTTGGAGGGTCCCGCACTTCAGGTACTCATCGACCTGCCGCCTGAGGAGTGTCGTGATCTTCAGGCCCTCACCGATGCTCTCACCCGTCGCTTTGGACAGAGAACCTCAGCGGAACACAACAGGGAGGAGCTGACAAACCGACATCGGCGTGAAGGTGAGAGTGTGGGAGCATTTGCAGCTGACATCAGGGTCTATGACGGAAAGGTTACCCTACTTTCTCGACAGCAGCAAGGGAAGAACTCAGTGTTCATGCTTTCCTGCGGGCCTTACACCAGAGCGTCTCCGTCAGCATGTCTGTCTGCTGTCGCCCAGACATTTGAGTGAGGCACTACGGGAGGCTGAACGGGCTGAAGAGGTACTACAGCTTGGGTCTCCGGCACATCAATCATCACGCCCAAGCCGCTAACGAGCAGTTGGCGAGTGGTAGAAAGGGACCAACCTGAGGGTGTGGAGGTCAGTCGCCCAGCCATCATCATCCCTCCGCAATGACTGCCCTAAAGTGGGCGCTGTGGGTTTTCAGGTGGACTGTACCTAGACTGCATTATAGACGGACGGCCATGCAGTGCCTTAGTGGACACGGGTCCACTATTTGTCTATTACAGAGAGGAGTGTTGCCCAAACAGCTGGTCCTCTTCCAAAAGACTGGACTCCTTCTAACATCGAACTGCGACGGTTACGGGTGAACGGACAAAATGCCGGAAAGAAACTATTGACTGTAGTAGTAGGGACGAGCCAGACCAGCCACGAATTCTGGCTCATGGACATTAAAGACAAATGCATAATTGGGTTAGACTTGCTGGCCCACTGGGGAGCATGTGTTGATGTGTCCAGGGCCATCCTCGCGTAGGTAATGAGACTGTGTCGCTCCAATCGGGCTGGAATCATCCTGGAAGGGCTGTTAGCTTGGATTTGCCTGGACACCACGGCTCACCGGCTCTCGACCGTTGTTCGGAAGATGCAGGGACTGAAGAGGACCCCCAGGAGAGTATTGCAGCTCAGACCAGTGCTCCCCAACGGTTTTCCTCACACGACCACCCATCCACTGAGACGGTTGCTGCTGTGGAGGAATTGGGCCATCGAGTGGTGAACAGCTGAGCACGCCACAGCAGGAGCAACTCCAGAAAGTATTGAACGACTTTGTGGACATTTTGCGGCTCGAGAAGAGGACTGCACCAGAACCTCGTTAGTCAAACACCACATTGACACTGGCCACGCCGCCCCCATTCGGTTGCGCCCCCACAGATTGCCTCTTGCAAAACGCCAAGCTGCCGAAGAATTGATTCGCGAGATGGTAACCAACGACATCATTGAGCCTTCTGACAGTCCTGGGCCGCACCCATGGTCATGGTGCGGAAGAAAAGGGGTTGGCGCCTTGTGTGGACTTTCGAAATTAAATGCAGTCACTCGAAAAGACTCTTACCCATTGCCTCGCATCGATGATGCATTGGACTATGTGGCTGGATCCCGTTGGTTCAGCACTTTGGACTTGCGCAGTGGATATTGGCAGGTAGAACTGGCAGCAGAGGACCGACCCAAAACTGCATTCACCATCGGACAAGGGCTGTGGCAGTTTAAGGTAATGCCGTTTGGACTTTGTAATGCGCCGCCACTTTGAAAGACTAATGGAGCGGGTCCTAAAGACATTCCCCGAACCCGTTGTGTGGTCTATTTAGATGACCTGCTGATTCATGCCAGAGACTTTGACCAGGCGGTGCACAATTTAAGGGAGGTCCTGACCGCCATTCGTAGCGCCGGGTTGCGGTTAAACCCTGAGAAATGCAATCTTCTCGCCCGACAGACTCAGTTTCTAGGGCACGTAATCAGCGAGTGGGGTGGCTACAGACCCGCGAAGGTGACTGCCGTGAGCAACTGGCCCCACCAGCCAATATCACTGAACTGCGGAGCTTTTTGGGTTTAGCCTCCTACTACCGAAGATTCGTAAAAACTTTGCACCATTGCCAGCCCTTTGCACCGACTAACGAGTAAGGGCCAACAGTTTGGGTGGACGGAGGATTGCACAGCCGCCTTCCAACAGTTAAAGGCTGCCCTCGTCAGCGCGCCTGTCCTGGCGTACCCTGACCCCAACCAACCTTTTGTGGTGGACACTGACGCTAGCAATGTGGGGATTGGGGCCGTGCTCTCACAGAAGGGGGAGGCTGGAGAAAGAGTGATAGCTTATTACAGCTGCAGCCTCAGTCGACCGGAGAGGAATTACTGTGTCACTCGGCGGGAACTGTTGGCAGGGATCCTAGCGTACGGCACTTTCGGCCCTACCTATTGGGCACTAGGTTCACACTGCGGACTGACCATGCTAGCCTCACCTGGATGTTGAATTTCAGGCAACCAGAGGGCCAGGTGGCAAGGTGGATGGAGATTCTACAAGAATATGACTTTGAGATACAGCACCGACCGGGACGGCAGCATGCCAACGCTGATGCCCTCTCCAGGCGTCCATGCCTCAGCAATGAATGTCGATATTGCCGCCGACAGGAAGAAAGGGGGCTGGGGCCATCGTCGCATCCGCAAGGATAGATGACACTGTTGGAGTGGAGCCGTACACTATTGACCAATTGAGGCAGTTACAGGCGAACGATCAAGCACTAGAAAAGGTAAAGGGCTGGTTGGAGACACAAGAACGTCCCGACTGGCAAACCGTGTCGTCACAGGGGCCTGAACTCAAAATACTCCACTCTCAGTTGGGCAACTTGGAGTTGCACGATGGCGTAATCTACAGGCGGTGGCAGCACCGGGAGGAATTGACCGCTACAACTACTGGTTCCCCAGGCTTTGCGCGCCGAGGTCCTCCGATGGGTCCACGGAGCGGCTGGATCCGGACTACGGAACGCTAAGACAGTGCGCCGACTACGGCAGCGGTTTTATTGGCCCGGTGTCGGCAAGACGCAGAGCTACACGCCCACTGCTGTGACGCGTCTGCACTGCACAAAAGGACCTGGTCAACGTTCTCACGCGCCATTGCAACGATACCTGGTCGGGCACCCATGGAGAGAATTGGCGTGGACATACTGGGTCCTTTTCCTGTAACGGAAGCCGGAATCGCTACGCTTTGGTAGCAATGGACTACTTTACCAAATGGCCAGAGGCGTATGCAGTTCGGATCAGAGTGCCCCACAGCTGCCCAAAACTCGTGGATGAAATGTTCACTCGATTTGGAGTTCGGACGAGCTCCACAGCGATCAGGGGCGGAACTTCGAGAGCCGTGTGTTCAAGGAGGTGTGTCAGCGACTGGGGTGAAAAGACCCGACCACCCCTTCACCCACAAAGTGATGGATTGGTCGAGCGATTTAATCGCACCCTGGCCACTCAACTGGCAATTCTGACCAGTCAACACCAGCGGGACTGGGACCAACATTTGCCTTTGGTCCTATGGGCATATCGGACAGCAGTGCAGGAGTCGAGCCAATGCACGCCAGCGGGCTGATGTTTGGAAGGGAACTTCGCGCGCCGGTGGATTTAGTGTTTGGCTCACCCCTGAGCCTGAGATTATTGGTGGGCCCGAAATGGATTATTTTAGACGGCTAAAAGAGCGGCTGGACACCGTTCATCGACTGGCCAGGGAGGCCCTGGAGGGAGCTGGAGCACGCCAAAAACGGGCTTACGACTCACGGGCTCATGGCCCGACGCTGAAGCCAGGGGACAAAGTGTGGGTATTTTGCCCAACGAAACGGGATTGTCCCCAAAACTAGCCCACCATTGGCAAGGACCGGAGAAATATTGGACAAAATATCGGAGGTAGTTTTCCGAGTCCGAATGCCTGGACGAGGCAGACGGGTGGTGCTGCACAAGGACCGTTTAGCACCATACCACCCACTGGCCCCAGAGCAACAACAACTTGAAAATATAAGCGGTTCTCCAACCTCCACCCCGGCACCGAGTCAGACAGTGACAGGACTGAGCCCGACACAGTGATGGCACCTCCGGCAGGACAAAGCGTATCCGTCGACGGCCAGGACATTTACGTGATTTTATCTGTGATGAGTAGGGTTGTGGGGACACTAACCCTCTTAGGAGGGGGCTGTGTAACAACCCGCAGCAAGCGCTGGCGGAGTGACGCCTCATGGGTAATTTATGTAAATAGTTTGCGGGGAAATTATGGGTAATTTATAAAAAGCTTATTGTATGTCGAAATTTACGTATTGTCATTTGTGTTGTAAATAATGGTGTGTTTGTATTTAATTGGTTGGGTGGGTTTGGGTTATCGTCCGGGGTTATTTATTTTGTAAAAAGTACCAATTTATTGAAATGTGTCTTCGTGCTTGACCTTGGCAATGGCCACGCAATAATGTGGAGCTTTTGTTTCTGACTATCTTCTGTAATAAAAGATACAACAGGACAGAGCTGTTTATTGCTAAGATTTTATCTAAGCAAACTACCGAGACACTCGGAGTCGTGCGGTGTATGGGGCACGAGTGTTCTCTTTCTTAAAGAGCTGGGTGCAGTTGCGTGCATGACGCTGGCAAGCCGCTAGCCGACAGCTTCGGAGAGGTGCACGGCAGAGTTCGGCTCGAAATCTTTAAAGACTCCTCCACGGGTCGCTACAATATTGTATTTCACAGAAATGATCCGTATTGTTTAGTTTGATGTATGACACGACGTGATGGCAGAAACCCTCTAAACTTCCCAATGATGCGTATTATTTGGTCTCTTGTACTGTTTTTCCTTCTCATTTTAATCGCTTAATTTCTGAACGCGTCCTTGACCCGGCGTTACTTTCCGGGCTTTGCCGAGACCTGCCGAAACCTTCCAAAAGTAATTTTACGAAGTCAGTCCTGAAACGACGGAGACGTCACTTCCGGGTCCACAACTGCGGTGATGTATGGTGCTGTGGCTCTGCAAGTGGATGTTATTGTGCTGGGGGATCTGATGAGATTCACAATTCCTACTTTTTGGGACTCCCGACTGACCCGAAAGTACCTCCATCGGGCTACGCCCTATCACCTAAACACTCCTGAGTCCAAAATAAGAGAGACCACTTGACCTCACCCAGATCAGTCAGAGTTAGGTGGGAAGTGGACAAAACTTGCCTGAAGGAGTGGAAGGAGAGAAGGAAACTGAGAAGAATGTTTGGTTTATGTGGTTTCTGAAACTTTTGTTTAAGGTATTCTTGATAATAAACTTTTTTAATTATATCGGGACTTGTTTGTGATGTTGTGTCTGGGGTTTGGGGTGCTGCAACACCCCCTGGTGGTCACTATATCAATCTTATGCAAGTGTGTATTGTTTACTTTTTGTATACTAATTAATCATTACTATTATCTCATTTTAATTAGTTCTTTTGTTGTAACTTTGAGACCTTGTAAAGCACTTTTAGCTGCATCCTTTGTATGAAAATATACTATAGAAGTTTTGTTCATGTTGGATTACGTTCTCACGCACTCCCCCCTGCTCGAGACAAAACGGGTTTAATTCTCTGAGTCTGTCAAGAGTATGACATGTTCTTAACTCCTGGGGTGCACTTGGTTGCTCTCCTCGGGACAGTTTAAAGTGCTGCATGTCTTCTAGCTTGGTGACCAGAACTGCAGATTCTCCAGATGTCGTCTCACAAATGCATTATATAGCCCGAGGATGACATCGCTTGATTTATACTCATCAATTTTTACGATATAACCTAATATTTTATATGCATTTTTAATTGCTTCTCCACATTTCTTAATTAAAATGTGACAACAAAATCTCCCAGATCCTTTTCAGAGGTTGCTTCCGGTGGAACATTGCGTTCCTTATAATTGATTTTCCTTTTGCCCACGTGTAGCACTTTGTACATTAAACTGCATTTTACAAGTGTTCGCACAGTTCTCCTGCTTGTCCAAGTCTGTCTGAACTGTTTTTGCTTCTTCCTTAGGGTCTACCTTTCCTCCAATTTTAGTGTCATTTGAGAATTTCACAAGTTATACCGAAATTAATGTCAATAGCTTCCTTAGCATCACGTTTGCCCTTGCCAAAACAGTCAAAAGATTCATAATTTTCAACAATTCGATTTCAACAAGGCTTAGTGAATTCCACATTTGCCCAGACACAAACATCGACAGCTGCTGCATTGTGAACAGTGTTTAGAGGGCTAATGTCTTGCTTGTTCCTGTACTCGATTGCAATTATGTTTCCTTTTTGTGACGCAGCTATTGTCGCATAATTTAGAATTCACAGGGCATATTATGGCGGCCATCCTTTAGCTGGCAGCTGAATGCTGTCCGGAGCCTTACACAGAATTAAAAAAGTAAAGTGGAGCATTACGCGTCAGCTCAAGTCTGATTCGTGATTAATCGTAATTGCAAGGACTTCCTAACTCGAATCACGCTAGAAGGCTAGCATAAATCAGAAAATTTAACGGTCCAAGGACACACCAGTGAGGGCCTCCAAGTGGAGCATTCTTCTCTTATCTGTACTGCATCTCATGTAATTTCTCCTGCAAAAACGAAAAATTAAACTTTACTAGTGTGTTTTGGTGTTCAAAATTTTACTTGCTTTTGTTTTGTTTTCCTTGATATTTTGAAAACTATTGATTCACTTACTACAAGAGAGATGAACAAAATACCTTTAGCAAAGCACCATTCATCCAATTTGTATTCAGCTTGATAACGTAAAGGTCATAATAAAATGTTCAGATTTCCATATTAATACAACTTAACTTGAATCCAATTTGTGTTGTGTAAAGTGCCATTCTTAGTAGCCAACTGCCAAAGTAAAGCATCAGTTACATAATTATCAGGGTTCAGGGGGTGCACTGGGTACAAAGCACAAGTCAACAATGGATGGACCGCTAGTTCACTGCAGCGCACACTTGCGCACTAAGCACACACGCACTGATATCCATACAGGGGGATTATTTAAATCCATCAATTAACGTAGCAAGTTTGTCTCAGGAATGTCGGAAGAAAGCCATATACCCTAAGAGAAATACACACACTGGAATTCAAATTAAGAATGTTGGAGTCGTGAGACTTTGCTAACCTCTATGCCACCTGGCCCCGTGAAATTCAAACATTACTTGAAAATAGTACAGTTATTACAGTGTAAAATAGATGTGTGTGTGTATATATATATATATATATATATATATATATATATATATATATATATATATATATATATAAACTGCTCAAAAAATTAAAGGAACACTTTGAAAACACATCAGATCTCAATGGGAAAAGAAATCCTCCTGGATATCTATACTGATATAGACTGGGTAATGTGTTAGGAACGAAAGGATGCCACATCGTTTGATGGAAATGAAAATGATCAACCTACAGAGCCCTGAATTCAAAGACGCCCCAAAAATCAGAGTGAAAAAATTATGTGGCAGGCTAGTCCATTTTGCCAAAATTTAATTGCAGCAACTCAAATTTGTACGCAACACTTTGTATGGCCCCTGTGTTCTTGTATACATGCCTGACAACATCGGTGCATGCTTCTAATGAGATGACAGATGGTGTTGTGGGGGATCTCCTCCCAGATCTGGACCAGGGCATCACTGAGCTCCTGGACAGTCTGAGGTGCAACCTGGTGGCATTGGATGGACCAAAACATAATGTCCCAGAGGTGTTCTATTGGATTTAGGTCAGGAAAGTGTGGAGGCCAGTCAATGGTATCAATTCCTTCATCCTCCAGGAACTGCCTGCATACTCTCACCACATGAGGCCAGGAATTGTCGTGCACCAGGAGCCACTGTACCAGCATAGGGTCTGACAATGGGTCCAAGGATTTCATCCTGATACCTAATGGCAGCCAAGGTGCCTTTGTCAAGCCTGTAGCGGTCTGTGTGACCCTCCATGTATATGCCTCCCCAGACAATCATTAACCCACCACCAAATTGCCCATGCTGAATGATGTTACAGGCAGCATAATGTTCTCCATGGCTTCTCCAGACCCTTTCACTTCTGTCACGTGCTCAGGGTGAACCTGCTCTCCTCTGTAAAAAGCACAGGGCACCAGTGGTACATCTGCCAATTCTGGTATTCTATGGTGAATGCCAATCGAGCTGCATGCTGCTGGGCAGTGAGCTCAGGGCCCATTAGAGGACATGGGGCCCTTGGGTCACCCTCATGAAGTCTTTCTGGTTGTTTGGTCAGAGACATTCACACCAGTGGCCTGCTGGAGATCATTTTGTAGGGCTCTGGCAGTGCTCATCCTGTTCCTCCTTGCCCAAAGGAGCAGATACTGGTCCTGCTGATGGGTTATGGACCTTCTATGGCCCTCTCCAGCTCTCCTAGAGTAACTGCTTGTCTCCTGGAATCTCCTCCATGCCCTTGAGACTGTGCAGGGAGACACAGCAAACCTTCTGGCAATGACACGTATTGATGTGCCATCCTGGAGAAGTTGGACTACCTGTGCAACCTCTGTAGGGTCCAGGTATCGCCTCATGCTACCAGTAGTGACACTGACTGTAGCCAAATGCAAAACTAGTAAAGAAACAGTCAGAAAAGATGAGGAGGGAAAAATGTCAGTGGCCTCCACCTGTTAAACCATTCCTGTTTTGGGGTCATCTCATTGTTGCCCCTCTAGTGCATCTGTTATTAATTTCATTAACACCACAGCAGCTGAAACTGATTAACAACCCCCTCTGCTACTTAACTGACCAGATTAATATCCCATAAGTTTCATTGACTTTATGCTATACTCTGGTTTAAAAGTGTTCCTTTAATTCTTTTGAGCAGTATATATATATATATATATATATATATACACACACACACACACGAACACTTCTTAATTTACTTTTACTATCCAGTTAAAATGAACGCATACTGAAACAATAGAATAGCATATTTATATTCCACGTAATTTTGCAATCTTTCATTAAACACATCACAATTTTATTCGATAATCAAACGATACGACGAGTGCTCGGAATTGTTTTAGCCGAATTATTGTTTTCTCCACGGAACACTGTTAGTGGGGGACACCGCAGGTATAAACATGGCAGCGTGTGTGAGGCGCTTTGGTAAAGGTCAGTTTTAATTTTCGGTATCGCTTCGGTATAACGTATTTTATTTTGATATCTCCTTCGCGTGATTACCTTGTTCATTTCCTTAGTATTCACATTTCGGATTTCTTCATTTAATCTCATTATGAAACTATATTATGTATGAATCTAAGTAGTGAGAAGTCAAGCAAAATGATAACATTTTATGTGTTAACTAATAAGATTACAATATTTAAGCTTTCGAGGCAACTCGGGCCTCTTCTCCAGGCAATTTGTAATAATCTTGGCTAACACGGTACAACACCCTACCACGTATGAGTGTCAGCAAAAAACATAATAGTCGCCAGTTTCCTATTAGTTAATCATGTTTAGAACAGATCACTGTTTCAATAGTCAAGTTTAAATTAACATTTGTGGATTTTGGCTTTTTTTCACAATCCGTAAACTCCGGAACAACTCAGGGTAAAATGTTCAATCTCTTCATTTATCCACCCTCGTCTTTATTGTTTATTGACTGTCAGTTTTCATTTTTATTAGTTTGCTGTCAGTTGTTGGTCTCAACCGTGTCTGTTAAGAAGTAAAGCAGAACATAGTATGGTCTCTTTTTTTACTTTTCCAAGGAATATGCAATGATCAGCATTATTCATATTTTTACATATGAGGTGTTTTGTCTCTCAAAGGTTAATAATGTTCCTTTAGTTTAAATTTTACTGATTTTAAGGACTCTTTTATCTTGTTTCCAAACTAGGTGAGGTCTAAAATGTTTAAAGAACGCTGATACATCCAAAAAATAAATGGATATGCATTAGAATCTTACTTTGATTTTCTGTCATAAAAATGTTTTTCCAATATTAATTTTCGTTTATTTTCATTGATACCAAGGACTAAAATTGTGCACATTTCTCGAATGAACACAATTATTACTCTCCTATAGTTTCAAGAGAGTGTTAGTCAGTGAGTTAGCATGCAAGTCTGTTGACATGACAGATACAAATAAGTTTGAAAATGTACATATGGTGTAACAAGTCAACCCCGCTAGGATTGGGCAAAAGGTTGGACAGGACTCTAGTCCATCACAGACTACTCTCACTCACACATATTAGCACACAGTGAGAATTTCCAATAAACATAACCATAAAAAAAAATTGTAATTAATTTCTTATTTGTTTGAGCATGATTTGTAGAGCTACTGAGTTATGTCAAATGTTAAGGAGTAACAGAAGTGAATGGCAAACTTTATTAGAGCAATTCACCATTATGGACCCCAGGTGAATGTAGCACTCTGATGGTAAATTACAGTGTTGGTAAAATAGCAAGTCATTATAATCCGTAGATAATGCAGCAGTAAGATTTGTTTAGTGCAAAGTTAAGAGTACTGAGTAAATATTTATTTACTCTGTGCAATGGCATACACACCAAAGGGTTATTCATTCATATCTAGATAACCTTTTGTTTTCTGTCCTTGCGTTTTATACTTTATTGGTTAGGAAGGTAATTTAGCTTACCTGATGACTTAAAGCATCAGTGGAGTAAGATGGTGATAAATTGGTTTTCTTCTATTTGCACTCAAGCAGCTGGAAAGATTTTAAAAGGCAGAAAAAATGTAACTGATTCAGAAGTTTACATGCAAACCTAGATGTCAAGGTAAAATTGAAACAGTAAGCTAATTCATAGTAGAGGAAGCAAAATATTTTCTCTCTTGTAAGATAGGTGGATTAGCAGATTTGTTAGTGGTTTTCTAAGTGACAGTTTAAACATTCCAAAAATGTATTAATTAGACTGTTTGAAGTATCTCAATGAAAACTGAACTGTCTCAACAAATATATTTAAAGATTAGACATGGACAGGCAGACAGACATAGCTATCACAGTAGGTGCTTCTTGCCTTATAAACAGCACCCCATGTAATGAATCTCTTAATCTAAATTAAACACAGCGCATGTATTATTGTTGCCAAATGGTATAGGCTGATTGGATTTGGCCAAAATCTCTGCAATATATTTTGTTCTGTGCCAAAATGATTATGTTGCATCTTTTGCACACATTTGTGCCATAGTTGTTTTACAGTTAGGGAGCGAAAGAAGTATAATTTTTAAACAAGATTCAAATCCTGTTTCGTTACACATAATAAAACATTGGCATGCAGTATTTATTGTTTTAAAAATGAGAGCTTTATGTAGACATGCCAGATTTTTTAAACTGTTGCCCTTGTATTCTCTTTGGTGTTTGGTTTTATTTCCAAACAATTTATTATTTGGCAAAACAAGTCATGTTTAAGAGTAAATATTACTTTGTTACTCTTATCATTGGAGTCAGAACTATGCCTCAGTGTATGGTTAGTTTTTGTAAGAAAATCATGACACTGAATATAGTTGGTGTCATTCACTGGCAATGCTGTGAATTTCATACCAAGGTAATGTTCAAAGGACAAGAGGGACAAACAACATGGTCAAATGAGCAGTGGTGTCTTAGTACCATGAAAGAGAGAGGTAAGATCTTTAAAAAAAAAAAAAGAAAGTTAAAACAATTATTGCAGTTTGTACACTTCCATAAATAACAAACCTTATACTCAGAAAAAGGGAATGCATGCAATTTACTTTAGAGCACAAGAAGGTCTACATTTTTTTGGTAATTGAACCAAAGTTTTACTCGCATATAACCAGCATTCAGGGTTAAAACAGATACTTCTCTGCAGTTAACCATACTCACTAACGTCAATTCATCTGTAAATACATGGGGTAAACCTGCAAACTCCACGTAGACCGTGGCACTGTGTGGCAGAAGTAACAGCTCTGTACTACCCATCTGCCTTTGTTAAACATACGCTCCAATCTTACTAAACTTTAACCTGCTTAAAACTAAATGTATTCCTATAATGTCTGTTCAGTTCTTGTCACTTTATTGCACATTATGCACATTCTCAGCCTCTCCCTTACTAGCTATCACTAGACTACTGAAACATGTGCGTGCAGCAGGCAATATCTTTGCAAAATTACACAATAAATTTTGAGTGGCAGAAGTAGGCCTCTATATGATTCAGTATGTGTACCAGCATTAGAGGCTTATCCCGAGTAAATGTCAAAACATTTACTTTGTCATAAACTAGGGGGCTTAGCCCCCTGCTCGCATTGCTTGCCAACAAAACCCCGGCCTGCGCTACGCGCCAGCCGCTTTTTGTCTATGCCACTCTCGTTGTGAAGAGTGGGGCTGAACACACCCCAAGAAGTTGCGGTTGCTCCTCTGAAAACCTCTCTTAAACGGTGGTACAATGGGAAACAAATAGTTTTTTTTTTTTTTTTTTACCTTCTCTTTGCTCAATTAGCTGCTGGCTTGTTTTTGCTGCTGTGTTGCGTAATCTCCATCTTACTTGGCGCTTCGAACATTTAAAACCCTGTACAGCAGCTGTCCTTTTGTCTCACTGCCTTGTCTCTCTTCTCCCCCAGACATCCTCTGCTCCTGTTGGGGGTCCCGCTCCCGAGGCTTGCCCCTATGAAGAGGAAGATTTTCTATTCTTTTAATTGAGATACGGAACTGTCCCCTCTGACCGCACACAGAGCTCAATTCACTCCTGAAAGTGACTTAATGTTCGTTTAAAGTGTTTGAATAATGTTTCTGTCTCTAAAATCTCCTGTGTATCTGTGCAACTCTGTGACCCAAGAGTGACAGCATATGTGGATTTTATTTTCACCAAGCAACAAATCTTTTCATTCTCGTGGATATGCCTCTTCACTGGGAACAAACGCTACTTTTCCCTGATGGCAACATAACTTAGACAATCTACAAGTCTCCGACTTAAAGTTTAAATCTGAAAAATATATTCGTTCTCTTTTTGCTGTTCCGTTATTTCACCAAGTAATATTTTCTGTTTGTTTGCACTAATGCGATTTTTACTATCATTTTTTTGAGACTTCTGAATTTTCGTACTTCCATTATCTCTAATCTGCTCTGCATGTGTATCGTGCCAATGGTTTTGAATTCTTTACGACATTCTATTTTGTCATCTACTCTTTGTCTTTTATTTCCGGTTTTCTTTCCGGCCCCAGGGTGTGGTTAAATCTCTTGGCACAAAGTCTCGTCTCGTGTGATGTGAAAGTGTCTCTCTGAGAAAGTCACGTCTCGTCTTTCTTCCCAAGATTTTTTTTTATTACAATAGAGAGATATGCCTCAGAAACGCGGAATATATGCTTTCTTAAATCAAATCCTTTGCTTCTTGAGACTGGATGTATTTGGAAAGTTTTGAGGGTTTTGTTTTCCCAAACAAGACAAACTACATGGAGTAAGTCACATATAATAAAATATCTTTTTTAGGTGGAGTATTCCTTTAAGGATGTCTTGTATAACACTATATTTCTGTTATTAATATGACATTACCAGGCAGGACATGTAATGAAATGGCCAAGACTTTGCACTTTAAACTGTAGGGTTGTTGATTTAGTTTCTGCCCCCAGTGAATCAAATAACCTGATTGTGATAATCTAGTAAGAAAAAGGTGTGTAGGCAATTGTACTCTATCTTGATTTTACAAATTACCTTTAATAAAGACAATCGCCAATTGCACAATATAATCCAAGCTTGTCTAGGGTGGTTGTACATGTCAGGTTGGGGAGGATGCACTGGTACAGCACGTTGCAACACCCACCACACAACAAAACAGCTTGGGATCCTGGTTGGCAACGTCCAAGGCAGACATGCAGTCGAGTCCCACACTCTGGAAATGACCATCTATCTGCTGTAGCCAGGTGTTCTGTGGGCGACCCCTTGGTCTGGCCCAGCTGCTCAGGTCCTCAACAATGACAGCCCTGTGAGCCGGTATCACCATCAGGGAATCACGCCACATGGCCGTAGTGCCATAACTGATGCTCCCTCACAATGCAGGTAATGTGTGTCATCTTGGACTTCGTGAGCAACTGCTCATTCAGCACAATGTCAAACCAGCAGTTTTACATCAGATATTAATTTATTAACCTCCAAGGGGAATTTCAGCAAAATGAAGTAATTTAATATAATCACAGTCATTGGGCAAAACAGTGCAAACACTATTTCTAATCTGTCCTACAGAGATACAAGTCAAAGAGTCAATTATTTGATGTTACTTTTTCAGGTGGATGTCATTTTTGATGGTATGTGCAGTGCATCCGGAAAGTATTCACAGCGCATCACTTTTTCCACATTTTGTTATGTTACAGCCTTATTCCAAAATGGATTAAATTCATTTTTTTCCTCAGAATTCTACACACAACACCCCATAATGACAACGTGAAAAAGTTTACTTGAGGTTTTTGTAGATTTATTAAAAATAAAAAAACCGAGAAATCACATGTACATAAGTATTCACAGCCTTTGCCATGAAGCTGCAAATTGAGCTCAGGTGCATCCTGTTTCCTCTGATCATCCTTGAGATGTTTCTGCAGCTTAATTGGAGTCCACCTGTGGTAAATTCAGTTGATTGGACGTGATTTGGAAAGGCACACACCTGTCTATAGAAGGTCCCACAGTTGACAGTTCATGTCAGAGCACAAACCAAGCATGAAGTCAAAGGAATTGTCTGTAGACCTCTGAGACAGGATTGTCTCGATGCACAAATCTGGGGAAGGTTACAGAAAAATTTCTCATGCTTTGAAGGTCCCAATGAGCACAGTGGCCTCCATCATCCGTAAGTGGAAGAAGTTCAAAACCACCAGGACTCTTCCTAGAGCTGGCCGGCCATCTAAACTGAGCGATCGGTGGAGAAGGGCCTTAGTCAGGGAGGTGACCAAGAACCCGATGGTCACTCTATCAGAGCTCCAGAGGTCCTCTGTGGAGAGAGGAGAACCTTCCAGAAGGACAACCATCTCTGCAGCAATCCACCAATCAGGCCTGTATTGTAGAGTGGCCAGACTGAAGCCACTCCTTAGTAAAAGGAACATGGCAGCCCACCTGGAGTTTGCCAAAGGGCACTTGAAGGATTCTCAGACCATGAGAAACAAAATTCTCTGGTCTAATGAGACAAAGATTGAACTCTTTGGTGTGAATGCCAGGCGTCACGTTTGGAAGAAACCAGGCACCGCTCATCACCTGGACAATACCATCTCTACAGTGAAGCATGGTGGTGGCAGCATCATGCTGTGGGGATGTTTTTCAGTGGCAGGAACTGGGAGACTAGTCAGGATAAAGGGAAAGATGACTGCAGCAATGTACAGAGACATCCTGGATAAAAACCTGCTCCAGAACGCTCTTGACCTCAGACTGGGGAGACGGTTCATCTTTCAGCAGGACAACGACCCTAAGCACACAGCCAAGATATCAAAGGAGTGGTTTCAGGACAACTCTGTGAATGTCCTTGAGTGGCCGAGCCAGAGCCCAGACTTGAATCCGATTGAACATCTCTGGAGAGATCTTAAAATGGCTGTGCACTGAATCTTCCCATCCAACCTGAAGGAGCTTTAGAGGTGCTGCAAAGAGGAATGGGTGAAACTGGCCAAGGATAAGTGTGCCAAGCTTGTGGCATCATATTCAAAAAGACTTGAGGCTGTAATTGCTGCCAAAGGTGCATCAACAAAGTATTGAGCAAAGGCTGTGAATACTTATGTACATGTGATTTCTCAGTTTTTTTATTTTTAATAAATTTGCTAAAACCTCAAGTAAACTTTTTCACGTTGTCATTATGGGGTGTTGTGTGTTGAATTCTGAGGAAAAAAATAAGTTTAATCCATTTTGGAATAAGGCTGTAACATAACAAAATGTGGAAAAAGTGATGCGCTGTGAATACTTTCCGGATGCACTGTAGGTGTTTGTTTGAAAAAAGTTAACAATCCTATCTTGTACATAAAACGATTCCTCCTCAGAAAGTGTTCGCTGAAAAAAAGATTTTTTTCTTCTATCACAAATCTTGTGGCCAGTTGCAGCAATTACTCAATTTAGCCTTGAGTTTTATGTTACTGAGGTGACAATTGAACTCCCTTGAACTAAATATTCTGTGATAGCACATGCTCCAGATTTTTATCCCATGGTGTTCCTGCTGTTAAGTCTTCCTTTGTCTGGTGAAAAATGACGTAAGGAAAATTAATCCATTAACAAAATTAGTTTTGCTCCAGTAACTTCCTTGAGATAAGAGGCTTAGCAAATTGTTGTACTAAATGTGCAATTCTCCTTACCATTAAATCACTAGCAAATACTTTTATGTATTAACTAGCTGTGTAAGCCAGTGCTGTAAAAAGCATGCGGTCCTAGAAAGTATTGAAATCATCAGAAAAAAATTTGAAATGTAGAGATGTCAGGTAATTGGAAAGAACTACATTGGGTGTCTCTCTCTCTCTCTCCTAAAAGGATTCGTGTTGCTAACATGCTCGCATTGTTTGTGTATTAGCGACTAAGTGACTGTCTTTCTTCAGAGGTTTCGTTTTGCCGGTATGCTTGCCTCACTTATGTATTAGCGGTGTAAGGAAAAGTAAAAGGATACCGTTTTGCTGATGTGCTTGCCTTGCTTCTGTATTAGCCGCTAACCGCGTCAAAGGTTTCACATTGCTAACATGCGGGCCTTGCTTGTGTATCCTCAGAGGTGGAGCCCTTACTCTGATTCCACCTCTCACTTCCGGGCCGGGCAGACAGACACACTTCCACGTGTAGATGTTTATATATAAGATAATATAGTAGCTTTATATTCATATTTTCCAAAAACACTTTTTGCGTTTTTTTTTGATGTACCAGTGACTGAAACCAGTATTGAATATACTGTATCGTAACATTTAATTAGCCTGTGCTATAGTCATTTCCAAATTTGGGCCTATTTAAATGATCAAATGAAAGTTTTTTTTTTATTTTCAAAACTTCTTGGCTTTAAGTGGCAGTGGATACCCTATAGATTTCTGTATTTTATCTTGTCTATAAGAATATGTGGTTCATTTTGAAAGACACGGTCTTGCGTGTAATTAAAAAAAAAAATGTTTCTGTTTTCTTTTTCAGTTTTCATTGAACAACGAACACATTTGTTTGCTAGTAGTGTCCATTATCCTCCAAATGGTCTTCCAGCTGGCCCACACAAGCTTTCAAATAGATACTTTGCTGCTATCAAGTAAGTATTATTCACTGATAAATTAAGATTTGTTTTTGATGTTTCATTTGTATTATTTTATTTCTGTAATAATGAAAGCTAAAAAGTAAAATGTTGTACAACTCTTAACCTAGTATAATGTTAGAAGAAATTAGAAATACATCAGTAATAAAGTTTTAGTGCATGCATGCAGTTTTTAACTTTGAGCAGAGATGTAATTTGTCAGTGACTTGGAGTTTCTTTAGTTCAAGGATAGTTGTTAGTCTCTGTATATGCAACTAGAACTGTCCAGATGAGAACAAGCTATTAAGCCCAACAAAACTCATCAGCCCTATCCACTTAATTCTTCTAAAAAAACATTGTCTAGTTTTGAAAGTCCCTACAGTCTTACTGTCTACCATGCTATTAGGTAGATTATTCCAAGTGCCTATGGCTCTCTGTGTAAAGAAAAACTTCCTAAAGTTTGTGCAAAATTTTCCCTTAACAATTTTCCAACTGTGTCCCGTTGTTCTTCATGAACTCATTTTAAAATAAAAGTCTTGATCCACTGTACTAATTCCCTTCTAATTTTAAACATTTAAATCATGTCACCTCTTAATCTTCTTTTGTTTAACCTGAAAAGGCTCAGCTCTTTTAATCTTTCCTCATAACCCATCCCCTGTAGCCCTGGAATCAGCCTAGTCGCTCTTCTCTGGACCTTTTCTAGCACTGCACTCCAGATGAGGCCTCACCAGTGCATTACAAAGGCTGAGCATAACCTCCTTGGACTTGTACTCCACACATCGTGCTCTATATCCTAACATTCTGTTAGCCTTCTTAATGGCTTCTGAACACTGTCGGGAAGTTAACAGCGTAGAGTCCAGTATGACTCTTAAATCCCTCTAAGGTTTACTTTTGATTTTCAGACCTCCCATTGTGTACTCAAACCTAACATTTTAATTCCTATGTGTAATACTTTATATTTACTGACATAAAATTTAATCTCCCGCAAATATGCCCAAGCCTGTATGCTATCCAAGTCCTTCTGTAATGATATAACGAATTCCAAATTATCTGCTAATCCACCTTTCTTGGTATCATCAGCAAACTTAACCAGCTTGTTACTTATATTCCTATGCAAATCATTTGTATATATATTAAAAATAGCAGCAGTCCCAGCACTGACCCTTGTGGAGCACCACTCTTAACATCGGCCAATTCTGGTGAGGTTCATCATACCTTCACCTTCTGCTTCCTGTGTCTGAGCCAATTCTGCACCCATCTAAAAACATCACCCTGAACTCCCACTTCTTTTAGTTTGATGCCCAGCCTCTCATGTGGCACTTTATCAAATGCTTTCTAAAAGTCCAAATAAATAATATCAGACGCTCCACTTTGATCATATCCGTTTGTAATTTCCTCATAGAATTCTAGCATGTTTGTAAAACAGGACCTCCCTCTTTTGAACCCTGCTGACTGATTAGAAAAACTCTTGTACTTGCCATATGCTCCTCAATCTTATCCTTAATAATTCCTTCCATTAATTTTCCTGTGATACACATTAAGCTTATTGACCTATAGTTGCTTGGATCTGCACAGTCATCCTTTTTATATAAATGGCATAATACTTGCCATTTTCCAGCTATTGGAATTTCCCCAGTGTGCAGTGACTTCCTAAAAATATGTGTCAAGGGTTTAATATATGTACTTGATAACCTCCTTAAGCACTTGAGGGTAAATATTATCAGGTCTTGGTGAACTGTTTGATTTCAACCAATTTTTTAGTACTTCTTCTACAATTTCGATATCAATCAGTACCTCCTTAGTAGTCCCATTTACCACTGGGAGGTTATCTACTTCCACACTTGTGAAGATCTTAGAAAAATGCTTATTTAGAGATTCCGCTATTTCACTGTCTGTATTTTTAATTCCTGTTTATTATTCCTGATATCTTTCACCTCCTTGACTGTTCTTTTACCAGTAAAATACTGAAAGAATCTTTCTGGTTCATATTTTGCTTTATCTGCTATATTTCTCTCCAACTGTCTTTTAGCTTCCCTAATATCTTTCTTAATGGTTGCCCTCATGTTCTCATATTCCCTATGATACACATTGGCATTATTAGTCTTATACCCCCTATACAGTTGTTTTTTTTCCTTTGCAGTTTCTTTTTTTTAATTATTTATTAACCCACTAGAGTTATTTTTAATTTGCTATTAATTCCAAATTTAGTTATGTATCTGTACTGCATTACTTGTAAAACAGTTTTAAACCTGTTCCACAACAGTCTCTGCACTTAAAAGCTTATCCCAGTATAACCTCCTTAGATATTTCCACATTTGCACAAAATTTGCCCTTCTAAACTTAAACCTCAACAGTTGTAATCTTTGCTTTTACACTCTTACAAAACACTGTGAATTGTATTATATTAGAGTCACTTAAACCTAGTGATTCATTTACATCTATACCCTCCATTCTATCCTGATTTTTACAAAAAAACTAACTCTAGACAGGCTTCACCCCACATTGGTGCTTTATCATACTGTGTTAAAGGTTTTAGAAGTCTAAAAACTCCTTCTCCACTATTTGCAAAGTTATCTCAGGTAATATTCTGATAAAGTCCCCAATGACTATGATATCCCCCTGTAAACTTGCTTTTTTAATATTACTAAAAATTGTGTGTTGAAATTACTGACTGCATAGGGCGGTCTGTAACACACACCTAAAATGAGACCTCTTTCCCTAATGCTTTCCAGGTGAACAAATATGAATATTACACAGACATGGGATGAACTGTAAACTGCACACAGTCATCGAATAGGCCATGATTTGAATACAGTATCTTGAAGCTATGAGGAAGCAGTGCATTAGACAACCATTCTATCAGTAGTATTCCTAACGACTTTTAGTGGTATACACTTTCAGACTTGTTCTGATAGAACAGAATAGATTTCTACAGATGAGAAACCACATAGGCAACATTTGGTCACAAAACAAAAGGCACAAATGTGAATGAGTATTTATCAAGAGGTGAATAACAGGGTTTAGGCACTTTAAGAAAACTAACATCAGAATATTGCTGTCTAGCAGATTTTAGTACACAGTGTAAGTGGAATAAACATGTTGAGATAATGGATACATTTTAGGTTCATAGCATAAATAAATATTGTTGAAATGTGTTGATATTGGTGACATGTGTGTTTTGCATAAGACAAGTAGACTCAAAGAGGTAAAAAACATACAGCTATGGATATGACTTTAAATAAACCCTTATGTAATTTTGGTGGTTTATATACCTTTTGTGCATTTTTGGGATCTCTGTTCCATTGCCTTGGACTGTCATATATCATCATAGTCAAATGTTTAACTCAACTTTATATATTTTTAAATGTGATATCCCAACAAATTCTTGGGTATTTGTCTCATTCTGTGAGTGAATGAGACTTGTGATACTTCTTGCCTTGTTTCCTCATAATAAATAATAGTAGTAGAGTGCAAAAGGAAGGGTCTAAGGAAAAAACATTTCATGGTTAAAATAGAAGAGCTCTATCCAATATGAATTGGTCATATTTTGTGGAGTACCTGTGTCTGTTCTCATTAAATAAATGTTATTTTTTATAGTTTCAAATGCACATCCTTAGAACATGGATTTTACCATATGAGTGTAATCAGGTAGCAAACTAGCAGTGTATGAAATGCGGTCAGATTAGCCATATCAGTTGTGAGGGGATTAAACTATATATACTAACTCCAAAAAAAAAAGCTAATGACTGTTCTGATGACAACGGTGTCAAGAGGATGGTAACCATACAGCCCCTTTCAAGGGGGAAAGCCAAAACATGTGGCCAAGGGGGGCTGGTACTGGGTACATCTGTCACAGTTTGAGTGTAATCTTGTGTTATTGGTAGTCTTGAGACGTGCATGTTTCAGAGATTTTTAATTATATTAATCCATGTGTTTGTAGTGTGACGTTCCAATCACTTTCTATAAGTGCAAGATCTTCATCCCATCTCATAGAGCTGTCTTTGAAACAGTTTTGAAATGAATCCTTCATTTGTAGATTTATTAAGCGGTACAAATAATTATAGGAAAGTGTTTTGGGAAGTTTCCATTGTGTATAGAAATTTTTGAATTATATCAATATACCAATTAAGGTTATGTTCCATAAAATTAACTTGCCAAAAAACAGATTCAGGTTATTTAACTAAAGAAAGAAACATGTAGTTTAATTTTAAAAGTGAAATTTACAGTGTTTATTTGGTATTTCACCTAGTGTGCTTATATTATTTGTCACCTGGTAAATTATTTATGTTTTATCCTATTGGGGTAATTAAGCAAATAATATCTAATTATGTTTAACGTCGTGTAAAAGCCTTGGCTGCTCATCGAGGTAAAACAGACAAGCCAGTCTTTATTTGACTGTAAATCTAAGATGAGAGCAAGTGGTTTAATCAAAAACTGTTTGGTCAGGCTACACTTCATTAACTTTATTATTCCTAAAAATTCCCTTTGGTGAGTAGAGTGGGACATAGAGCACAACTAGTGTTCCATTGAGCAGTTGATAAATGTCATATGGCCAGAAGAGTCATCCTTAACTTTGTTTATAACATGTGGATTTGTGTGACAAGGCAAACAAAGTCTACAAGAACTGTAAATAATGCCCTGGCATATCTTTGAGATACTTGAACCTGCTAGTACATGTGTATGGGGACTGGTTTGGTGGTACATGTATGCAAAAATCCTAAGTATTGTGTGTGTGTGTGTGTGTGTGTTTTTTTTTTTTAAGCATTCAGTGTTCTGTTGCATTTTCCTCTCATTAATTAGATTTTACTAGGTATGACGGGTACAGTTCCTTGCAACTTTTAAGACAGCCTTGCACAAATTGCAAATTTTGTTGTCATTTGAAGGAAACAATAGTAAATACAACTTTGACATAAAACACAATAATACAGTGTAATTTGTATGAAGATATGAATGTACTGTTATAATTTATCTGATAAACTAAAGCAGTATAAAAATAAATAAAAACAGTAAATGTGGCATTTACACCCTTTACATTCTGTACTCGTTAGGTCATTAGTTTGGTCTGCGTTAGCTTATTAAGTGTTAGTCTGGCCAAGAATTGTCTCAATTCAAGAGCCAAATAAATTTGTTGCCTCTTAAACATTGCACAACACTGAATAAGTATGGGCTCTTGTAAGGAACTGACAGAAGATCTGATAATTAAACTGATTGATGCCTACAGGGCAGGGGAAGGCTACTGTATAGCAAGATATTGAGTTACTTCCAGCTAGCAGTTGCCACAGTCTGAAATGACCTTAACAAATGACAGTTAAGGGAAACCACTGAGGTTTAGACAGCATCTTAAAGACTGAGGGAACTGACCAATAGAAAAGTTTATATACTGTGTAGGAAGTGCTAAGCAAAACCCCTATATGACTGCCAGTGACCTGCAGGTAGATTAGGCTGAAAAAGGAGAGGTGGTACAGTGCTGTACTGTGCAGCATTATTTACATGGCCATGGCATTCATGGAAAAGCCATCAGAAGTAAACTGTATCTTGCAATCTGTTTCAAAATGCTTTTGTCTTATGCAGATGTTGTTTTACATAATTAAGACAATGCTCTTTGTGATCAAAGTGCAGTGGACAGATCATGGAGATAAAATCAAATTATTGGCCACAGAAGGTTCATTTGGAGTGGAAAAAAGAAAAGCATTTGAAGAAAAGATCAGCTTGTTATCTGTTAAGTACTGGGGTAGATCTGTTATGCTTACAAGTTGTGTGGCAGCTAGTGGCATAGGAAACATTTTGAGATTATAAGGAAGAATGGATTCGACTAAATATCAGCAAATTGTAATGTAAAATATCAGCTGATCAGGAAATTGAAGCTGAATAAACGATGGCTTCTACAACAAGGCACATTCAAAAACACTTTTTAAAATCTACAATGAGTAACTACAAGAAACATGGTGAATATTTTGAAATGGCCCTCACAGTCTATTGACTTGAAAATGCCATTGTTTTAGTTTGTTTGCTGTTGAAGTTATATTGACTTATTATTTCATCTTTTTTAATAATGATGTCAACAACATAAGTTGTTTGCCAGGAGTGCCTCCACCTTTGCATGTAGTGTATGTGAGAATAAACAGAAAATAAACTGTGTGTACTTGTATTCATCCACTATGATGGAAGTGGACCTTTCCAAGATGACAGTGCCCAAATCTACAGGCACAAGTGGTAAATAAATAATGTATAACAGTATATCATGAGCAATCCTTGTTATCTGTTTCCATGTCAGTTTAGTACATATGAGTGATTCTAGTGTGATTCATCAGACAGGACTTTTCAGTTGTATGTCTTTCATGAAAATAAATAAATTTGAAAAATAATTCTTTCTTGGTACTAAATTAAAAGGTTGTTTTAATGCTTTTACAACATGAATGTATCTGTCTCAAAAAAAATCTAATGTGACTACCAGATGACTTTCTCCATATGTACAACATGGATACAGTATAAAGTGTAGAAATACCAAAATATATGGAAGATCTAACACAACTGAAGTTTAGTTTTCACATGTTAATCTGTTTTAAAGCGAAATTTATAATGGGTTACTTAATAATTGCATAAAATAGTAATTAAAGATCGGTTTCGTGTGATTATTGTGTTTTAAAATTTTGAACTTTAAAAACTGATGCTTTTGATTTCAAAGTTCAAATTTCTTTCCCTTTCTTTTGTTGTTTCCTTCTTTCTAAGTCTTACATTTGAATTTCTGTTTTGTGAACTTCTAAGCAGAAATTTGACTTGTTTGGTATCATCTTTAGAAATGTTTAACTTTAAAAGTTCAAAGTTGAATAGTTAGAATTTACCCAAAACCTAAACAGCTCTTAAGGCTAAATGTTCTTGTGTTACAGAACACAAAATTTGTAACACGAAAACAGTTTTCCAAAATGTGCAAGACATGTTTTAGGGGTTTCTGAATGCGTGTTTCCATTGAAAACTTTAATTAGATTTTTTATATCTCACTACTGCTCCATATATAAAATATGAAAAGTGAAAAGCTTACAACTGTAAGATTACTTTTATCTGAAAGATGCATAATAAATGAAGAAAAGCACCAATTTTGCTTTTATTTTTGAGTGCTGTGCTGCTAATATGGACAAAATTTAGCTATCAGTCACAGCCTTTTTGACTTAACCACAGGCCATTTGGACTAACCGCTTAGAAACCCACTGATGAATGTATATGACAAAAAACTAATTTGTAGTCCAAATTTCTCAGTTTAGAGATGCAAGGAATTAATATTCTAGGTTTCTCACTTCTTTACGTTTTTGGGATTTTTTAAAATTAATTTGGTATTTTGTGTAAATCAGTATATAGAACTCTTAGCAAGGGAAGTAAGTTGTTTGAAATTGAATTGCACTGTATATTTGTCCCAAAATTTTAAGTTTAGGACAAGTATGTTACAGACCACCCAATGCAGGGTATATAATTAATTGTTTTAATGAAATTACCATGTGTAAGGCTATCTATTTACTAATAATTACTTAAATTAATAAACTAGTTGAGCTTTTAAAAAATTAAGGCTTTATTGTCATTTTCATAATTTTTACTGTTTTTATTGCCACAGACCTGCAAAGAAAGAGGTGGAACAAAATAAAAAGGAAAAACAACGAAAGGCTATAGAAGAGAAAAGAGCAGATTTGACTCGGCACAAGCCATATGGACTGACTGCTTGGATACCCACTGATGATGTGTATTTGACAAAATATTATCCAAAGCCAGTCTATGAAATTGATGTAGCGATACAGAAATTAAAAAAGTTCCAGGAATTAGATTTCACTGACCCCAAGCAATATGTTTATATTAATCTGAGGCTTGATATGAAGCTTGAAAAAAAAGTAAGTTACTTTTAACTTTTTTGATTTGCTTTGCAACTAAAAGTAATTGTTCTCTGAACATGTTTTAATAATTTTGTAAAAGAAACATGCAAACAATAACACGTCTGGTAGCTTTTCCTGTTTTAAATTATTGTTTGAATCACAAACTAGGAAAATTTGTTTGTGTTTCTTTGAATAGAATGATGTAGTTATTAATTGGCAATGACAATTTTCTGTCAAAATAAATCATGTGTTTTATAGTAAATTAATATGAAGTAGAACAATTTAATTTGATTTTATTTGTTTTGGCGTTTTTTGTAACATTACTTTCTGTCCCTTTCTTTTTGAAAGCACAATACTTGGTTATCTCAGTTAACTAGAATAGGATATTTGTAATAAAGACAAAAATGTTTAATATTTAAGTGTGTAGTAAGGGAAAGAAAATAAGTAATAGATAAAGGAAAGCTTCAAATAAATTATTGTTTTAGTTTGACTGCCATGTTACTAATGTGGATAAAGTGCAATTATCAACCCAGCATAGTTCAAGCATCTAGTTTGCTCACTTGTCATAAAAATTTAGTTCCAAGCTATAGGATATTACTAATGTAGGCATCTTAACTTTTTACATTTAGCTTGGTCTGTTAGAAAAAGTTTAGACCCCTTATCTAGATATATTAAAAATCCAGACTATTAATATGTTGAGATTTATAATACTTGCACACAGCCCTTCTAAATCTTTAAATTTATAATTATTGAATATTTATCATAGTGTGTACCAAGTGGATCTAATTTAAACTGATTATTGTGCATTTGTAGAATATTTAAAGTTAAAGGGATCCTTTCAAAATAAAACAGTAGTGGACAGAAATCATTTCTATTAAGATGCAAAGTACAGGACTTCAGTTCTTGAAAGAATGTAAACCACATTATGCTTTGGTTAGAGAGCCAAACACACTAAATGTTACGAGATTTTTGAAAATATACACATACCTTTGCTAAAGTTGTTGGAGCAGTGAGCTTGGCATATTTGCTAAATCTTTGTTAACAAGATCTTTATTAATTATTTTAATAATCCTGTATGTACTCTAGCTAAGGCCCTAAGAGGAAATCTCACCACATTAAAATGTTTTATATAATCAAACAATTAAATGCCTTACCCAGGTGTAAATTACTTGGTCAGATGCTGACAGAAGTTTCATAGGAATTGTTGAACATTGTTTTCTTATAATCCTATTTCTGGTAGATGGTTTGTTTCCTGCCTTGCGTCCTGTGTTGGCTGGAATTGGCTCCAGCAGACCCCCGTGACCCTGTAGCTAGGATATAGCGGGTTGGATAATGGATAGAGGGATGGATGTTCCACACCAATATTTGTCACAGGAGAGTGCATATAATATATTTCTTTTTTTGACAGTCATATTACATATAGATGAAAGTGCTCCATCATCCATTGTTGAACCTGCTTTTATGAAGTTCAAGATTGCAGGGTTTGAAGACTTTCCAAGTACCATAGGATACAGGACAGTAAACAAATCTGTACCCATCCATCACAGGTCACACTCTTCCTCCACATGCACAACCACCCTTAACCCACACCTGGTCAATCCCGAGTCACCAATGCACACATCTTTGCAATTTGTAAAGAAAACTAGAGACCTACAGAAAAATTCAAACAGTCACAAGAACATTCAGAGTTTGCAGAATTCAAACCTTTTAAATTACACAATTTGTTTACAGCAAATCTTTATACCAATTAGTTATCTCTGTGTGCTGCTGCAGTTAGGAAATATTAAAGTTTAAACCAAGGTAATGCAACTGAGTTTTTCACTTAAAAACTTAGTGATTTGGTTTATATTACATGCAGTTGAGTCTATTAAATTTGTCTGTTTTTTTGAATGGGCAGTTTATTTATACACCAAATAGCAAAACAGTCTAGGAAGTTCTAGGAGGGCCTAGGGAGTTCTATAAAGACATCTAAGAAGTAGCACTTGAAATATATTAGGATTTATCTTTAGCACAATGTTTTTGGCATAGAAAATAACATTCTCTGATCTCTGATCATGCCCATGTAGAAGTGTAAGGTGCCAGCCTTTGATCTTTTCAATATATGAGCGGTCACTTGTGTTTGCATGTGTAATACATGTTCATTTGATTCAAAACTCAGTTGATTATAACAAAAATAATTAATAATGTAGTAAATTAATAAGACATAAAATGAAAAAAAAATTGCTGGCTAATTTAATAGCTGTGCAAATCTTTATTCCAGAAAAAAATATAAAACAGGATCAGATTTTTCAGCAGCTAGTTTATTACTGAGTATAGATGGGCTTGACGGGCATCCTGGACGATGAAAGATTTTGGCTTTTTACTCTCCCAATATGCTAGATGGCAGCGACCCCGGATATCGGTATCCAGTGGTAAACCAGCAGGGCATGACGGGAGATGTAGTCCGGCAGAGCAGCCCTGTTGGTGTCACTGGGTGCCGCAAGAGGGTGCTGCAGTGCCGCAGGTAGACAAGCTCCCAACTGTAATGGACTTTTACATGACCTGTAAGTGCTTCCATCGGGCAGTAGCCCTGACACCGGAAGTACTCCCGGATCCTTAATAAAAGGGACTGTACCCCCTTACTCGGGCGAGTCGGAGCTGAGAGGATATGGAGCAACACTCAACTGGAGGAGGACAGTGCAGTGGTAAAAGGAGAGGGATAGTGGAGAGAGAAAATGTGGTTGTTTGTGCAACTTTGTGCAGGAATTGTACTGTATAATAAAATCTTCCATTATTTGAACCCTGGACTTGGTGTGATCGTGTTTAGGGGTTTGGCGCTTGGTGAGATAGAACAACATGCACATTGGCTTTTTCACTAATACATTTTTAAAAGTTAAGTCATGCTTTACCCATAGCAGAAGTAAAATTACATTAACTTTACTAATAAATGATTTTACCATGTTATTAATAGAATATCACGTGTTGACATTATATTTGAGAAAAATTAGTTTCTAAATGTCCTTCCATTCTTCCATTTTCGGACCTTAGTTGGTCCAGCGCAGAATCATATGGAACTAGAGCCTATCCTGGCATATCTGAACCAACTCTGAATGGAATGCTGTTCCCTCAGAAGCTTACAGCGAGACATTCATACATCAGGCCAATACAAAATTGCCTTCTAATTTGTTTTACACAGTTTTGGGACAGTAAGCAGGGATTGAAATATCCAGATACACACACAGACATGGGCAGGTCATGCAAATAATATTCATGCTCAGCCAGTTGCACAGTTGTCATTTAAACTAACCTGTCTTTGAGAAAGTATAATGTTGGAAAACTGGAGTGCCCAAAGAAAGATCCACACAGACATAAGGAGAATGTGGAGATTCTACACACAACAAGCTAACAAATTTTAATTGAGAACACTGGATATGTGAGGTTGACAATGACTAAATATAAATATATGTAAATCGTACTTTTATGTTCTTGTTTAAAATTGTGCCAGAGAGTACCAACATGCTGCATGCAGTGCAGACATGCAAGTAAGAATTTCACTGTACAGTGTTGTATGCATGAAAATATCTCTGCTTCTGCTACTACAACTTAGATATTCAAGTCAGGAAATACAAAGTGAATTAATCAAAATATAAACCTGCTCTTTCTTCAGCTTTTTTCAAAATGGTTTGGCATTTTGAAGTAACATGCCCATGTTGGAATTCACATATTGATATATCTATATATTTCAAAATGTCCAGAGCATTCAGTATGATTTCATATTAAACTACAGAAAGCATTTATGAGAGGAAGAATTACTGGATTTAGAATGATTACTGCAAAAACAAAAATGACTGTGTTTGTAAGTGTTTAAGATATGGGGATTTAAAGGGGCCTTTATACATTCTATAATGGAAATGTACCTGTCCATACAGGAAAGGAAAGTGATATAAAACACTCTGGGGCATTCACATTCTTATGGAGCTTTCTCTTCTCTCATAACCGTGCTTAATAACAAGTTTCAAAAGGATGAATAATGAGTAGTTACTGATGCATTCTGTGTTTGCAGGCTGGGGATAGGTTTAAAGTATTTAAAACATTTTAAAGCACTTACTCTGAAAATGCAGTATCTTTAAATAATACATTTTTACAAGTTTAAAATGTATTTATTTGTTCTGTGTACAGTTTATTTTACTGCATTTTTCCAAAAATCACAAATGTGAAAATACCAACATACATAATAATACATAAGCACAAATGGTTGCTTCTTATTTGATGTAATATTATATGGCATTTGTTGTAAGTATCTTCGCTTGAGGTCATTCTGATCTGTTGTACTTCCAGTATTGATTAAAACCTTAAGTGCTGCAGTACAGTATGTAAAAAGTGAATTGAAAATCTATGTTACTTTAAAGTACCATGATTTGTTGGTGTTACTCTCTTCATAAATGTAAATCAATCAATTTTTATATTTGTGTCTGATTTATGCATGTGTTTTGCAGATGGTTCAAGTTATGACAAACATGCAGAGGCAGATTTTTATGAAATTAGGCTAATACTTTTTGGAGCATTACATTAAAATAACAATATATTGTTACCTGCTGTATAGCTAAATACAATACACAGTACCTCATCGTTAACATGTTTATGTTAATTACCAAATTGAAAAAGACCAAAAAACTCTCTTTTTTGTTAATATATGTATGCTTTTTGGGTGGTCATTACTTTTTATTAATAATTTATAAACTATTTTTGCACCATTAACAATGAAGTGGTATTACTTGTTTTTAGAAAAAAGTGGATTCATTTGTCAGTACCATTAACTTGCCGCATCCTTTGAAGGAAGATCTCAACAAGGTGCTTGTGTTCACAGAGGTTAGTTAACAAACATTAAGTTATATTTACTGACAAAGTATTTTTAAACTTGGTGTTTTAAATGAAAAATGTATATTTTGAAGGCAATTGACATCTGCTGTTATTTAAGGAAAAAGACATGTTCACACGACTGAGTCCAAAACAGAACTGATTTAGTATCAACAAGATGGCGGCTTTAAAGGCCAGTAAGGGAAGTGATGTCATCAGGGCCAGAGTTGGAAGTGACATCGTTGGCTGCCACAGAGCCGGGCGGGATTTCCCTAGAATGGTGTGTAGAGAGAGAGAGAATTAGTACACTTCGCCACTCCCTTTTCCGGCGTGGAATCACATTTACTCAGGCCCTTTATTTGTCTCCTAAACATGCGTGTGTGACAATACACATATACAGTATATGTATTACAGTATATACTATATGTTTTATATGTTCTACTGGCAGAAATCAATGAAAAGAAATTTGGCATAGCCAAATTTAGAAAAATTCTTAAAACCTGATAATTGCTATCAGTTCAAGCTGATTGTTCTTATTATGGTAAACACATGAAATACACATATAAAGTTACCAATTAAACATTTATTGATTTTATTTAAATTAAATAATTAATAATTGATAGGATTTATAAAATATTAAATCAATATCTTTTAAATTTTAAATTATTCAGATAATTGTTTTGAAGAAAAAATACAAATTATTAAAAGTCCAAACAAAAGAAATAAAACAGTTTGGTTTGCTGACACATTACATGAAGTCAATTAGTCAAAAAAGTTTTGGTTATTAAACTTACTGTGTGAAATTGCTTTCAAGATCCATATTTACTTATTCTATTTAGTAATGAGGTTACCACTTTAATCAAGCTCTCTTCCGCTTTTCTTGTATTGAACATCTAAAACCAACAGTTCCCACATATTTACAGTTGATGCTTCTCAATATATTATGAGGATTAAAAATTTTTAATTAACTATATTATGCTGATAGCTATTCTTTAATTTAGAATACATTATCAATAGCTTTTTACGAATAGAAAATGTACTGTATACTGTATATTATCTTTAGGAAGTTTTTTTACTTGCACCTTAATTTAATTAGTCAATCTGTAATTTAATTTTACCATGCACAACTTTAGTTTTCTGTTTGCTTTAATTAGTCTTTTTTTAATGTTTCAAAGAATCCTGAAGAAACTGAAGTTGCTGAGAAGAATGGTGCGTCTTTTGTAGGAGGCGAAGAACTTGTCCAGAAGGTATGTGCAATATAGAGAATTGTGTATTAAAGACCTTAGCGTCTCTGAAGATAGGTTTTTGGTTATTTTATACATAATAATGAGCTGTTTTGAATTCCAGATTTTGGATGATGAAATAAGTGCTGATTTTTATATAGCAGTTCCAGCGATTCTTCCAAAAATAATGGGCCTAAAAAATAAGCTACGGAAAGTGTTTCCTAAAAGTAAAAGAGGTGAGTATTAAACTCTGTTTCTCTGCACACAGAATTAGTTAGTCTTGTCTTATTAGTTTTCTTCAAAAATGCTGCTTAAACATGAATCAGTTTCAACTTTAATACTTCCTTAACAAACAGGTTTAAACTAGTCTTTCTTTTAATACAGAATATTTTTTAATAGTCATCTAGCTGAGTCTACCTTTGAAGTGAAACCTGTTTCTGTGTGCAGAGGGGTTTTTATGGCACTTGACATCTGTAATCATCTTGTCTGACAAAGGTAAAGGTTTAAGAGCTGAGTATGCTGGTGGATATTTACTTTTATGGTATTTTCAGCCATCAGGATATTTTCTTTTTGCTGTATAAAACTAAAAAAAATTGCTTGTGGGCCAGGCCTACCTTCATAAGTCCACCCCTTAGAATAGTACATTTGTTTGTTTCTCGTCATTTGCTTATAATTTTGTTCCTCTCACTGTATAGGAAAGTATTAATGAAAGATTAGTTTTTACTGTAGCTGTTTCCTGGCTGCAAGATCCCAGGTTCAATACCAGGCTAATCACAGTTTGAAGCCTGCATCTTTTCCTCATGTTTATGTGCGTTTTCTAAATGTACTCTGGTTTCCTCCTGCAGCTTAGAAATGTGTAAGTTACATTTACTGTTATATTAGAAAATTAATGATCACATCGATAACAGTGTGATATGCACAATTCTCAACCCTGCTTAATCAATTTCAAAATCACTAGAGTGGTAGTCTATCTAAAATGTTTGCATATTTTGTTTGAAAAGGGCAAAACTAAATGCAAATGTTTTTTACTCAATTGTCATTTGGCATTAGGCTGATGGATTTTTTTTAATTTGAAAAACAAGAAATGTTCAATTGTGACTTTGTGATAGGTTGGTCATGTGTTAGGCTTGCTTTAAGGCCATGTCACATTACATGATTTTTCAAGTGATTTTCAGTTGTAGACTTCATTTGCATAATCTTAACCAGTTAGAGGCAGTCACAGCGTGTTTTCATAACAGTAGTGTGGTGTAACATACCCATTGACTCAGTCCAGTTAGTCTGCAACTTTGTCAGGTTTTATTTTGTCAAAAATCAGGGGCAGGCTTTGTGTATGTGAGAAGTGACAAACAATGCAATGAAGGGGGAAGGAATTCAGGTGTCTTGGACCTCACAAACAGAAGAGAGGCTCGTGTGTCTGACATCTCATGTTTTCTGTACCACAAGAGTAAACCTTTTGCATAAGAAATGACTACATCAGGCAGCACATTATTGGCTGTTAGAAAAGAGGGCATGCCCACAGTAGTTTGAAAATGTGAAATGGTGATGGAAAGTCATCACAAAATTGTCTAATTTGACATGCCAAACAATTTCTAGTTATGTAACTGACTGGCAACAAGATCAGCATCTGCATTTGTCAGATCTGGCATCACCTCTGACTAGAAGTCATGTAATGTGACATCGGCTTCAGCTGTCTATTGGATAAATCTTTCTTTTTGAAATGAATAGTGTATGTGTGCCCCACATGTTCAAAATTAACAAAAATCAAGTGTGTCTGACACAGGCAATAGACCATGAGTCCCAACAGCATGCTGGCTACTGCACTACTTAACACTGTTTTCACTGCAGTATGCCTGCAAATAAATTAGCTCATGATAGCATTGAAAAGAAGTAGAAAAAGAAAGATCATAGTTTTTACTTTGAGTGGAATTATCACTTCCATAACTCTACATAGAAATATGAATAAGCTATAGCACTGGTGGAAGTGAGGAGTAGAGGGTTTGAATGGAAAATATTGGTTTGACAGTTTCAGAATGTCCAAGGGAATATTCAGTTATTTCTGTCAACATATGACTCTTTCAGAAAAATAATAAGCATGAGTTGTGCCATTTCCATCAAAAAAAAATATCAGTTGAGTTCTGTTGGCTGCTAGTAGGCATCCCAATGCCTATTAAATCAGCCACCTTGCTCTCTTTCCTTTAGTATTTTGAGTCAGTACTGTTATCCATCTTAATTTTCAATGCACGGATGTGACGTAGGTTTCATAAAATTTTCAGACAATTCCAAGGGAAATGTTCAGACACAGGTCACATTCGATTCGCATACAATGTGCTTCTGTTAGATTTAGTAGCACCTATGAAACTGTTCCAAATCTCATCTGAAAAGTTCTGATGTTATGTGAGTCTTTTGCCTTTCATATTCATCTGAAAAGATTTGGGTATGTGCCACGTATTAGTGATTAAATTAGAATTGAGCTACAGTGTGAATGTATCTAAAGAGAAAATATTCTCAATATTTTGAGTTATCTCTTTAGAGCTTAAAGAACAGTGCTAACAAGCACATACTGTACACTATCATATTAATGATTACAGTATTCAGCTTTGACTTAAATGCCAAAATTTAATGGGTTTCTGCTTATCCCAGAATTTAAGGGGTGGGATTTTATTGATAATGGTATTTAGGTGCTTTTAAAACTTCAGTAAACAAGATAGAAATTAATTAACAGCATATGATGCACAAAGGCTGCCCTTCATAAGTCCACTCCTTAGAATAGTATATTCATTTGTTTCTGCTTGTACTATGTATGTATGTACTCATCATTGTTTTGTGTTGCCCTAAACTGTGTTTGGTTCAGGCTTTATTTTTTTTCTTTTATAAAATTCAGCTGTGCCACAGGCAAAAGTGAAAATAAAAAGAAAGCTAGATAGCTTTATTATCTTGTCAAATGATTACCAGTAGCGATATCACATTTGTGCATCTGATTTTTCTGGCTGAAGTGTAAGTTGAGCTAAAGGATTTGTAATTACTTTCATTGACATATCCATCCATCCATTATCCAACCCACTGTATCCTAACTACGGGGTCACAGGGGTCTGCTGGAGCCAATCCCAACCAACACAGGGCGCAAGGCAGGAAACAAATCCCGGGCAGGGCACCAGCCCACTGCAGGGTGCACACACACACGCACACACACACACACATTAACCTACATGTCTTTGGACTGTGGGAGGAAACTGGAGCACCTGGAGGAAACCCACGCACATACAGGGAGAACATGCAAACTCCATGCAGGGAGGACCCGGGAAGTGAACCCAGGTCTCCTTACTGCAAGGCATCATTGACAAACAAAATTAACTTTTTTTTACTAAATAATAATATATTTTTTCAGTTGCCAGTGATTATTGCCATTTAGTTATAGAATAAATCAGTATGAACCATTTGGTGTATGTGGTTTGTGTGTTCTTCTTAAGTCAATTCATGTTGCTCAGCTATATTTGCCCAGTTCACCGTTTTGTGTGCAAATGAATTTACCAACAGTGATGTTAACAGTCCCCCTTTAGCCTAGTGTTTGTCATAATTGTTTAACCGAGCACACTTGTTCAAATACAAAAAGTAGCCCCACAGAAGCATATTATTAATGGTCCATAATTCTGTGTTTTAGATCATTGTTCACATCATCAGTTATGTGTGCTTAACTCTCCTAACCTTTGGTAACAGTGGAGCATAAAGGGCAATAATATTAATTTGAATATCAAAAATGTAATAAATAATTAAAATATTAAAAACACAAGCACGGTAGGTAATAAACAGATAATATAAATAAAAGTAAGAACTAAAGTAAAGTCGAAGAAACTTGGCAGGGTCATAAGCAGAGGGTGGCATAATGCTTCCGAATCTAATAAGGTGGGTTTGATTTCTGACCTGGTCATGGTCTTTGTGGAGTTTCATGTTTTCCTTATGTTAACTGGCTGAAGATTAATTAATTGCCGAGTGTTTTAATTGTTACAGACTGATGTCCCAATCAGAGTTAGTTCATGCTTTGTGCCCAGTACTAGCAATGTAAAACTTTAGCTTTCCATATTGGAAAAAACAGGACAACAGACGGATAGACAGTGTAGACATAACTGACATTTTAAATGCATCTTGTAATGTGGTAAATGTGGCTCTGAATTTGTTCATTTGCATTTCATTTCTTATTTGTATTTGCAGACTGTCGTTTTAGTTTAGTTTTGATTTTAAATGTTCTGGTAAAATTAAATCCAGTCAATAAACAGCTACAATTTTCACAGAGCTTTTGTGAACTTTTTTTTTTTTTATCATCTCCAATCTATAGGTTCAGTTGGGACAAACATTCCCAAAATGCTTGAGCATTTTAAGACTTGTTCTGAATACATGGTGGAGAATGATTGTTACATCAAAACAAAGATTGGAATGGTAGGTGTGGATTCTAATTTGATTTTCTTCAAATGTATGCTTGTAGGTGTTAAAAACATTCAGAGCAGCCTTTTGATAATAAGCTGTCAAGGTATTGTCGCTTATGATTTTCGAAGTTAAGATGTGAAAAATATATACAGTATCATTGGTGGATTCATCTGTTTTGAATTTTAAATAACTATAGTTGATAATAATATTTTTAAAGCTCATTGCAAATGTTAGTCAGTCATTGTCCAATCCGCTATATCCTAACTACAGGGTCACGGGGGTCTGCTGGAGCCAATCCCAGCCAGTGCAAGGCAGGAACAAACCCCGGGAAGGGCGCCAGCCCACCGCAGTCATTGCAAATGTTTTGTATTAAAATAAAAAATGCATAGTTATTAAATACATTGAACTAAAACATTCCTTTAGTAATCGTTCTCTTATAATAATATAGGTAAACCGATTTCTTGTACTACATTTAGCCTGAGTGTTTCAAAAATGCAACAGCAAATAGTTCTGCCCTTCAGTTTGTAGTGAGAGTTTATAAAAGTGCACTGACTATGCCATTCAAGGCAATGCTGGGTTTTCAGTTGCTTCAAATACCTAACCTTTGTCTAGTATTTAAAATTCTATTATTTAATTCTTATCTTTACATTTGAAAGTGAATAGTTAAATAATCAGCATATTCAAAAAGGTCAGATTATCCTTCTCTTTCAAAACATGCAAGTACTCAATGAAGGAAATGAATAAGACCGTATTATACTAGTGATTTATTCAGTCCATAACACACTAATTGTGAATTTTGCTTCTTAAGAATAAATTAAATCACTTTATGGTATTGCTTCATTTAAACCAGGAAAGAGGAAATATTAGTTTTGTTTCAATCCCAGTTTTAGTACAGTTAAATTATATTGCCAAAGCCATAAAAGAAAATTTATGTGATCCACCCACCCTAATTCATTATTGCTTGCCAAACTAGTTTAATTATATTTGGTTATTGTTTAACTGCTAAAGTGAATTATAATCATGTGCTTCTTCATGGAGTCTGGTTTGATTTGGATTAAAGCTAACCAAACATTGCTCCTTAATGATGATTTCCATATTGGAGCAATTAATTTTGAAGCTGTAATAACCTTGACTGTATTCCTTCATCTTAAAGTCTTTGAGGCCAGGAGGAGTGGCAGCTTTGCTGCGTTATTGGACATACTTCTTGTTTGCCTAGGTTTCACAGCTGCATTGCCACTTGTCTGCGCCGTAGCAGCCAGTCATATCGACAACAGTGGGAATAATGCCAGCAGCCTTCAATTGCTAATTTTCTAAGTGATCTTAGCTAATTTACCAGGTTCCTGGTGTTCTGGAGGATCAATTATTTGGCCTTAGCATGTATATGCAATATTTTCTCAAATGTAATTCTGAAAAACATTAGATATTGACATGACTAATCAAACTTTTTGGGAATTTGCTTGTTTGCCTTGCTTTGCTGTCTTTACCTTCCTAATATGGCTTGTCGTCACCATCTATCTAGTAATTTGCGTACTGCTTTTGTGCTCCATTTACTGCAAGACCCGCAGTAAAGAGCAAGAAAGAGAGATTCGGGCTATGTCTGCTGCTGAATTGTGAAACACTTAGTGAAAGGACTTACCTTCCTTCAACCTGAGGAGAGTTGAGTTTTTTTTTTTTAAATATGCTTATTTGATGCCTCATATTAGGAAAGGAAATTGTGAGTATATATGCATTTTATTTTGAGTGTATCAAGTTTATTGCCAATTTAAATTATTTTCAGGTTTGTTGTGTTGTTGTTTATGTTGTGTCATTTTCTCAGTTTTTTGAATGGAGCTTAATATCTGTACTTCATCTATATCTTCACAATTATTTTATCATTTTTACACTTTTTTGTTTTTCACCAACTAACCATGGACCATAGAGCATAATTTTCCCTGGAATGTATGTTGTTTGTCAAATGATTTTTGGCTTTATATGTTCATACTTAAGCTTTAAGAACCTATTCAAATAAAGAGATAAAGGGTGAGTGTGGGTGTATGTCAAGTATGTCTTTTGATGGACTGGCATCCTGTCCAGAGTTGATTCCTTCCCTGTACTCAGTTCTGCCTGGATAGGCTGTGGCTCCCCTTGACTTCAAACTGGATAAGTGGGATACAATATGGACAGAATGAATTGAAGTACAGTATAGACAAATCTGTACATGTATGTTCATATTGCATGTAATTTTGAATTAATATAGTATCTCTGTCATTGTCAACTGTACTCTAAGCTTATAAATGAATTAAATGAGTAGTAAAACTACAGTTTATTTGAATATTTTGTAAAAATATTATTAATTAGCATGGTGATCTGCCATTGGATGCAGATGTCTTTGTTCAGAAATTCACTTGCCTCATCTTCCTTTTAAACATACCTATTTATTGCTAGTGAGATGCTACACTATTATATTTCCTGAATATATTTTTATGATTCCAGCAGCTGTTTGGAAAGATGTCAGATTACCCCTGTTGTTTTTGTTTGTTTTTTTAATCATTTGCTCCCTGTTACAAAACCTGTTGCAATCAAAAGTATTTTTTCACAGTGTGCTAAGAATGATTTTCTCCAGTTTGGTTTATGAATATTAGTTCTGTGATCATTGGGACTTATTTTTGTATGATTTTAAATACATTTTTATCTGCCACCATTTTGTTTATTGAAATCTTGTCCCGCCATTTTGAGTTTTTCTTTTTTTTATTAAACGAATTGTCATTTTATAGTTAGCAATGTGTTCCTTTGCGTTCAATTGATACCCTGAAGTGTTAATATTTCATGACATGGAGAACATATAAAGATTATTATCTGAAAGATTATTTTGCAGTGTTGGGTGCTGTTTCTGCTTTGTCGTTTTGGTTTCTTTTTGACTTTCCAGCTTCTCTGACCCTGATCTGTCTTTCAACTACATTATTAGACTTCCTATTACCATTACTGTCTGTGGCAGAAGAGTGCAAGTAGAAGAGAGACAGAAATTTGTTGACGTTTAAAAAGTGATGTTTACCAGTGATCACTTTTGTCATGCTTATATTAATAAGTAATTTATTTTAACATATTTCTGTATGTTATATATAAACCTCAAATGTAAGTTTATATTTATATGTCTGTAAGCTACATAATTTGTCCCCAGGGGGAAATTTAGCTGTTAACAGAACCTCAATAAATAAATAAATATGTACAGGTAAATCTCAATAAAGTAAAACATCATCAAAAAAACTCCTATATTATATAGATTCATTACACACAGAGTGATATATTTCAAGCGTTTATTTCTTTTCATTTTGCTGATAATGGCTTACAGATAATGAAAACTCAAAATTCAGTATCTCAGAAAATTCAAATATTACATAAGACCAATAAAAAAAAAAAATTAATACAGAAATGTTGGCCTACTGAAAAGTATGTCCATGTACACACTCAATACTTGGTCGGGGCTCCTTTTGCATGAATTACTACATCAATGCAATGTGGCATGGAGGTGATCAGCCTCTGGCACTGCTGAGGTGTTGTGGAATCCCAGGATGCTTTGACTGTGGCCTTCAGCTCGTCTGCATTGTTGGGTCTGGTGTCTCTCATCTTCCTCTTGACAATACCCCATAGATTCTCTATGAGGTTTTGGTCAGGCGAGTTTGCTGGCCAATCAAGCACAGTGATACCATGGTCATTAAACCAGATATTGGTACTTTTGGCAGTGTGGGCAGGTGCCAGTCCTGCTGGAAAATGAAATCAGAATTTCCATAAACCTTGTCAGCAGAGGGAAGCATGAAATGCTCTACAATTTCCTGGTAGATGGCTGTGCTGACTTTGGAGTTGATAAAACACAGTGGACCAACACTAGCAGATGACATGGCTCCCCAAATCATCACTGGCTGTGGAAACTTCACACTGGACCTCAAGCAACCTGGATTCTGTGCCTCTTTCACAATATTCTCATTTTCTGAGATACTGAATTTTCTGTTTTCATTAGCTATAAGCCTTAAACAGCAAAATGAAAAGAAATAAATGCTTGAAATGTATCCCTTTGTTTGTAATGAATCTATATAAATGAGTTTCACTTTTTGAATTGAATTACTGAAATAAATTAACTTTTCGATGATATTGTAATTTATTGAGATGCACCTGTAATATTATATTATGATAAACAACAAACACCTCTCAAATGTGCACCAGAATAACTAAAAAGAAAGGAAACTTCTGACTTGGCAGTTTAAGTCGCATTATGACATTATACAGCCATTTTTCTTGGGGTATAAAGTTGCCCCAGTAGCGTTTCTTGTCACACTTCTGCTGTATAATTTGTTAGCGCACTAGCACTGAGTACTCAGAGATTTGCAGCATTATTCATAATGACCATCAGTTTTGTTTTCATTCTCTACTTTGCTATTACCTCTAGGGGGTTGAGAGTATGTCCCATAACCGAGCCTGCCTTTTTTAATTAGCTTATTGATTTGGTGGGCCTCTAGTGAAGTGATGTTACCAACCCAGCACACCACAGCGTAGACAGTTGCACTGGCCATCACAGTGTTAGGAGTAAGTAAAGGATATCAGTACCCACCTTAAAGGAACACAGTCTCCTAAGAAAAAAAAGAGTCTTTACTGCCCTTTTTATATAGTTCCTCTGTATTATGAGACCAGCCCAGTCTGTCATTGATGTGGATTCCCTAGTATTTGCAATGCATCACCTCCACATCCACTCCCTGACTAGTAATCAGGCATAGTGGTTCTTTGGTGCAGTCAATAACCAGCTCATTGGTTTTTCTGATGTTAAGTTGCCCACAATTCTTTCTTGACTCATATACTCAACCCCTTCACGCTTTTCATGCAAGTGACATGGTGTGGTGTTATATTCATAGTTGAAGGTTTACATAGTGAAGAGAAAAGGAGACAGGACTGTTCCTTGTGGTTCTCCATTGTTTGCCATATCCATATCAGAGATACATTTTTGAGTCTCTCAAACTTTGGTCTGCCTGACAGATGGTATTGTTATTAATTTGTCATCAAAGATTTTGGAAGCCTACAATACTTGTAAAGGCATAGGGGATAATAGAGATATTTCGAAGGCAACTACAATATTAGGACAGTTTTCTTTGCAAAATGTATGCAAACTATATGTTTGTTGGAGTCTTGAAGATTTCATCAAAATCTGTTAATCACTTCATGTAACTGCCATGGGAGAATTTGGTTTTATTACAAACTGCTAAATAATATAACTGTCTAAACAACTTTTTATGTTCTAGGTATTCTGTTTTTATTCAATGCTTTCTTAGACCCATTTCATATTACAGTAATACTACTGCTAATGCTTCTTTTGATTGGTGGTGACACTTTGAACCACATAGTCTACATACAATTTCTAGCAAGCCCTGTGTCTCAGGCCAGGAGTCCATTCTGTGGTTTAGCAACTAAGGGCTGCTAGCCATTGGCAGACCTGAGACCTTACAAAGATGCAGTCTCATTGGGAGACTCCTCTACCCCCACTTTGTGCGGATTGGGCAGCTTTTGTATGTGCTGCATCAGGATTGCCTCTTCCTAGTCCTCTGCTCCTACATGCAACTGGACGTGGACTATGGGAGCTCATAGCTGTTAAAAAGTAGCTGTAGTCATTGTACAATCCATTTCTCCTTTTATTTAAAATGTTTATAATTTTTTTGTTTTGTGTATTTGTTTAAACATTCAATTCCGTAACAATGGTGGAGCATAACCTCTAGAGACATCTTGTATTTTTTTCCAAAGCTTAAGACAGAGTGCATTAAATCCTTCTGGTTAAGACAAAGCAGTGCAACTCAAGTTTGAAAACGAATGAAATTCTGCTAAATGTCTAGATTAATATAAAATGAATGTTTGAAACTCAACATGTGCAATAATGGTTCAGACTCACCAAGTAAATAATCAAGTCAACATAGAGATTAACACAATAATGCCAAAGGCACACCAAATCTGACTTCAGCCCACAGTTGCCACCATTACTAAATTGTGATCACATTGAAATTTAAAGCCCTGAAGAGGAATATGTGTTGATCAAATATAGGCTCAGTGGCCAGAATCAGGCTGTTGAAACTAGCTGCCACAAGCAGGCCATGATATCTCTATCAACAGTGAGGGATAAACTTAATAACTCATGTACTGTACTGTACATGTTCAATGATTTAAGAAATTCTCAGTAACTCTGAAAATAATAATAATAGTACAGTGGAACCTCGGTTTGCGAGCAAAATTCGTTCTGGAAATGTGCTTGTAATTCAAAGCACTCGTATATCAAAGCGAATTTCTCCATAAGAAATAATGGAAACTCAGATAAATTCATTTTATAACCCACAAACATTTATATAAAAATGATTAATACAAAATCTTCACTCTAACTAACGGAATCACAGGTATCTGTTGGCTCCCTGGAATCTTTTTCTTTTTTTGCGACTTTAACAAAGAAACCTATCCAATGACAGTTGCTTTTGCCTGAAGAGTCACTACACTTGGACACAAAATGAAAAAAATGCTTTACGCACTGTGAGGTTTCTAAACTGTTTTGGGACCCCCAACGGGACAACACTTAAGAAGTTCGCCGTAAAAGAGAATCAGAAAAGATTGCGGTCAAGCTATAAGCACCTGCTGTCTATTTGTGATGCAAGGACACAGTATTACTTAGCCACTAACTTGGTCACGACCCTGCCAGATTGCTGTATAGGAGAGCGGTAGATCCTGCTACAATAAATAAACGTGCTGTTCCTGTATCATGCTGAATAAAGCTGGTTTTGCTTAAGTACTGAGACTCAGCCTCGTGTTTTGTGGTGCAAGACAGAGACTTACACGTTACAGCACACACACACACGGTCACCATTCTATAGTAAACAGTATACGCCTATATGGATATTGACTATAAAAGTGAGACATACCGACAGAGAACGAGCATGGGAGACAGCTACCCACAATCCCCACGTGACGCTCAGCGGACAGAGCATATATGTACTATTCATATTGAAAGACCTCGCTCGTTTATCAAGTTAAAATTTATTAAAAATTTTAGCTTGTCTTGCAAAACTCTTGCAAACCAAGTTATTCGCAATCCAAGGTTTCACTGTAATTGAAAAAAGTCCAGGTTATTGTTTAGTGTGTACGTGCCATGACATAGAATAAGGAGTATGGTATTTTTTTAGTATTAAAATATCTGTACATTACATAAATTTTAAGTCTGCAAACACAGATACATAGTAGAAGATCCTTCCAACAATCATATTTAAACCCCTCTTCTCACCAAGCAGCAGAGATCAACAAAAGGAGAGAAGGTGTAAAAGGTAGTCTGTCATAAGAGATTAAATGACTCATAGCCTTGCAGGGAATGGCAATGTTCAAGTAAGCACTGTGGTCTAGTGTGAAAGGCATTGGACTTTTAACCCCAAGTTTATCAGTTCAGTCTCTGGTTCTGCAACACTTTGTCATCCTGAGTATGTCACTTAACCAGCCTGTATTACACTTCTAGAAAGTCCTTATACAAATTGAATTCTGCTTTTGTACTTTCACAAATTGTATTCAGCTTAGTGCTTGTAAAGTAAAGATGTGCTCTATAAAATAAAAGCTGGTTGGTTGTTGAGTCATTACTGTGGAGAATGTTCATTATAGACAACATTAAAATGAGAGTACTGCTTGCTAAAAAAATAAAGTTTGAATTATTTATCAAAACATATTTATTTAATTTTGTCTGATTTTAAGTGTTACATAACAGAATTTTCTCATTGTATTCGAGTAACCATGTTATTTGACTAAAATGAGGCAGCAAGTAAATGTGATATTTCTTTTGTTAATAACCTATAAAAAATAATCTCTGGTAATAAACAGGTAACCAATAAAAACTTGAATCAGATATATTACTTTTTGGTCTGTATGTTTGAAATTGCTATTTTGAATATGGCTTAAAACGCATTTCAATAAAATAATTTTGTTTGTGTCTCTTTCAGCTTGATATGGAAAAAGATAAGATAATTGCTAACATGAGTGCAATCATTAAAGATGTGTGCTCACACAAACCAGCGAGTTACGGTATGTGGGATGTTTTTGTAAATATGTTTTATCAAGGATATGTAACTTTCTAATATACAGTAGTTCTTATTAGTATAACCAGATGATTCCATTCTCATTCTTTCTTGTTGAAGTCTGGCAGATGAACCCTGGGAACACAATTGTTGAGTTATTTTTTGTGTTTATAATGAAAAGGATACAAGAAGTTTTCAGCTGATGCCATGTAGCTTATAAAAAATGAATCACTATTGCCATTTCGTTTCATCTCTCATGACTGCAATATGTGTTATAGAAAATGAAATACATAATACACCACCTGTATCCATTCACTTCACTTTTGACTGTTACAGCTGTGAACTTTAGGGAGTGCTAGTGAAGCCCCACTGCCACGGACACAATCCCAGGCTTAATTACAATTTTATTTTATCACAGTACCTTAACAGGCTTTTCAAAGTGGGTTCAATACAGCCAAATACTTTCCCATCTCCTTCCACTCCTCCTCTGTGGGTATTGTCTTCTTCCTCCCAGCTCTTACTCACAGGGTAAGCTGAAACGCTTTCTGTTATCTTGGACCTGGAAGAACTTCTGGTACCATAGCATTGCATGATTGAAACATTTCCAGGCCACACAGAGGTTGCACCCAACAGGGAGTCCTTTCCTCACAGCGCCCCCTGGCAGCACCCAAGGACCTCCACAGGGCTGACCTTAAGAACTAAAAGTCCTGAGGAGCACTGCCACATTTTGTACTGGGATCTGAACTGCTTTTGGTACAATTCAGAATCAGAATTTTGAACTATCCCAACTCGGTGGCAACTCCATTCACATTGCTGTTCCATTTCAGCCTCCCAGCCGGGCAAGATTTCACCCACCAGGAATACCATTCCTATCCTTTATGGTGCTTACATGCATAAGAGATAATCATATAAACTAAGGTGAAGTAGAAAGTTTTACTTTTTTTTGATATATGGCTTTATTATGAATCTCTCTACGTTTTCCTGAGAAGTACAGCATGCTGCAATGCAATTCTATCTTCACTAAGTGATTCAGTAAACTGAAACAAATTGGTTGAAAGGAAAATCAGTATCTACGATTTTACTTCAGAAGCCATGTGTCAGATAAAATCCATAGTTGTAAGTCCTTAGTCTCCCCTCAAAAAAAAACAATCACAGATCAGATTGTAAATGGCAATATTTAAACCATTTCTCCCATTATGACCAGTGGGTATAAAAGATTTATGCGTTGTTCATACAGGATAGGAAGGTGTATTTTTTAAGGTGGCTGTTTAACTGCTGAGCACTGGTAATTTGTTAAGATACAGTATAATAATAATGTGTAGTAAGTTTGAAAGAAATAGGTAAAAGTTAACAAAAAAGATGCTGGTATATATTAGGAGAAAAAGTAAATGTCTGGTTATGCACCGTTTGGAAATGCTATAAGCTGAATGAAAGACTCTAGAGATCTGCAGTCAGTGTCTAGTATCTCTATTTGTTATGTTGATGTCACTCCTGCTAGAACATTTTATATTTCTAAAGCATGAAAAAAAAACTGAACTGGTTTAGAAGATTTTTTTGGGGTCTGCTTTTAATGAGCCTGTCTTTCTAAAGATAATTTCTCATTACATTTGTTCCTTTTGGTAAATAAGCAAATTTTTCAACAGCGTTATAATGAACATTTTTATTAAGATGTCTAAATAAAATGATTTTCACAGTCATCATTATTTTTCTCCTTTTATTTTTAGAGTTGTGCGAAATTAAAAGACACTTATTTTGGAAGAGCTCTGTACAATTAATTTTTAGAGGTACAGAAGATAATTCAAGCATTACTAAGGAGTCAGTAGAATTCCATTTTCTTCCCTCACAGTAACCTAGAGGAGCTCATTAAAAACTGTCATCATTATTTATAAAGGCATACTAATTAGATTATTAGCCAGACACACTAAGGGTGATTTTTAGAAGTACCAGACCAGTAAATTACAATCACATTAAGTACTGTGAAAAAAATGTATCTAAAATGTTATGTTAAAAACTACACAATAGTGCATATACAGATTCATAGAATTCATTATGTCATAAACTGGTTTGACGCTGGAACTATCACCTTTCATTATAAACCTTCTGTGTATAAATAATATTTTGTTTATAACTTCTTATCAGTATCTTTCAAATGGAAGGTACTGTATGTTTGCATAGCAGCATAAACCTTCACTAAACAAGACTACACTGTATTAATGCCTTAAATTAATTAATGATGTCAGAGTCAGGTGTTTATTCATCAGCAAATCAAATATCAAGCAGAATATGTTGTTATAAATACTTGTTTGCTTTACAGAGAAGTTGCACATTAAATGTTTACTGTATTCTGTTTAAGATGATTAGTTAGCATTTGCTAGCTTTAATGTTCATAACTCAAATCACATCTAAATTCAAACTATATTTTATTCAGCCTTAGGGAAATCACTTATGTAATAAAATTGATAAAATGTAAAGGCTGGAACATTTACAGTATTATTTTTCTTAATTAGCTATGTATTACATCTCCATGGAAACAATCACACTAATTTACAGTGGACAACAAACTTTCCCTGGCAGTCTAGGTCTTTTGGGGACATCAGATTTTGTGTACGTGCTACTGATGTCATAAAATAAGGCATACATGGGTCTTCATGCACACGTGCTTTCTCAGTAGCTTAATATGTATGAAAAGTAAACATTAGGAGTGAGCTGATTAGACAAATGCAAGTGTAACTAATATTTTTACATTTATTGTACATTATTTGGTCTTCTGTTTTAGGTCCATTTATTGAAAGAGGGATCATTTGCAGTGCAACAAGTGAGGCATTAAGATTTAAGGTGAACTATTTTCTTCCAGAACATGAGGATGTAAAAGAGACATGACTGATGAATATACATTGTATTGTTAAAAATGTTTATAGTTCTGCCAATGTATTAAATACATTTTGATTTAATAAAACTGTAACAAGGTGCTTTATTTAAAATCTTCAAAATGCAATTGCTAGGGCCCTGAATTGGACCATGTATGATATTCGCATTAGTTTGGTTTTTCTGTCACAAATACCTGCTATTAGTCAATAAAGTCTTAATGCCAGCATCTCTCTGCACAGCTTACTCCATGACAAGTCTTTGTTTTATAATTGTTTATTTAGTTTTATGACATCTGCTCTTCAACTATGTCTGTTTGTGAGACCCTAATGCTTTGTAAAACTAGTTTTACCGACATTAACTCTATGAAATGGACCATGTGGTGCTTAACCGTGTTTAAGTGTCTGGTCTTGTTTTCTCTTGACGTAAAGTTATGAATTGGGTTTTTAATTGCTGTTGATTTAGTTTTTATTTATAACTATACTGTAGTCCCTCAGGTTCTTTTCCATAAGGTTTTACATGGGGTAGGCTGAATTGTGTGTTTTATTAAATTAAAAGCATACTGCATTTTTAAAGCATTCTGGTTTATCATAGAGCTGGAGAATGGCAATGTGTTTCTTGCAGTTTGGACATGCAAGTATGACAATGTTACCACTCCTATTACTGCTGCCACTAATAAAGTCTTACCCAAGATTCTACCCAAGTTTTACCAGTACCTAGAAAAGAAGTGTCTGTGCCATTCAGCTAGGTGTGGATCAGATCAACATTAGTGCTCATGATGTATATTGGCCACTTCAAATGGTGGTAACATACATACATATATATATATATATATATATATATATATATATATATATATATATTGTGGCAGACGACCAGGGATCCTGCCCCACTGGGACACCTGGAAGAAAGGAAGGACTGGGAGAGGGGCACTATCTTTCCCAGGGGGCATAAGAGGGCAGCCCCCGGATTCCATCAGGGCCACGGAGATGGAGCTGGGAAGCTTAACCCTGTGGGGATCCGTGTCCACCACCAGGGGGCACCTGGATGGTCCTGGAGCCATGGAGGACAGCACATCTGCCACACCAGGAAGTGCTGCCGGAAGACCATTACAGAGCACCTGGAGCACATCCGGGCCGAAATAAAAGGGGCCACCTCACTCGATTTGGGAGCCGGAGTCTGGTGGAAGAAGATGGAGCTAATGAGAGAGGAGTGGAGGTGGCCTGAAGACAGGAAAAAGGACTGAGCTTAGTGTGGTGTTTTTGTGCACTGCGGTTGGCTTTGTGTGTTGTACAATAAACAGTGCGTGTTTTGTACATTTAGAGTGTGTGTCTCTCTGTGCCGAGGCTGATCTTTCACAATATTATATATGAGGTATAATGGAATGAATGTCAAAAGTTTTCATCTGAATGAACTATAAGTGCAGAGGCTTCAAATTAAACATTGCTGAAATCTCTAAACATCTATTGCTTTTCTCTTTTCGGCACTGTTTAATGCCAGCTATGCTTCCAACAGTGTTACGTTTCAGAAGTGTAAATGAGAAGATGTTATCCCAGATAGCATTCTTTTAGAACTGTATCTCTAAGAATATTTTTGGAATAAGCATAATAACAATGATGTGTAGCTTTCTTATGTTCTTGCCAAACCGTATGAATTGAGCCAGAGCTATGTAGGGAATCATCTACATGCCTTTAGAAGTGAAACTATTCATTTGTCTCCTAATTTATTACAATATGAAACCAGAAAAAAAAAAGTGTGTTTGGATTTGTATTCTAATAATGTCAGCAGGAAACAGTTTAGGAAAGATGTACCTTTATGTAAATATAAATTCTTTACAAAAACAAATAAAACCTTTTGGAAATTCTTGCTTCAACAGATTAATTAATCAGAACACCAAAAAACAGTTTCTATAACCACCCAGATAATGTAATTACTTATCAGTTCAAGAAAAATGAGTTATAATAAAAGATAGTGCACACATGAGTTTTTTAAAAATATGGCAGTTTAAACATTCTCAGTTCATAGATTCTGTTTTATTAATGTAGTTGTTTCCATATAAGCAGCTTGCACAGATTTCGACATGTTCAAACTGATAGCATCACATCCTCCACAGTGACCCTCAACACATGCCCACCACATGGTACTCCTTGTTCACTTCTGACTGGCCAGATACAGCTCCGACTCCATCATTAAATCTGCTCCTGATACCACCATCATATGCTGATCATCAACAATGACAAGACAGCTTACAGAGAAGAGGTTTACTTGCTGACAGTGTGTTTCCAGGATAGAAAATATCTCACTCTTAATATCAGCCAAACCAGTAGGCTGGTCACAGGCTTCAGAAAGCAGACTATACTGCCATCAGCACTGGAGAGAATGCTGTTGAGAGTGTGAGTAGCTTTAAAGTCCTTGGCGTGACCATTACTAATGAAGTGAAAATGGACATTTTGGCTATTGTGAAGTAGGCTTGCCAGCACCTCTTTTTCTTCCAACATCTGAGTAAAGCTCAGATTTCTCCGTCTGTTCTTCCAAATTGCTACAGGTACACAGTGCAGTCCATCCTCACTGGCTACATCACATTCTGGTATGGCACCTACCCGGTTCAAGATGGTGAAGCCCTGCAGAGGGTGCTGAAGATGGCACAGATTATTACTGACACCTCGCTGCTTCCTTCTGACCAACAGCACAGGACCACTGGCACTCACACCAGTAGATTCAAGGACAGCCAATAATAACAAACCTCAACAACTACAAACAAATGTATGTATTATGTGTGTATTATCACGGTTTTGAAATATATATAAGATATGTGAAAATAAAGCAATACATTTTTAAAAGTCGGGCATAAAAGCTGCCTGTTCTTTATGTGACTAACACTTAACTAACTACCTGCACCATTTCTCATCTCACAAGTACTTGTGCTGGGTACTTTATGCACCAGTGTTAAAATGGCTATTTATATGCACACTGTGAGATTGTACTATAAAATATTGCAATAATTATACATTGTACATGTTTTTAATATAATTTAATACCATATTACTGAATTGTATGACACAGTCTAGGACTATCTGAAAATAAAGCTGATGCACTTCTCCAGTGCTCATTCGTCACCAGGCACACACTGCAGGATTTGCACATGGATTACATTTCACTTCAGTTGTTGAATGTTCTTTGCAGACAAAACCATTGCAAGTAGAACATCTCATCGTTGTCATACATACGCAAGTACCTGTGCGGTGTACCAAATGCATCATATGGAACTTGCAACTGTGCATTCACTCATAAAACCGGCTGGGGGCTCACTGGAGGGAAACCATTGGGACACTGTAGCTGTAGTGAATCAAGCTGAGGATAGACAAGTAAAAGAATGTTGAACAAAAATAACAGATTGGTGTACAAATAACACGAGTGTGAGTAGTTAAGGGTTAAGAAAATTCATCTAAAAATGACTTAAGGGTTAAGAAAATTCATCTAAAAATGACATCCAGTCATTTCATTAAATTAAGATGCACTCCATGCTGTTCTTTTTCCATTAAATTCCTTTCCTACTTATCCAGACTCCAGGCCAGAAGGGTGAGATCAGGACCCACAGCACTGACAGCAAGGCAGGAGCCAATCTCAAATTGGGGACTAGTGTGTCACAGGGCACTGCCATGCTCACTCACACTGGGCCAATATAGGATGTCTGACTTTCCTCACACACATGCCCTTGAGATGTGCAAGGATTTTTTTTTCTCGCTGTGTGTTAAATGCAAGATTCTTTTCAGTTAGCTAAACTACATACCTGTACACCCTTCTGCTTATTCTGCTGACATCTTTGTACTGCCTGCTTTTGTATTGTCTTGTAGTGTACTGTTCTTCAGTTTTCTGTGCCATGGGGGTCTCTGGGAAAGGCACCATAGACTGGCTGATACAAACCGAATCCGTTCTCAAAACTGCTTAATCCAGTGGAGGGTGGCAGGGGCCAGAGTCCATCCTGGTGATGTCAGACACATCCTGCATTGACTCATATACTTCACTGAGTGTTTTAGCTTACCATTAAGCTAAATACTCAAAAATGAAAGGCCAAGTTTAAATGTCTGAAGATTAATATAGTGCTAAAATGCTCCAGCTGTAAAAGCTGTGTTCACCACATTGCTGTATGAGATGTGTTAACTTTGATTTCACTTTTTTACCATTAGAGGGCAGTCACCACATAAAAATGACTAATTGTAAGCATGACGGCTGCTGGGCAGTGCCTACCATCTTTGACTATCATCCCGTGGCGACCAGTGCCGAATCCCATTCCCTCAAATGGGTAAGTAGATTAGAAAATGAATTAATTGGTGCCTAAGGCAAAAAATAAGCCGTCAAAGCCTAGTTTAAAAGAGAATAAATGGTTCAGTGCTTACAGTGTTAATTACCTCCATTTAATTGAAGAATTTACAAAGTCAGCTTTATAAAATGTTAAATGTACATCACTTTAACGGTACTTTGAAAAGTCAGCATGAAGAACATGTTTGGAGGTATTAAGGAAGAGCAGAAGATTACAAGTTAGAAATAAACTTTTTAGAAAGCATAACACTGTTATTACAGCAGCCTCCTGGATCCATTGTCCTGGGTTCAAATCCATGGCCGTCTGTTGTCTCTGTGCTGTTAGCTCATTCTCCACTTGTCTTTATCTCAAGGTGCTATATTTTTTCTTCCACATCCCCAAAGATGTGAGTGTTAAAATGATTATTGATTCTATTTTAGGACCAAGCTAGTACGTGTGGGCTCTGTGATGGACTGCTGTCCTATCTCACTTTTGGTTCCTGCAGTGCTGCCAGTGCTACTGGGACTGAATTCTTTCCCCACAACCTTGAACTGTATAAAGTGGTTAGCACATCATTTGTAAGCTTTCTATAGCCTTTGCACCGAGGTTCCAGTGAACAATGAAATTGGTCAAATAAAACTGTATAAAGGTAATGTTTATTTTATACTAGGGGGTTAGCCCCCTGCTCACTTTGCTCGCCAATGGGCCTGCACTACGCACCAGCCACTTTGCATCTCTGACGCTCAAGTTGTGAAGAGGGGGGCTGAACGCACCCCAAGGAGACGCGGTCGCTCCTCTGAAACCCCCTCTTAAACGGTGACACAATGGGAAACAGATAGTGTTTTTTGTTTTTTTTACTTCCTCTTTGCTCGATCAGCTGCTGGATTGCTGCTGCTGCCGTGCCGTGTGCTCTGCATCTCGCACAGCACTTCAAACATTTTAAAGCTTCTACAGCAGCTGTCCTACTCTTTGTCTTTTATTTCCGGCCCCAGGTGTGGTTAAATCACTTGGCACAAAGCCTCGTCTTGCGGGACATGAGTTCTTGATATGTTTTAGTTTATAATTTTAAAATGAAATAAAATCTGAAAATCTAACAACATCACATTAAAGTTCAATAAATCCTGAAAAGAATGATACCAATGTATATATTCATCCATCCATCCATTATCTAACCCGCTACATCCTAACTACAGCGTCACGAGGGTCTGCTGGAGCTAACACAGGGCGCAAGGTAGGAAACAAACTTTGAGTAGGGCACTAGCCCACCACAGGGCACACACACACGCGGACAATTTAGAATCGCCAATACACCTAACCTGCATGTCTTTGGACTGTGGGAGGAAACCCACACAAACACGGGGAGAACATGCAAACTCCACACAGGGAGGACCCGGGAAGTGAACCCGGGTCTCCTAAATGCAAGGCAGCAGTGCTACCACTGCGACACCGTGCTGCCAAACATATATATGTAGGTTTTAAAATAATCCCAATTTAAAGCGTGACAAAAAACATGACATTAAAACTTCACATAAAATCATTGCACTTTTAGGCTTATGATAGAGTGATCAGTGTGAACCACCAGGGGGTGCCCCAGCAGCCCCAAACACCCGAACACACCAGACACAGACACAAGTGCCGTGAAATAAAAGGCTTCCTCTATTCAGTGGGAAACATTTTCCACCCATTTCCCAGTAGCACCAAGTACAGTACAGCCCAAGAATACAGCACACAGCACTTCTCTCTCTCTTTCATTCTTTCCTTCCGCCTCGACTCCCCCACTGATAAGCTTCGTCCCTCTTCCTTCCAACTCTGGCTGCCCAGGTGTCCTGTGATCTCCTTCCAGGTATGGCGGCAGTCCTGTTGAGGAGGGCTCAGCTGTCCTCCCTGTGCCCCCTAGCAGTGGCTACGGGTCCCAGCAGTGTTCAGCTTCCATGCTCCAAACCCGCGGCACCATAACAAGCCTGGGGGGCTACCCTCTGCCATCCTGGAGAATGTATTGCCCCATGAAAGCTCCTTCCTGCCCATCACAGCAGGTATCTGATAATCAAAGTTTAGAACTCAGTATTATCATGTTCTTTACTTTGCTGCAGTAGGCCATGTCAGTGCATGGCAAGGACCACCTCTGCCCAGGGCACTGGTCCATCACATAATCTGCTCCCACACTGGCTACCACAGGTTGATTTATAGACATTTTTTATTGTTATTTTGTATTTGATGGCACCATTTGTGACATGATTGCTGCTATTTGAGGTTTTCTATGTGTCACACTGCGTGGTGATGTCGCCACATTAATGTTATTTAACATGGCAGCACATACTTCCTAGCATCTGATTTTTACGACTAAAGAACATGTCAACTCAGTACAGATCATTCTTTATTTTACATAAGAAAAAAAATCTAAGAAGCCCTTCAGCTTCTTTATTTCTGTCTTGAAAAACCATGAATTCAGTTTTGTTTCATTTAAAAAGAACGCCTTTATTTGGTTTGGTTTCGTACTCAATGAGGCATGTGTTTTGTTTAGAGAAGCTTTTCAGTTTCCTATTGATTTTCTTTGTTTTTTCATTTACTTTGTACTGCAAGCTCGTCAAGAAACTCACACAGACATGGAGAGAAAAAACAAACCCCACACAGATGGTGAGCAGGCTGGGCTGCTACACTGCAGTGACATACGCTACATTAACTCATTTTAATGGAAGTGTCCCCTGAGTCGAGTGGAGCCAAAGCATTGGCTGCATTTGTAACACGAGGAGAAGAGCGTCCAATATGAGAAAGTTCACAGGACTGAAAGTGTTATTTCTCACTATATTAAAGGTCGCTGAGAAACACGCCACTTAGTGAAGAGGAGTGAAAGCTGCAGGAAGCTCCCACTGGCCGTATCTGTGACTGAAGATTTCACAGAACAAAAGATGTTTTGTGAAATGTAGCAGCTGCCTGGCGCTTCAGGTCAGAGCACTAGTTTGTGTTTGCAAGATGTAGATAGTAAGGCATTCACTGTAACCACAAAACCATTTAAGTGGGCATGTGGATTCAAGATTTACAGGGGTTCAACAAAACAGATGACATCTTCAGAAAATATGCACTCTGTTGCCAAAGACGTTTTCAAAACAGGACTGCAGCCTGACTTGGTTGTCTTTTTTCAGTCCAGATAAAAAATCAAATTGGCGTTCTTACTCGCACCACATTTTACAATAGTGGCTCGATTATTGATAAACCGCCAAGAATATAATGTGCAGAAGCACAAACGATGGACAAGCCGGGAGAAGGTGTGAATGGCAGGATTCATAAATAAATGAGCACCCGTGATTACCACCACATATTCAAATTTGCTCCGTATGCTGCCAGGAATTGTTGAGTGATTAATCAGAACTAAAAACACACAATAATCTGTGATCAAATGTCTTCGTGATGAGACAAATTAGAATAGTTGGGCTGTACAGCTCGTCTTTTTTGCAAGCCCATACAGCTTTTGATATCAGCTGTCTGGGACCACCCACATCACACATTGGTCTGACTCCTCTCTGACCTGAATGAGAACAGACAGAAGGAAATGAACTACAGAGGGTATGGCAAAAAAATAACACTAACAGGCACAGGTCTGATATCGAGACAAACAAACAGTGCTGAATTTGTAAGTCCTTCTTGACACAAGTTCTTCTTCTTCCTCTTTATCTTACTCCATTTCTATGTTGTGTTGATGTGATTGATCTTCCTTCTGCAAACAGCTCAGTCCTGCACCTCTTTGCCACTCAAGCTCTTTTCCTTCAGATCTTCTTTTACTTTATCCATCCACCTCCATTTTGGCCTCCCTCGTTTTTCTCTTCCCTTGTACTTCCATTCCTGTCACTCTTTTGCCCACCAATTCATCATCTCTCCACATCACATGTCCATACCACTTCAGTATACTTTCCCGTATGTACCTCTGATTGTCTTATTTCTTACTCTGTCCTCTTTTATAATGCTACACATCCATCCCAACATTCTGATTTCTGACACACCCAACTTCTTCTCCTGTGCTTCGTTTACTGCCCAAGTCTCGGCTCCACATATCATTGCTGGTCTTACAACAGAGTTAAAAAAGTACCTTTAACCTTAGCCTTAATCCTTCGATCATAAAATATTCTTGATGCCTTCTTTCAGTTGTTTTATCCACACTGCACTCTATGCGTCATCCCTATATCTAGTTTTCCATTTTGGGCTACCGATGATCCTACATATTTAAATGTCTTTTCATTAGCTCTTCCTGCAGGCTAACTTCTGAATCCTGATCATCATTAAACCTCATATATTCATTCTTCTACCTATTTATCTTCAACCCTCTATCTTCCAAAGCCCTTCTCTATTATTCCAGCTTCCTCTTTTTCACTTGCTACACAACACAATGGCATCAGCAATTTTGTTTTACATTTCTCTAACTAGTTCTGACAAATATACAGGGTGGTCCAGATCTAATCATGCAATTTTCATTACGCTATAACTTATTAAGTTTATTACATAGAAAATCACCCAAAAAATCCCGGACCATCGAGAACTGTGCGAACTGACGACATGACAAATTGTCTTTGCGCCGAACTGGAATTGTCCCTGCATAAATCAAAGTCATCCAGACGATCTGAATCTGCATAATTAGATCTGGACCACCCTGTAGTGGTTTTAAAGTGTATCCAATACACAAATAGCAGAAGACGTACACTGTGATCTTACATAGGTGAGTGCCAAAGATAAAATATGTTGTGTCACTGGCAACAAGCATAGCGATGATAAACAATAAGGCCACAGCCACATGGAGACTGTCACAAAATGGCACCACCAGACTAGCCATTAAAAAAATAAAAACAGCCCAAACATAAAATGAGCTGAAAATAGGGCAACAACTCAGATTTATTACAATCCCCACCTATAGACAAAAAAAAGCAAAAAGGCCAGCATTTCATACAATTGGCACACTTCTTCATCGTGCCTACTACAAAAGTGCTTCAGTCTGCTTCTGTTTTGTAAAAAACAAGAGTACACGGGACTTGTGTCAGTACACACTTTTAACACAATTTCTGCTGCTTGTCCACATCAAAAGTGTTTTTTTTTTCATTCAGTTTGTGATAATGAGATTATTTATTAACTAGCCAAAGCACCCAGCCTTGCCCGGGTTTATTTGTATAATGGGTTAAAGAAAGAATGCAATTTTTTATGTGTTTTTGAAATGGTGACCCAGTTGTCATCGTTAGCTGTCCCATCCATCATCCCCACCACCTCCCTATCAATAGCTGCGTTTCCATTAACTTCTTTAATGCGCATTTTGAAATTGCAAAAACAAAAAAATGGTAATAGAAACCCGTGAATTAAAAAAAAAAAAAAAAGCTCTCAAAATTCACAATAAAGTTTATACACTTGCTTGAGCTGGATTTTCAGGTGATTTGACAAAACACTTTTTTCACATTTAGGTCACATGACACGAATACAGCAGCATCATGAGCACTACAGAGTGACGCAACACAAATGTCTCATTAATTAATCATCATTAATCTGTCGTCAGTGCAGAACAGTAGATGTCCAGCATTTCCTGATAACATAACCCCAATACCTGTCTCTTGGTGCACAAATAGGAACATGAGAGCCATTGATTGCACCGTACACATGAGGTATTTTGAGTGCCTCGTAATTGCACTGTGAAATCTACCGTGCCTCTTCCACATCAGGTCAAGTGAAGTATTGCCTCATTAGTTTGGAGCGTATGGCCTGACACACTCCATATGCTCACTTGTGATTGGTGGTTTTGCTCCAACCAAAAGTCTTGGCAACATCCTTGTGCTACGCACAGGTATCCTGTTTATAAAGCTTGATGGCTAAACGCTTCTAGAATTGGCTCCCTCATATATGCTATGGCAGGAGACACAGGAGGGCCTATTGTGCTGCGTAATTCCAAGAATGTTGTGCTGCTCATCCAAAAATTTTCTATTCACAGCTCCTCAGTTAAACCACTGCAGACGATTTCAAAGAAATCCCTCTGCCAAGTATAGGGAGTTTGCCTTCCCTTTATTGTATTCACTTGCTCTCGTGGAGTAAAAACGAACACAGCGATTGTAGTCGCAATTGAAATAACAGAACCAGCATCCCTCATATTGATCGCCATTTCTAATTTCAGGTTGTAAAACAAACGTTATTCCCATAAAATCACAGAAACACAGGTATTTCGCATTTGTGTTTTGTTGACTTTTCAGAAGCGTCACTTCTATTTTGCACATAACTGCAATGGAAGTTTGGTATGTTGACTAAGATCCTCTGCAAATTTTACAGCTGCATTGTTGAGAGCATCTTGACCAGCTGCATCACTGTGTGGTACGGCAACACTAATGCTATGGACCGTAACCGCCTGCAGAGAGTGGTAAAGACTGCTGAGAAGATCACCAGGACCCCACTGCCTTCTCTGCAGAGCATTTACAATTGCAGAGTCTGCAGCAGAACTGCCTCGATCCTCAGGGACCCTAGAACTGCCTTGATCCTCAGGGACCCCACCCACCCCCATCATGAACTGTTCACACTTCTACCCTCAGGCAGGAGGTATAGAAGTATGAAATGCAGGACTTCCAGGCTAAAGAACTCTTTCTTTCCCAAGGCCATTAGACTAATAACTGACTGGAGTTTATAACCATGGTTTACCTCATTCTATCTACCTCACACAATTGTATTTGACTTGTCCATCACACACCTACCTGCACATTACACTTTATACTTCTATTCTGTTTTTATGCTTTATACTGCCTCTGCTACTTATTATCTGTCTGCTACTTATTATTTATGTTTATCTTTATACGTTGGTTTTGTCATTTGGTGTGGACAGCAAGGAAAGAATTTCACTGTTCACGTGTTTCCCTACTGTGCACATGACTTTGAACTAGAAAAGCAGATAATGTCTCAGCTCTCGTGAGTCAGGAATTTGTTCTTTTTGGGTTAAGTCCTTGCAGGGCTGTCATGCCTGACTCATTCTCTTAGTTCATGGTGGACAGTTCTTAGCGCCCAACTTATGAAATAAGGCCAACAAAGCAGGAATTAAATGATAACCCTTTGCTTCTTCTTTGTGTTATGCTGCACTTCCACTCTCAATCAAGCCTCATCCAGCACCCTCACAAAAGTGTAAGATACTCCTTTTTAGAAGCAGCATACAGTGTTAACCGGGTAAGTAATGTTAAGCTTGTGTCAATTTGTCTGCTAGTCTGACTTCAAACTGTTCAGATGTTTAATTTGCTGTGAGCCAGCAGATGGCACTGGTGTGCAAAATTTAAAAAACCCACTTGGAACATCCAGGGTCAAATTTTTGGGTTCCAAAGTAGTCAGTTGTGTCTGACTATGAAACAGTTGGTCCAGATCAGTCAAATGGTGTAGGATTGCATAGGGAACAGACAGATAGACATTCTGTTTTATTTATATAGAAACAGGTCATGCCACTTTCTGACCAACTTAATCCAGATCAGGGTTTTTTTTTTCACTTATCCCTGCTAGCATAGGATGCAAAGCCGGAACAACCCCGGACAGGACATCAATTCATCACAATTATTAATATGAGTGATAAAAAAATGAATACTGCACATCATACCCACCTTGACTTGGCTGCAATTCCTTGGCTGTAGACAAGGAATCCCTGCTTGAAAGTGCATTTTCTTATTTTATTATTCATACCAACAATTTCTTGACATCAGGAATCGAAATGTTGATGATTCTCTTTAATATTCTCCCAGCCTATACCATAGGGACTGTTTGTATAACACTGCATATATAAAAATAAGCAGACAGAGATAAGAAGAGTTGATGACCTGAGCGGGTAAAATGCCATTTGTTGCAGAGAGTACTTTTTGCTATAGTGAGGAGTTCTAGGACACTGCCAGTGGGGAATACCGCATGAAACCTTTGGTGACAGTTGCCTTCCTTTCACTCCTCTTTAAACAAGTGATGAATGATGAGGTAAACCTTTTAAAGTAATAAAGCAATAGAAGTGTCAGGAGGCAGGTGGAGTCACTTGTTGGTCGTTCTTCTTAAGGGTCTGCCATCCAACCTGCTGTGCTCCAGTCTATAGCAGTATCCTTCTCTATAGGTGGGTGTTGTCAGGTCTCTGATGGAAAAAACACAAACGTATGGTCATGCTAGGCTGGCCCTTTTTAACACCATTACCTGTGTTCCCGTTGGGTTAGTCCTTGTAGGCCTGACTGGATGACCATGCCCTTAGCAAAGTCTACAGAAAAAGATTTGTGGCAGGGTCAGAATTTCAGCCGACGTACAGATTTTAGGCATTTCTGACCAAAATCACTTGCAGAGTGCCCATCTGTGTGTCAGGATGTAGTTTGTGGACAAGATAATTCAAAAAACAAATCACTCATCCCAAGTGAAACCTGTCAGAATTGTTAGCTTTCTAAAATGCCAGAAGCCTGCTGATTTTGACAAAATAACTGGCACACTCTTGACATGTGTTATCAGTCATAAGTCTATTTTTTTTACTGTAATGGCAAAATTGGTGATAATGAATAACAAAAAAGCCATTTCTTTTAATAAATCGCTGCAGTCGAGACGGCTTCGTGAGGGGGCGTAGTGGTTGTGGCATGCCGCGGGGTGATCTGCCGTGTGGGCAATTCTCACCGAGTGCACAGGTGAGGAACTGCCCACATCCGTGATTATTCACGTGGCAAATTTTTTACAGCTGCTATGGCCCCTCGCATTATAAAAAAGAAGCGCGAGTCGGTTAAGGGGATGAGATCAGGAAAAAAGAAGGGAGATCAAAAGCATCATGATGCACCAACATTGATGGACTGAAAGCCAGAAGTCTACGTGACTATCATCATCAGGGGCCTCATGTATAACGCCGTGCGTAGAACTCACACTATAACATGGCGTAAGCACAAAAGCCGAAATGTGCTTACGCACAGAAAAATCCAGATGCAGGAATCTGTGCAAACTCCAACTTTCACGTCCTTCCGTTACATAAATCCCGATCAGCGTGAAAACTAACGTCGTGCACGCGCATTATGTAACGCCCCAAATCCTCCCAGAATTACGCCTATTTGAATATGCAAATCAATATAAATCGCCCTTAAGCGCAGCCTTCTGTGAAAAGACAATGGGAAAAGCACGGGGAAAATATAAGAATTTCAGCGAATACCAAGTGGAGGCAAATGAAAAACATACAATTTGTTCAAATAAGCCGCGGTATAATGAACAAAAGGAAGTTGATCGAGTGACATAGCGTGTTGGAGAAACTTGAAAGCTCACGTTCACAAAATCGCACAGCGCCGGAAATAAAAAAGAAGTCACATCTCAAAGTTGCTGTGAAAAGCCGAGTTGTAGCCCACTGTCTGAGTGTCATATGAAAGCTTATTAGGGTACAGAGAAAAAAGGCACACGGTGGGGAAAAAGCACGAAATGTCAACTTTAATCTCGAATTTTCCACTTTAATCACGTAGTTTATTTTGTCATTTAGTAGAACATTATAAACTTCATCTTAAAATTATTTAATTAACCAGTTTCTCAAAATTACATCGTAATTAAAGTAGCACGTTAAATGCTTTGTTTTGTATTTGATCTTCTACTCGTATGTGATCTATGTGTGTGAATCACTGCTTGCTTCTTAAACTGGCTCTCTTCCTCCAACTGGACACAGAGTCCATTACATTTGTGATATTACAGCTTTCTGAATAACTAAAATACTGAGATGTATACGTGATGTCATTTTCATGATGATAGGAGCTAAAGCACGTTATTAAACATGTGTTTCATGAGCCTCGTGCTCATGACAAGCATTTATCTTTTGTCGAAATTTGTCGCTGCTTTTAGCTGTGTTGTTATTTTCTCTTTCTGTGTTATATTCAATATATATTGGCGTAGCAGTCACTGCAGTCAGTGCTTTTCTTTCCCCAAGTAACCGATCGCCACACAATCAGCTCTGTAATAGACGTTAAGCCATCTGTAAGCTTAGCGCCAATTCTTCAAAACGTTTAAAGAACATTGAAATATCTTCGTAGTACATGTTTAATTATTCTATCCTTCACGACACTCCCAGTGAAGAATATAGATTATTTAAATGAAGTTAAAGTTTTATGTGTATAATTTAACAAACATATTTTGCTGCATTTCACCTTAAAAATGATATCGTCATCATATGTAAATACGCGCTTTATAAAGTGGCTCAGGTTGTGCGATATTATAACTGTAGTGCAAGTTTACAGTGGGGTGATTGTACTTATAAGTACAAACAGTTCTACAAGGAGCACTTGATTGACTGCATTTAAAGTTCTTGGGATGAAACTGTTTCTGAACCGCGAGGTCCGTACAGGAAAGGCTTTAAAACATTTTGCAGTGGCTGAGACAGCGTGTGCTTAATGCCGTATACCGATAATTCTCTTTCCGATCAGCTGCTGCTGTGATTCACACTCAGATACAGTGATATAAATACTCCACGTGGTGCAGTGAGAGTAGTATGGAAAAAGATGATCCGCTGTGGCAACTCCTAACGGGAGGAGCTGAAAAAAGAAGAAGAAGAAGGAGAAGTGAGAGTAACAACGCTAAAGCAGTTATGGCATTTGGAATACTATGGCTGTTCCCTGGACCATTATATTGTTAGGAGTTAATTACAATCAGATGCATTACACTAATAAACAATATGCGGTTAGTTTCTGTGTATTTATAAAGCCGCGTCATGAAAATAATGAGTAATCACACAAGAACAGTACCATTGCTTTGACGCTGGGTGCCGCCAGTCTGCAAAACCGGCGGAGAACTTGCACGACAAGGCATGAGGTACCGTGGAAAAGTGCGTGGCTTTACGCCAAGTGTAGGTTTTATACATCGCGATTTGAACGTGGAAAAGTTCTTACGCAACATTTCTGTGCGTACGCACCGTTTATACATGAGGCCCCTGGTCCTTCCATGAAAACCCTAAATACAAAGAGTACTGTTAGGTAGATTGCCCAGAGGGGACTGGGCGGTCTCTTGGTCTGGAACCCCTACAGATTTTATTTTTTTCTCCAGCATTTGGAGTTTTTTTTTTGTTTTTTCTGTCCACCCTGGCCATCGGACCTTACTTATTCTATGTTAATTAATGTTGACTTATGTTTATTTTTTATTGTGTCTTCTATTTTTCTATTCATTTTGTAAAGCACTTTGAGCTACATTTTTTGTATAAATATGTGCTATATAAATAAATGTTGATTGATTGATTGAAAAGAAAGTAAAGAGAAAGAGAAGGAAACGGAGGTTGGCAGTAGGAAGCAGTAAAGTGAGAGCGAGCAATTCGGTGCAGGAGGAAGCAGGCGAGCAAACGCTCGCAGGCAGCTGAAGGCAGCCTGGGTGTTTGGCCAACACCCGGGAGAAGTGGTTGTGGTCGCCCCCGCAGAAGTTTGTTTTGCAGGGCGGAAGTGACCGGGAAGGTGCAGGACTCTCCGTGGAAGGTAGCGGGAGTTGGGACTTGGGACGCAGTGTCCCTAACGTGAGAACCTTGGCCGTTAAGGGATTCCCAAGTCGCTGTCCGGAGGAGCCTACCGGAGCCAAGGATCGGTGAGGCAACTGACAGCAGGAGCAGAAGTAGGCAATAAGAAGGTCAGCTGCATTGAGAGCGTCTCACCTGTTGCAAAGCCCAACCAGGAGAAGCAGGTGAGACGCCAACGCTAGTTTTAAAAGAAGACACCGGGCTTGTTTTTAAAGACTGCTTCCTGATCGTTTTAACCTTTAGTTTTAAAGGATGGATTTTCTAATGTTTTTACCTCCACGTTTAGTTATTTAATGAAGAACTTTGGCACTGCACTTTATTTATTGAACACTGTTTGTTTTGTTGACTGTTTTAAATAAAAGCAATGATGCATTTTTTTTAACCATCCCCTTGCTTACTTATTGCCTCTACTGACTAGCTCACTCGGTTTCATTATCGACGGTGTTGGGTTTAAGGCTTCCAAATAGCAATGGGAGTGTGGAGCCAGAACCCACATCGTCACAGTGCCCCTAAATTGGATTAAGTAAAATCAGTAAATGGATTGCAAGACTAATAATTTAGATTTTTTTTTAAACATTTATGCTGCTAGGCTTAAAAAACCAAACAGAGAAACACTGCTGTAACAGTGAATTGGAGCAGATAACCTTTTTGCACTTTTGCTTAAAAAATAATCTTATGTGTTGCTTCTCAGTCTAAAAGTCAATTTACCTGCCTGTCCCTCAGTGTTATCTCCTGTCGTTGATCGAGGAAACATTCCAGAAAATGAAATGTTGGGGCACCAACCAGTCATACCATTTAATATATACAATGTCCCCAAAATAAACAGGCACATGAAGCTAAAGTTGGAAATGCCGAATTCATAGTTAAAACTCAAAAACAATATGTAGGTTTTTTAAAGGCAGAAAATTCAAAGTGGCGTGTCATGATTGAAACCACTGGCTCGTTCTGTTTTTGTGAAGTTGTGCTGAAGGCTCTCCAAACTGTCAATGCTGATGCTTTGCCCTTTTTATTCAATCAAAATGATAGAAACGTCTTGAAATTGTAATAAATCATTTGGTTCGGATCAGGCTCCGTCAAGGTTTGTTTTCACTCTCGCTGTGCCACATGACTAATTATTATTCAAGCATACGGCACGCGCCATCTTCTCTTATATTGACGTGGAATTCGAAGATCAACCTGCGCATTTGGCTACAAACGCAGATAACTCATCCCACAGAGCCTAGAATTCAAGTGATCAGTATTATATACCCGGGGTGGTCCAACGAATGTTGGCTGTTACAGTCATCGGAGGATGAGGCACTGGCTTTACAAAGCATTATGGGGCGCTTGTAAAAAATTCGCTAATCAACACTGATCACCAAGAACCTGACGATAACTCCGGCTGAGCTCCTAAGAAGCTGTGTGGAGTTGAGAGAAACTTCCAACATTTCAACACTCCACTTATTTGGGTTTTATGACAGAGTTGCCAGATGACACATGAAAGCCAGCTTGGAGTTTACAAAAAAGGCACCTAAAGGCCTCTTAGACTGCAAGAAAACAAGATTCCCTGATCTAATGAAATCAAGATTGAACTGTTTGCCCTTGAATTTAAGAAAAAACTATCTGACAGAGCTTGAAGGGATCTGTAGAGAAGAATGGCAGAAAAATTGCAAAAATCTAGTGTGCAAAGCTTGTCAGATCATACACAATAAGAGAGCTGGTTGTAATTGCGGCCAAATGTGTTTCAACTGAGAACTGAGGAAAGGGTCTGAATGCTTCTGCCAATGTGATATTTCAGTTTTATATATCTCTCTATTATAATAAAAAAAAAAAAACTTGGGTTGAGACATGATCTTCACGGAAGACACTTTGATGCCCCAAGAGAGACAGTTTAACATCCCACAAGACAAAGCAGTGAGACAAAAGGACAGCTGCTGTACAGGCATTTAAATGATCGAAGCGCAGCACGACAAGCAGAACACGCAGCTCGGCAGCAGGAGCAGCTGATCCGTCCTCATCTCCTTAGCGTGCGTTCAGCCCCCCCACTTCACAACACGAGCAACGGGGGTCGGTGGGTGAGTGAAGTGAGCAGGGGGCTTTGCCCCCTAGTCTAATACATTTGCAAAAATGACTAAAATCAAGTTTTAGGTTAGCTGTTCTGGGGTATTAGGTATTGATTAATGAGGGGAAAAATGAAAATCAATGATTTTAGATTAAGACCACAAGATAACACAAAGTGTAAAAAGTGAAGGGGTCTGAATAAACTCTGAAGGCACTTGTACACCTGCCAGTCATCACACGGAGAGGAAAAGAATGTTCTTGTGAAGTATTGTGTGTAATGCCTTTACCAAATTATCCAAGAGTACTTATTCTTAAAACATTGTCATAACGTAAAAATGTTTAGCACTTAGGAAATATTGTTAAGTACAGTCCTTATCTTTCCCTGAGATTATCAAAACACTGCAAATCTCTTGACAGAGTGGGTGGTCCCTTAATACAAATTAACTAGTTATGCTAATAAGGATTTTTTTTTTTTTGCCAAGAAACATAACTGAAAAACTGTGCCAACATTCTAGAAAATACTCTTAAAAATGGCAACCTGATCAATCCCCTTTTCTCCACATTGAAAAATGTTTAAAGAATGATCTGATTTTGGGGAACATGTCCATTTGGCAATTCTGATATTTCTATGCTACTGAGATTTGTTTGCTTTTTTGAACCTGATGAACTGAGTTATTATGTTCAGTCGTATTACAACTAAAGCGTACAAACGTGCTTATTGAGAAGATCAGCAACTGTAGTCGGAAAGTCTGACATACCCAATGACTAGAAATCATATCTTAGAAATAATTTCTTTAAAATAATGAAATCCATTCACCTTGTTCCTACATAAATTATCCTTCTTATTGAAGTACTCAGCACTAGAAATGGGTTCATAAAACCTTGACACCTACATATTTTGAGTAAACTCAATTTATGTTAGCTGTCTAATAGTAACATACCCCGGGAATATTTTTTAAGAGATATAGCCGTGGCTATTGTTATATGGCTTAGCTATGTAATACTGTGATCTGTTGCATTTCTGATTTTTCACTAAAATTGTATTAAAAAAACATGTGTGTATTGTGTTACATTAATTAAACTGTCATCCTTTGATCTTGATCATACTATTCTTAGGTGCCGAAGCTGGCCCCACATCTTCGAACATTCCCGGGAACGTCTGTCTGCGGCTGTAACATTTTGGAATAATCCGGCTCGGCTTAATTTAACCGTTTGACTCCGTTATGGCCGTAACACTTTAGTTGCTCAAGGCTGGAACCCACTGAGCACCCTTATCACTCTAAACAGCTCTACCGAACCAGTTTCGATGTATTTATTAATTTACCTAACATACTCGTCAGTCGGTTGGCAGACATGCGGAGAATCCTTAGGCTCCACACAGTGACTTGCACGGATTCGATTTCGCGCTGAGTCTTCTGAAGCTGTGGGCAAGCGGCCCCAAGCAACGCGCCATTGAGTCGCCCCTTTCTAGTGTAAAGCGAGGAATCAGGTTACTTCCATGTGATCCTCTGAAATCTTAAATTAAGACTCCGCGTTCAGGGTCCAGTTTCGCTTGCAAGGGTCAGCAATCGTGCAAACCGACGCAGGTTGTATTCACTTAAACGGGATTTCTGCTATGGAAGGCTGGTTTCAAAACAGTTCTTTGTTTGTATCACCCAAGAAAAGATGAGCGGTAGAGAGTGACGCCCACCTATACTTAGGTATATAAACGTGTCTCTCCCTCCCCTTGCCCTGATATCCCGGAAACCATTCAGATAAAGTCTGTCTGATCTCCTTCGTTTGTGCCGCGCTAGACGCTCACTGGATGGAGGGGGGCGATCGCTCTCTCAGCTCCTTACGTAGATCGACGCAGAGTGCCAAGTGAACTGGGAGCCTTTTTTTTAGTAGCAGCAGCTGGGTGCCGCTTTTGCCTTCTGGCTGTAGACGGGGATTTGGAAAGAGAGACGTATCCGGCATTTTACGACGATCTGCAATCGAGAAGAGGCTGGCGAGAGCTGTATTTCATTGACATTTACTGTACGGCTGTATGCAGTAGCGTATGTGAGTGAACGCGCGCGCGGCCGCGCGTGTGCCGCTGGGTCTCGCGCGTGCAGAAAAAGTGCAAACCAGTCTGCGGCTTCAAACTTTGTTCGCGGTTGTTAATGTTTAGCGGATTCACATCCTAAGGAATGCTCTGACTGCATACTCATTTATACATATATTTGGGATTTATAAGTAGGACGTCTTTCTTTTAAAATGAAACTAAGAATGTTTTTCTCAATCTCCACCTGAGTGTTCCCACGGTCGAGGGTGCCCGTTGCTCTTTTCTCGTCAGCCGAGGATGGACAGTTCAGATCCCACACGCCTCGCTATGTTTCTGCTTCTGTTTCTTCTCAGCTCCTTTTGCCTTTTCACACAAGTGCAAGGTAAGCAAGCTTTTGTTTAAAATTAAACCTGTTCTCTTCAACTTTCCAAATGGCCTGCAGTGATCGCGGTGTGGCATACTTGAGTAAAAGCTGTAAAGTTCTGCCATTACAGCCTGAAACGGGGAAAGCAGTATGCCTCTTAACAAGCACGCACACACAAACACGACAAATGTTGGCACGCTTTGTTTTCCCAGTGCTGGTGGAGCTATAAAGAATATCAACGAGTTGTTTTATATTCCCTCATTGTCTTACCGGTGTGATTATTTTGACCCCTCTATTCCGACAGCACCCCTTGTTGGAGGAGCCTTTGCCTTTAAAAACCTTGTATGATCTTTAAACTAAGCAAAACTTGAATGGTCTGAAATGAGTTAGGATTCTGATACCCAGACAGCGAAATCGGCGCAGCCTCGGCAAATCATATCCTTGTTGGCATGTTTGTATATAAGTTTGTATTTGTGCATTTACAAAAATCTTGAAATGAAAATCAGCTGATTAAGAAACATAAAAAGACGTTTTGTTAACAGACATTATTTAATTGTCTGTCAAACGTAACTTCCCTTGTGATCAACACAGTGTGTCTGTGTATGTATTGTATGTGTATATATGTATATTATACATATGTAAGTATACACACATACATTACAGACATAACATAAATAAACACTTGAACATATATACATATCAGGATATACTGTACACATGTATTGTAGTGTAGTGTTTATGTTGATGTTTATATGTATGTTTACATATATGTGTGTACTGTGTTTGTATGTGTGTATATATATATATATAGTGTATGTATTATATCATGTATGTATTATATTACATATTATATAGTGTGTGTGTGTGTGTGTGTGTGTGTATGTGTATATATATATATATATATATATATATATATATATATATATATATATATATATATATATATATATATATATATATATATATATATATAAGTGAGAGGGAAGAGTAAAGCTTTACATTAATATTACTGAGATGCACACATAATCCATTTCTGTAGTGTCCTGGGGTGCTAGAGCCTGTTCCATCAGCATTATATACAGGACTGAACTGAAATTCTCATCTTTGGATGTGGGACACAAAAGTATAGAGGAATATTTTGGATTAAATGAATAAATATGCAAATAATTTATGCAGATTAAATAAAAAATACCAAAATGATTTGTGATCATAAATAATTACATGTGTCGTAAAAAAAAATTTTTGTTGGTTATTGTTATGCACTTATTTAATTATTTCTTCATTTATTTAATTTAGTAACAACAAATGTGAGATGAAATATGCCTTGAAATGACAACTGCCATTTTCGCCCATTAAAGTTGAGACTGAGAGTTCTCTATTTTAATTGGTGAATCGTCAGTGAAGGGTTTGCTCAAAGTTGGCACTGTGGCAGATATGATTGCAAGAAAAATATGCCCATAATTCGCGTTCAAAGTGGCTACTTACATTCAAGAAACTCTGAATTTATCACCAGGGGTTAAAACCTGGCCGGATTTATGTCTGCTCTGCCGACAATTCACCAGTTAAAGAATCGAACTTGCTACAGCCCATCCTCTCAATTCTGATGGGTTAAAATGGCAATTTTCATTTCATTGTGTATTTTCATGTTATGCATGGTGTTACTGAAATAAAGAAAGAAATAATTAAACACAAAAAGAAGTAAGCAACAAAAAAATGTATTTAATCAAACATTCAGTTATTTATGCTCACTTTCATATCATTGTGTTTTTATTTATTTATTGTAACATTTCACAAAATACTTATTTACTTGCATAGTTATTTAATTTGGCCTGAAATATTCCTCCGCACAGAGAGGCCTGGGCTGGGTTTCAAACCCTGGACCCTAGACGTGTGAGGCAGCAGCTCTAAGTGCTGCTTTGCTGTGGTTTCTTGCAGAATGAACTGTTTCTTAAATTTGCTGTTATGTTTGTATAAAAGCACATTTTTTTGTGTGGGGTTGAAGAATGTAAAGGTTACATGCATTATATCTTTTAGGTTATATTGCATTTGCAGAAGTGAGGTTAGACTTTTACCTTGCATTATCTTTTATTAATCCTGCAGAGTGTACGTCTTCTTATGCACGCATGTTTTTTTTTCTCTGGTAACTCCAGTTTTTCTCCCACATTCCAGCAGTGTATAAATAGTTGGCAGGATAATCTAACTTGACCCAGTGTGAGTGAGTGAGTGCTTGATGTACTGACATCTTGGCTCATTCTTTATTCAAGATTGTTAACTGCCTGGAAAAAAAAAAAAACTCCTCCACCTCCTGGATCTCCCAATGTTGGATAAAGTAGATTTAAAAAATGGAGAGATATGAACGTGTTTAAGTATAGCACATTCATTCCAAGATTATTGTAAGGATAAATTCTGGATGCTTTAGGAAGTGTTCAAAACCTATTATTTGACATTGAAAGGTGAAATGAGTTAGCTAATGCTAAGTTTAGCTTCTTGTATGGTAGAGTAGTTACAATATTTGAATGTAATCTATTAGGTTGTCAGTTCACTTCCTGCTTCCGACAGGATCCTCAGAAAGTCGCTTAACCTCTTATTGAGTGAGTTGTTAAAAGTCTATGTAAAGCATCATGGGGTTAAATGCTGTAGGAATGAGAGAGGTGCATTTTGAATGAATGAATAATGCTGTTTGGTCTCAGATTATCATGTATTCTACTCCTGACAATTTGAAGTTGCCATTGTAAATTCATTTCAGCCATGGATTTTAGTATCTTAGTTAAGACTGTTTATGTTCAAAAAATGTTTAGGCTCAAAATGTATTGAAGAATGAAGCGTGGCACCAACACCAATGTGTACATTAAATTTATTTAATCAGTAAGATGTTCAACATATTTTTTTATAACCTGCTTATCCAGCTCAGCATCATGGGAAGCTGGTGCCCATCCTGGCAATATTGGACTCAATGCATAAATCATCCCATACAACAGAGCACACTTGTGCCCACATCCACACTCACTCTTACTGGACCAATTTAGAGTTGCCATTTACTGCTAAAGGTACATCTTGGGGAGGAGAGCAGGACTGCCCTGTAAAGCTTGAGAGAATAAGCAAATTCCATGCTGGCAGTGCCTATGCCACGATTCATATCTACAGTATGACTCTGTTCCTGAGAGGCAGCAGCAGCACGTTATGGTGCACCACTGTGCCACCACTCATTATTAGGAAGTGAGAGAAACTCTGAATTAAAATTTCAAGTAATGCATACTTGCTTCAACACAGCTTTAAAGCTGCATTCAGCTGGCAGGAATGGTAGATGTACATACACATACGGCCAGAATTCTTTTGCTCTTGCAACACACACATGAAATTAACTATATAATTAGCTGTATAACCATGAACTATATAAAGAAAGACTCCAAGATCAAGTTTAATTCGAAAACAATAAAGCTATAGGAGTGAAAGGCATGGTGGTCAGGCATCTTTAGAAAGCACAGCTAATCACCTTGCACTAAATCAATTTATGTATAGGAAATTCTTAAACAATATATGTTTTAGCTGCTGATTTTGATTAAAATGGTGTAATGTTATATATACACAAAATAACATTACACTTGAATTTATATTTAATGCACATTTCTACCGATCCTGAGGAATTTAGTGAGAACTCTGCCATGTGTGTTTTTCCTCTGTATTGTGTAATCTCTAAAGAAAGCTTTCTTTAAACATTAAGTGCTCACATATTGGAACAGACATTTAATGATTAAACACTGAAGGTGGACTCCATCCATATACATCTGCATACATTTGAAATGTATACTTTTTGTTAGTGTCTTGCAGAAGCAACATGAATCCAAATGTGATTGTCGTAATCATTGTAGTGCACTCTGAGAAAAGCCTCGCAGACCATGAGGTGCATACTGTAGCCAGTTTGGATACAGTCTGTTTCTGAAAATGAAGCAGCAGTAACACTAGCTCCTGTGTGCCTGGTATTTAAAGAACAGCTTAACACACACATTTTCATGCATGCCAGTTGCAATACTGCGTGTTTCACATTATAACATAATGTTAGATAAAGTACAACAGACGACTTTTTAGCTCTAGTAAAGAAAATTCAATTTCTTAACTTTTTCCTTCACTTAGCAAATATCCTTTTATATTTTGTATCCGAAGGCTTGTTCAGATAGGAAGGATGTCTAATTTGGGTGGGCTGTGCTAAGTATTTTTAAATAATGGAAAGACCTTTTTTTTTTTTTTTTTTTAAACTTGTGGTACACTTCAAGAATGACAAGCACATACCCTTGGTTGCTTTGAGAAAGAAGAAAGAAGTTGAACTGAGAAAAGCCTGTTATGTACTGTATCATTCTGCCTTCTCCTGTTGTGTTCATTTTCTGAAGACCTTATTTCCCAAAAGGACACATGAAACAGCCTAGTTTACACCAAGGGGTATCAGGGTTTATTTAAACACCTGAAAGGGATGCCTGGCTTGTTGAAAAAGTTTTAGTCAGGAAAATAAAGTGAACACGAAAATGGAACAAAGTCATTTTATGAGTTTATTACCTTACTACTTAGTCTGATTAAAGGAAAAAGTCATGCAATATATTCATTTGGCATAGGAAATTGTGTTCTTACATTAAACGTTTTATATAAATTTAAAATAATATTATACCTGGTTTTGCCATTTAAAGTGAGGTCTGAGGGACATCGGCTCAAATTTGAAAACCAAAGACTTTAAACTTATTGACTACATCCATTTCCAAGCCAAGAATGTTCTCAAGAGTCGAAACACGTCTTGAGATTGTATACATATTGTAAAACAGGATATCCATGTCATTTAAAAAAAAATATATATATATACTGTATATAGTTTTGTGATATTCTGCCATTTTAAAAGGAGTCTGGCTTTACTCTTTACCTCATTGCCTGTCTCATTCCACAGAAAATTTCACTTCCAGGAGAGTGTTTGTTTTTTTTCCATAGATTATTTATGCATTCACCAAACAAGCTGTCATTTTATACCAGTAATATGGCCTACTATGAAGGCAACAATTCAGTTAGCCTCATCTGTGAACTGTATTGTTGTAATGAGTCTTGTGGTGCCTGTTTCTAATTTTTACTCTTTTTGAGGATTTATAGAGTATTTGTCCATCCCTCAATATATTTGATCATTTTGAAGGTAATGTCACTAAAGTGCTATGTTTGTGTGTTTTTCTTTTAGACCCCACTATTTTTAGTCTTTACGGCAGTAGCCATGATGTTTAGGCCGATAATGCCTCTTGCCGGACACGTAATCAGATGATGTTGTCCATTTTCTAACCACGCTTATCCAGAGCAGGGCTGTAGGGAAGCCGGAGTCTATCTCAGAATGCACTGGGTGCAGTGCAGGGCAGTAAATATCTAGGACAGGACGCAAGCCCATCGCATGGAGAACAGACATACACATCAGGGTCAATTAAGCGTCATCAATCCAACTAACCCTCATGTCTTGGGGCTCCTTCCGCTGAGTCACCATGCCACCCTTGACTTCTTCGTGTAGGCCATATTTAAGAATGTGGTGGGGCATGCAGACTTCATCTGCATATTAGAGGAATGATTAGATGAATATTATTTGTCTTTTGTAGTTTAGTTTAGTCTCGATGGCATAAGAACCATTTTACTCGCTTTCCTTTGACTTCAGTTCTTTTTTCATTGTATTTGGCTTTTGAAATGTGGTATTCTGTCCCTTTTTGCCTGTCCCTGACATCAATTTCTCCCCCAATTGGTAGTACAGGAAGTTAACAAGCACTCGCTCCCAAGAAGGTTTTAGTTCTAGAACCTGTTCCTGTTTCATTCAATACAACTTTGACAAATGTTTCTGGATACTCTGCTTATGTTCTTCTGTTTCGGTTACTTTGGTTATTGTTTGTCTTGCTTGATGCCATCTCCCATTCACACTGCATCGTTCCATATTCCAGACATCTTAACATATATCTATACGAACAAGAATAAACCAGTAAGAAGCTCCAATAGATTGAAGGTGAGAGAACAAGAAAGAGAGAGGCAGAATTAGAGAGACAAAAGGAAGAAAATGTGCAGCCTGAAGCTAGGGCGAGGCTCTAGGTAACTGGCAAGGTGAAAATGAGATTACCATAAGGGGGTTGACTGAAGCAGTAAACGCCTGATATTTTGATTTTTATTTACACATCCTGGATACACACGTTTTTAAACCAAACAGCTTCAGACCCAATCGAGGTTTTGCACCATTTTGCTTACTTACACAAAAACACCAACCATGATGATTATGGTGAACAATCAAGTGAACAGGAACATATCCTTACCTCAGGAGAAACAGTGCCAGGAATCTCCGATTAAACTTTTGTTCTCATAAATATACCTCAGAAATGAGGAAGGAATTCTTCAAAGTGGATTTATTCAGTATGTTTTAAGGCTTCTGTTTTCAAGTTTGTGTCGGTACTCCATAGTTCCCATTTTAAAGCAGCATATGCTGGTAGTGTATTTTTTTTTTTAGGTTTATGACATATGCTTTACTTAAGAGCAATATTTCTGATGGCAAATTAATGTATACCTTGACTATAAGAAAAATAAGTCTGACTTGAACAATACTACACTTGCCCTTTGTTAGTGTCAACTGTAGCACATGATGGCAGGGGAAAATATAAATATAAATGTTACTGAACCAATAGTGCCTGCATCATGCGGTGTAATTCCCTAGGTATGTGGAAGGTCGTGCTGTGTTAGGCCTTTTTATTAACTTGTTTAATCTTAACAGTTGCCAGAATTTTGCAGATTGGATGGACCAAGTGATTTTAGTATTGAATTACTTTTTAATGAATACATTGCTATTTTTATTTTCATACTAATAAAACATATCTGTAGTAGTGAGGAAGAAATTTCCAAGTATTCCCCACATATTTTTGCTCAGTTGTTTTTAAGCAGATTATTTGGTATGGTTTTCATACTATAAGACATTTGGCAATAGTGGCATGATAGTGAGATAATCCTAATGATGAAAGAAAAGATATGCCTTGTTGTCCTTCTTATCTAGAGCTGAGCAAAGTTTCTCAATATGTCTACAAGTAGAACAAGCATAGTCGAGGTTGGAACTCTTCCACTGTATTATGAGGGGCACTGTAATAGTACATTTACCAAATTTCTAGAATTGTATGATGTTTTGCAAGTGACTGTAAAAAACTTACCACTACGTTATAATAATTCAGGTGTTACTCTCCACTTAGTAAGTGGCATTGAAGGGGGTGGCCTTAATTTTGAAGTTAGCATTACTGGATAGTAACTTAGAGAGCTGGAGTGGCCTGCTGAGGTCACTTTTTTGCTAGTGCTACTACTGAGTGCTCACACATATGTACTGATATAATTTTTTTCTAAATATGTGTATGAAGGCTGTCAAAAACTATGCAATTGAAACAGTTTAGACTCTTATATATTCCCTGATATCTAATGTCAATATTTTGAGTTCTTGTTAAAAGTGTTTAGAGCCTTGACTTGCTGTAGTAAAAATAAAAATGTTTAGTGCTCATTTATTAATCATCAGTTTATAGGTATCAGTTAATTTGAACAGGGGTCCAGTTTATTCTTTTAAGCAAAACAATGGCAATGTGTACAAATAGATCTATATTCTTGGAGATAAATTTTGCACACTCTAAAAGGAGAGAGAGATTATAAAAACAAGATTGATTGCAAATGTAAAAAGATAAAAAAACATACTCTGGCCAGTTTAATTCAATTCAGGGTTGCCGGGGATGCACAGCCAATTCCTGCAGTAGAGGATGGAAGGCAGAATATAAGGCAGGGCACCAGTCAGTCACAATTACACAAACACACACACACACACAGGGTCAATTTAGAGTTGCCAGTAGACCTAACCTGTGGATGAAAGAAAACCTGGAGTACCTGGAGAAACACAAATGGCGAGATGGTGAAAATGGGTAAAATCTTCATAGCACAGGCAATGAGCTGGAGTGAGTTGAACCCAGGACACCAGATCTGTATAGCAGAGTACTAACCACTATATTACTCTGCTGCTCAAAGGTTAGAATAGGTTTATTAAAAAAATAATTCAAAGGTAACTTTTGATATAGCATTCTAGTAATCTTTCAGTAGTTTATTCTTCATTAATTTGTTGTAAAACAAAACAAAATATTGTAGCGTGCGGCCAGGGTTCTTGCCCGGCTGGGATGCCTCCACGCTGGGAGGACCGGGGGAGCAAGCGTGGCCAGAGCGTTACCTATCCCGGGACGCTAAATGGCAACCCCCCTGGGTTGCAGTGGTGGCTCAGACACCCGCAGGGCTTTGTGGGAGTTGGAGTGTGGTGCAGCCCTGTTGGGATTCGCAGGCGCCACCAGGGGGTGCTGCAGCAGGAGCTGCTGATCCCTTATAGGCAGTTTTTCTGCCACACCCGGAAGTGCTGCCGGAAACGAGTAATCAAGCACCTGGAGCACTTCCGTGTATGTTATAAAAGGAGCCCCTACTTAGGGAGCCAGAGTCGAGCGACGAAGCTTGACCCAAGGAGTAAAGGAGGAGAAGGAAAGAGTGAAAAGAGACTTATGGTATTGTGCTGTGCTTGTGCTTGGACTGTGTCGTACTTGAGGGGAATGGGGATGGCGTTTCCCACAAGAGAAAAAGATAATAAAATCAAGATTGTGTATTGAACTTGTGTGTGTCTGTGTTGGGTTCAGCTGGCGGTGCCAGCTTGCTGGACCACATTATAAATGAAAAATAAGATAATTTATGTGTCACCGAGAAAAAAAGTTTTGTGTTTGTTTTTTTCTGAAAATGAATCTTTTTGCCTAACTGCTTCATGTAACATACAGTAGTCTGTTGACAACAATAATCATCTTTCCAATATTTACTTTAAGGTTTATTACAGTTAAGAGATTCCTGAATTAAAAATTAGTTTACTTGTCTGTACATATTAAGATCATTTACACTTAAATGACTGGCATGAGAGAAGACTTAATATGTTTGCCAGCCTGCTGGGGTATCCTAGTTTTTGCAATGGGAACAGTGGTAGACCACAACATGAAATATTATGTTACTGCAGGTACGTTTTGCTAGTGCCAGGCATGCATATTTTCAGATGAATCTGTATTTTTTTTCAGATCCACTTGACTGAAATGATATCTTTGAAATGCATTTGAGATCTTTGATGGAAAAATTGAAAGCAAGCCTTTATATATTTTGCTCGCTTTTTCATGGCACTTGTTAGGAGTATAGTTTCCTGGATTAGTGTACAGGCAAAAGCATTGTGTGAAGACGTGCATGTGCAAAGAACTGCAGAACTGTCAAATCAGAGAAAAACCTTTATTAGGTTGTCCCATTTTTTTGCCACTTGGTATATAGCAAAGACCATAAAAATAATTGCAGATAAGATACCCTATCTAGAATGTGTTGTGTTTTGAAGCACGGAACTAATACTAGAGGACTTTGTAAGATTTTAGAATGGTATTTTGTTCCTTTACTTAACCAAAAAACAATTTATTTGTTTTTTTATATTTTCATTTACAATTTTTGGGTGTGCATTTTTTGTCTTTATTATTGTTGACTTCATGTTGGGCCATCAGAGTAAAGGTAATTTTCATCAGGCTGTTTGCATTTACATTTGCTGTTTGAATTTACATTACAATATTATATGGTTCAAAGCAGCAACTTCGTAACTTTTGTTTCATTACAAGTGTATAAAAGATAAGGATAGATTTAGGAAGATGCAGCATTTTATGTAATTTTGGATGGAAATTGTGTTTCCTGGTTTGACATATACAATGATCAGCCACAACAGTAAAACCACTGACAGGTGAAGTGAATAACATTGATTATTGCGTTACCCTGGCCCTTGATAAGGATTAGGATATATGACAGCAAATGAAAAGTCAGTTCTTCAATTTGATCTGTTGGTAGCAGAAAAATGGGCAAGTGTAAGGATCTGAGTGACTTTGACAGGGAACAAAATTGTGACATCTTGATGACTAGGTTAGAGTTTCTTCAAATGACAGCTCTTATGGGGTGTTCCCAGTATGCAGTGGTTAGTACCTACCAAAAGTGGTCCAAGGAAGGACAACCAGTGAACCAGCGACAGAGTCATGGGCACTTAAGGCTCATTGATACTTCTGGGGAGCAACGGTTCGCTTGTCTGGTCTAACCCCATAGAAGAGCTACTATAGCACACATTGCTGAAAAACTTAATGCTTGCAATTAGAGAAAGGTTTCAGAACACACAGTGCATCACAGCTTGATGCGTATTAGGCTGTGTAGCCAGTGATCAGTTATAGTGTCCATGCTGACCCCTGCCTACCACCGAAAGCTCATACAAAGGTGCATGAGTGTATCATAACTGGACCATGGAGCAGTCGAAAAAGGTGGTCTGGTCTGATTAATCACATTTTCTTTTAGATCAAGCAAATGGCCAGGTGCATGTGCATTTTTTACCTGAGGAAGAGATGGCAGCAGGATGCGCTATGGGAAGAAGGCAAGCCGGTGGAGGCAGCGTGTTGCACTGGGCAATGTTCTGCTGGGAAACCTTGGTTCCTGACATTCATTTGGTTGTTAGTTTGACATGGAAACCATATACACCCGTTCATGGTCTCTTTCAACAGGATAATGTGCTCTGCCACACTGCAAAGGCAGGTGGTTTTAATGTTGTGGAAAATCAGTGTATAGCATATAGGCATGGTTAAGAGACCAAACATCAGAATGAGCAGGACAACAGGAGATAGGTGAATATGACAATGGTATGATTATTGATGCCAGATGTGGTAGTTTCAGCATCCTAGAAACACTTGCCCACTTGATATTTTCCATATAATACAGCCTGTAGAGTTCACTAAGAACAGTGAGGTCCTCAAACAATGTTGAGTGATTGGCAGTACTGTAAGCAAAAATGTCACATAGTGAGAGATTAGACCAAAATGCACAGACTCCTTCAAAGTAAAAGAAAGGCCATAACTTTTCAAGTAACACCTCTTTACAGAAGGGCATCTCTGAATGCACAATTTTGTTGGAACCCTGAAGCAGACGGTCCACAGCAGCAGAGGATCCCAAAACTTTGGAAAGTGTGTCTGGAATGAAGAATCTTGAATTCTCTTCTGACTTGCACATGGTTGGGTTAGAATTTGATGTAGAAAAGCAGAATTCAACAGATCCATCCATACTAATGTCATATGTACTTAAGCATTATTGCTGACGATGCACAGCATGCCTTATTGGCCATGGTATACCCTCTTTCAAACTGATTCTTCCAGCAGGATAATGTGTCATGTCACAAAGCTGGTTCTAAAGTCCCCAGCTCTCAGTCCAGTAGAGTGTCTTTGGTATAGACCTATAAATACCTGGGAGTGCAGCTGGATGACAAATTGGACTGGACTGCCAATACTGATGCTCTGTGTAAGAAAGGTCAGAGCCGACTATACTTTCTTAGAAGGTTGGTGTCCTTCAACATCTGCAATAAGATGCTGCAGATGTTCTACCAGACAGTTGTGGTGAGTGCCCTCTTCTACGCGGTGGTGTGCTGGGGAGGCAGCATAAAGTAGAGGGACTCCTCACGCCTGGACAAACTTGTTAAGAAGGCAGTACTCTATTGTAGGAATAAAGCTGGACAGTTTAACATCTGTAGCAGAGCGACGGGCATTAAGCAAACTCCTGTCAATCATGAAGAATCCACTGCATCTACTTAACAGTGTCATCTCCAGGCAGAGGAGTAGCTTTAGTGACAGACTGCTGTCACCGTCCTGCTCCACTGACAGACTGAGGAGATCGTTCCTCCCCCACACTATGCGACTTCAGTTCCACCCGGAGGAGTAAATGATAACATTATTCAAAATTATTGTCTATTTTTACATGCATTTTTAGTACTCTTTATTTTAATATTGTTTTTTTGTATCCGTATACTGCTGCTGGATAATGTGAATTTCTCCTTGTGATTAATAAAGTTATCTATCTATCTAATCTATCTAATCTATTTTATCTATCTTATCTATCAATCTAGTTGAATGAGAGGTTTACAGGAATGTATATCTGAAAACATGAAGTAACACTGCCAAGCCAGCATGGATTAACATCCCTTAAGAATATTTCTAGCATCTTGTTAAATTCATTACTTGAAGAATTCAGACTGTACTGGAGGCAAATAAGTTCTCACCCAGCACTAGACAGGTGTATTTCATACATTAGCCACTGAGTATGTACAGTATGTCTGGTGACCAGTCAGCCTGAAATTTTCTGGATATTGCAAGAATTTGATAAAATGTCCCAGGGTTCTGAAAGGTTGCCAAAAAAGTATTGGTTTCAAGTGTTCAGAACAGTAAACCCCACAAATTACTTTTGGTAGGATTAACTAAACCATTGTAATCTGATGTTAATACGTATATGTACGGTGACCATTAGGACACAAAAGTTTTCAGTTTCATTATCATGAACGTCTGAAGATGTTAACATTACTTATGGTGTGCTAAGCCGTTTCAAAGCCTAGTCCTGTTTATTCCAAAAAAAAAAAAAATAAGGAAAAATTCCTTATTTGACAAAACATTAATACAGTTGTACCCTTTTCCAAGTAATGCAAGGAGGCGTGACAAAAATGTGTTTTGGCAAATACCGCAGATGAAATTCTTAATCATTTGAATAAAAAAAAAAGCACAGAATTTAAATAGTCTGCATAATCATGATATTTCATTTGTGTCATTGGCTACAGTTTTAGGAATTTGTGTTGTAAGTCTATTTTGGGCACTTTTTACAAATATGGTACAGTTTAGGATTTTGATAAATGTAGTCATGTATGGCTTTTTCTCTTTAAAATTCTTCTGTGCTATTTTATTTAAGTTGAATTGAAGTGGGACATGGTTTGTGTTTTATTGTGGTAAACTTAAGGTACTGAATTATGGCTTCACTCACTGAGGCTCATTTCCTAAAATAGTTACAGTCTATGTAGAGCGTGAACGCATTTGTTCTAGTAGAATGCTAGTTTAATCCCAGGTTAATTTGTAACTCTACAATTGCCTAGTATTAGTGAGTCTGGCAGTGCACATGAGTAAATCCTTTGATGGAATGTCATTAATGTTTTGTGTCATTGGGGTAAACTTCTGTTCTCAATTACCCTATAATGCAGATTCAGAAAATGTCAGTAAACTAGCATACTTCAAGTGAATGAATACAGAACACATGGAATACATTGCAAGCAGTGGAAGGAAGATAAAAAAGAGACAATTCATTGTAGTAGGATTACACAAAAAAAAAATCACATGATTATTGTTGAGCGAAGATTAATTTCTTAATAAAGGGTAAATCAGTATTTTCTGTCATGATAGACAGATGGAAAATTTGCTCTGAGGGTGTTGATGGAGAAGTATAGAGAAGGCCAAAATGAGTTGCATTGCATTTTTATGGACCTGGAGAAAGCATATGACAGGGTGTCTCGAGAGGAGTTGTGGTATTGTATGAGGAAGTCGGAAATGGCAGAGAAGTATGTAAGAGTTGTACAGGATATATATGAGCGAAGTGTGACTGTGGCAAGGTCTGCGGTAGGAGTGATGGATGCATTCAAAGTGGAGGTGGGATTACATCAGGGATCGGCTCTTAGCCCTTTCTTATTTGCAACGGTGATGGACAGGTTGACAGACAAGATTAGACAGGAGTCCCTGTGGACTATGATGTTTGCTGATGACATTGTGATCTGTAGCGAGAGTAGGGAGCAGGTTGAGAAGAGGTGGAGATATGCTTTAGAGGTGATAGGAATGAAGGTCAGTAGGAACAAGACAGAAAACAATGAGAGGGAGATCAGTGGAATGGTGAGGATGCAGGGAGTAGAGTTGGTGAAGGTGGAGGAGTTTATATACTTGGGATCAACAATACAGAGTAATGAGGATTGTGGAAGAGGTGAAAAAGAGAGTGTAGGCAGGGTGGAATGGGTGGAGAAGAGTGTCAGGAGTGATTTGTGACAGACAGATATCAGCACGAGTGAAAGGGAAGGACTACAGGACGGTAGTGAGACCAGCTATGTTATATGGGTTGGAGATGGTGGCACTGAGCAGAAAGCAGGAGACATAGCTAGGGTGGCAGAGTTAAAGATGCTAAGATTTAAATTGGGTGTGACGAGGATGGACAGAATTAGAAATGAGTACATTAGAGGGTCAGCTCAAGTTGGACAGTTGGGAGATAAAGTCAGAGAGGTGAGATTGCGCTGGTCTGGACATGTGCAGAGGAGAGATGCTGGGTATATTGGAGAAGGTTTACTGATTTACTGTAAGTGAGATAAAATGAGTAACAGATTTTTCTAAGAAGGTGTTTAACAGATTTGTAGGTTTATTATTTGAAATTTTTCAGTCCATTGAATAGTGAAAAACTGCAATATATTGAAGAATTAGACCTCTAAAGTTATTATGTCAAACACAGAAATAGCTATATTATCACATTGAAACCCACGTATTGGGATAGTGTTGTATTGTGGAATCCTTGGCAATTCATACTTCTATTTCTTGACTGTGTGAATACTTGGCTTCATGCCACACCTCCATAATTTTAATCATTGACTCATTTCCTGTAAATTAAAAGCTAAACAATATGGTTAATTAACCAGGCAATGTCAGAATTAAATTTCTAGAAAATATATGCAGAGGTTTCTAATTCCATCTTTTGTTTTTAATAGTACTAGATTATATGTGCCTCTTTTCTGTGTAATTTCTCCATTTCCTTGCTTGAATTCATTTTGGAGGAAAACATATTGCAGAATTTGACTTGTATTGCAGGTTTCCAGGAATTGTGCCTGGTATTTTAAAAATCAGACATGGCTTAACTTAATAAAGTGAGAAAATCCTGCTGTTTTCTTTGGTAAAAATACACAATAAAATCCTTTCATTTTGGCTGTTTTTATTCCATTATGGAATTAGTTCAGAAATAAAAAAAAATACATGGATGAGAATGCAATTATGTGACCATTAAGCAATCAAGTGCAGTTGTTTTAACTTCTAGTGTCCAGTACTTGAGTGAGGGAATTAGAAATGATAGCAGGATTAATTCCTTTTTGATAATGCGCCATTCATAGTCCAAATAGTAGAATATATGCTTCGTTTTCTTCCTTATTGAGCTATAGTTGACTGCCAACCATCTATTCATTTTTTAACTGGCTTTTCTAGTTAAGTTTTGCGGGAGGCAGGTGTCTGTCTTGGCTATGCATGGTGCCAGGCATGAACCAACCTTCGATGGGGTGCTTTGCTCCTACACATCATACTTACTTATACAGGGCTAATTTTGATTAATAATTTTGAGTCAATCAAACATACAATATGCTCCACACAGGCAGTGTCAACTACAGTTGCAAATGAATATAGACACAAGTTCCAAAGCATGCATCTCTATTCCTGTGGCTAGTCGAAAATGGTGATGAAATCAGCTTCTGCAGATCCCTTTAGTGATATAACATGTAACGAAACAACAAATAAAATATGGTGAATGTAGAGAAGGCATTTATAAAATACTAATGATAATCACTGCAGTAGTCTGCTTAGTTCAGTGGTTAATTCTGGATTTGTGAACAGGTGTTTGTAAAAGCATATTTTGATTACTTATCCTTGTGAGACATCTTGAAAACAATAGTTGTTTCTTTGGAGTTCTGAAATAATACATTAATCTTTTATTGAAAAGTGTGATTTCAAAATTAAGGTATTATGAGTTTGTGACATTTAATTTGAATTACTCTTATGTTATTAACCAGCTAATGTTTCTTCCATGTTCAAATTAGTGTACGTTTCTGACTTTGGGATTGATACCAACTTTTCAGCCTCTGTACTGGTACCAAAACAATTCTGAAGTAGATAACTCCAAACCTTTCAAAACTAGGGGTGTGCGATATTGGCAAAAAATTATATCTCGATATTTTCTGTGGTGATAATGATAATTAGACAATATTTTGTATCCTTTAAACACATGTTTGTAAAAGTCTTTTTGATCTAGCTTGGCCTTGTTAATAGGGTATTAATTGTAGCTTACTAATGAGATTAGTGGAAACAATAATTCACAAAAACAGGTCTTATTTATTACTTAAAACTGAAGTAAAATAACACAGAAACATTAAAATCACCAGTCAGAGAATTACTGTGATTAAACAGTGCAACTGTGAGTAAACCATTTCAAAGTGGCCTTCAGGATTTACAGAAAAAATTGCACAAAGACCAACAAAACTATTATAAAGGGAGCATTTAAACAAACATTTTCCTATCAATCCAAGTGTTCCCTGCAGATTTTATTTTTTTTCTCCGGCCGTCTGGAGTTTTTTTTTTTTTTCTGTCCCCCCTGGCCATTAGACCTTACTCTTATTCTATGTTAATTAATGTTGACTTGTTTTATTTTCTTACAGTGTCTCTTATTTTTCTATTCTTCATTATGTAAAGCACTTTGAGCTACATTCTTTTGTATGAAAGTGTGCTATATAAATAAATGTTGTTGTTGTTGTAGTGTAAAAATGCAAAGTTCTGTCAAATTCTGCACAGGAAAAAAAACTACAGCATTTTTTAAATAAATTCTGTCATATATTGCAGAAAGACACAAAAAAACTCAAACCTATAACATTTTAAAGCACATTACTACCTTCAAGTTCTGTCCAATATTGCACAAAGATATATAAAAAATTGAACCGTTTTAAAGTTGGCAGCTGTACTAGCTCAACTTGTGCGCTGACTGCTCACCATGCAATAGTCTATTCTGGTCAGTTATGGGCCCTTGAGCAAGGCTTTTAACTTTACCCTGCATTTGCTTCTTCCTGGGTATGATGTTAATCTGCAGCCAGCCCAGCAAGCAGGCCCAACAACATACAGGGAAAACTTGGGGGCTGGTGCCAGGATTTGTACTCGAGCCATTTTGGGCCCCAATCCAGGTGGTATGTTGTTTGGTGGGTGTGGCAACGCACTGTCCTCGCATGATCCCAACGATGCATATTGCGCACTCCTATTCAAACCCCCGTCTTACTCCAGCCTCCCTGGTGTGCTGCACAATTGTGTGTCTCCTTGGTTGGCCGCGACATTGCCCCACACTATGCCCAGCTGAAGTCCAGATCGTATCAAAGCAATAAGTAAAGGTGTCCCAACACCTGATTACATTGAAGCAATGGAAGGGTCCCTGATGAAGTCTTGATTGTACCGAAGCCTATAGTTTAATTTTGTTAAATCTTTAAAATGAAAGTTTTTCCACATCTACAATAGTGAGTGTTGAAGGAAAGGGTGAGAGATTGGGAGGAAGCCTGACTTTTACTTCCGGGACTGAAAATCCTGAGGAGTTGATTCCATACCATTTTAAAATGTGTGGTTTTCTGTACTTTTCCACTACTGATATATTGCACATGAAAATGCCTGTATTTCAATATTTTATAGCAACAAAACACCTGAAGCCATTGTGTTTCCTCGGGGCTGAGAGTCACAATATAACATTGTCAAATCCATTTAACTAATCTCAGAGCAGAATGGGATTGGAGCCTGTCCCGGGACCACCAAGAGAACCCACTTTGGTTGGAGGGCCAATCCATTTGCAGGGCTCACTCTCACTGTTAACAATCAAGGATGTGAGTTGAACACAGGATACTAGAAAAACGAGACAGCAGTATTAACTAGTGCACGTCTGGGTTGCTCTTCCTATTTTTGGTATTATAACAGTATTCCTTAAGGTGGCCTTATAAGCACCATTTTGGCAGTTATTTTAGAATTTATGTTAAAGATTTCTGGGCTAAATGCAGTGTATACATACAGAGCTAAAAGAACAAATATGATATTAATATTGATTTGTTTGTGGCATAAATGCAGCATTGTTAATTTTAGGCCAGAATCGCATCATAAAACATGAGCATGTTTGATCAATGAAATCACACATACAAAGAGTGATTATTTCTATCTGCTTAACTTCAAATTCACCTTTGTGCAATAGCATCTTATTACTTAAACAGTATAAATAAAATTTCAGCTACACCAGGTTGTGATGAGCTGAAATCGTTCTTCTTTTAAGTATAAGTAAACAGAAATATTTTGATCAAACATAATAACACAATAGAAATGTCTGACCTTTATAATATCTAATGTTATGTTGGCAGGGTCCTCTAACTTATCTATTCTGACAGTATGAAGGACCAGATGAAGACACATGAGCCAGAAAAACAAGCAAAGATTCATAACCAGGAAGAAGTTAAGCACAATTGTCATGCCAAAAAAACAAAATTGCAGTCTAAAAGAAATATATCAGAAGTCGTTTACTAGGAGCTCTGATGAAATAATCAGGTTATACTTTTTATACTTATCTCAGGTAGGAAGGAAAAGTTAAGGCAAAACTTTATACCTTTCTCCCGGAAGTGAAACCCAAACAATTCCAGGCCAATTGCCTAGCAACAACAGAATAAATTTCCACAACATGACGGTAGAAGAGGATTCAAAATTCTAAATATTTAAAATAACCTTCTAGAATTGAAGTTATCACAGAAATTGAACCTATATTCACATAATAAGGAAAGCAATAAAATCAAAAATAATACAGATCATAACAGTACCCAAAAGAAACTGGAAAAAACATATTTCTCAGAGAAATTAATATATGCCAGTTAAAATATAGTGACAAAAGTCAGATAGTGTGTCTTTCCTACATCCTTTTTGTTGATGATTTATCAAATAGTCTTCCTTATTACTTAAGGAAGAAAGATTTACTGTAAGTAAAGTAGCTTGTTGTGTACGTTGTTTGGAGGCACTGGACCCATAAAAAGCTTTGAATTCAGATTGGGTCAGCTGGCTTTTTTTATAGAATTTGTAGATGGACATTAGATCCCTGTCTCCATATACAATCTAAGGTACTAATAATATATTAACACATGACACGTGTGCTGCCAGAGTGTGTTACTGACAAAAATAAAATATTCCATAATATTATTTCTGCTATACTGTAGATACACACACACACACGCACACACTTACTGGGAAAGCAACATAAAAGTTGCTCTTTTTGATATCTCATTTATCTGCTTTTGTGTAAGACAGCAGTGCATACTCTGTCACTCTGTAAAGACACGTTACTGCTTTCTATTACATTTTGCAAAGTTATCTATACAGGCTAGTCTGCCTGTTATGTAGTGTTTCGTATATTTCTTTATTATGCTCAGTTGTATGCCTGGTTAACAATACTTAGTAAATTTACAGTTATAATGGTTGTGTAATTAAATACAAGCAGATTTCATTACTCACAATGATCTAGCAGAAACTGTACTTTTTTCTTAGGTGTCAGCAACGTAATGCATTCTTCTAGTTTATCTCTTCATGTTTTGGAACTGAATAAGATAAGAATCTCATTAGAAGCAGTCCTTTAGTATCTACTGTAGACTGCAACAACAAAATTCCCACAATATTTTGTTTACAGATTTACAGAAAAATTTAAAAACAGTTAAAATAATGCTGACTTTTGTTTCATATGTGCAAAATCTTCATATTTAGCTTGAGAAGAGACTCACTAAAGGAAATTACCGGTAATTGAATTAATTTTGTTTCACCTATGGTTTAGTCTTGAGAGATGTAATAAATTTAAGAAGCGAGACAGAGGTATGTGGTTTAGTCTTTTGATCATCATAAAACAGAAGCTTGAGGGGCTTTTGTGGTTACTTGCACAGTCTAGTAAGGGGCAACAACAACAATTTTATCTTGGATGACATGAGTTGTTTCTGCTTCTGCTCTGCACTGTGTGAAGGACAGCTGGGTCCCATGCCCGGCAGGGACACCCCTGCTGCTTATGTTCCAGGGGAGCCACCATGGGCAGTCCAATATCTCCCCTGGGACGCTTGGTGGCAGCCTCCCTGGCCGACGGTGATTCCCCAACCACCCGCAGGGCTCCATGGGAGATGGAGTCCTCCACAGCTTGGTTGAGGCCCGGGGTGGCCGTTAGGGGGTGCTGTCTGCTCCCAACTGCCCGGCTGGACGATTCTTCAGCCCCACTCGGAAGTGCAATTAGGACCAGGTGGTCAATCGCCTGGAACACTTCCGGGTGGGCTATAAAAGGGCCCAGCCACCAGCACTCGAAGAGCCAGGGTCGGGAGGAGGAGGACTAAGCTTGAGGAGGAGTGGTGGAATAGAAGAAAGAGAGTGTTTTGTGTTGTGATCGCTGTTTGGGACTGTGTTGGGCTGTGTAACACGGGGAAGACGTGTCCTACAGCTGAAGAACAATAAAGGTCTTTTTGCTTTTTATACGAGCCTCCGTGTCTGTCTGTGTCGGGTAGGCGCCTATATAGCGCCTTTGTTACAACTGCTTAATCTGTTTACCTATACGTATTCTAAATTACAGCTCATTCAGATCTTTCAAAAGAGTAAAAGTAATTTAAATTGAAATATTTCTTGGTATTAAGATCAAGCTGTGTTTTATTGTTGTTAATGTTTTTAACATACTTTTAATATCCTGACCAGTTTTTACTCATTCTTTTTAAGTTTTTTTAATTAAAGTCAGGTTTGTTTATATTTTTACAACATATTTTATTATGTTTTAGAAAAGTAGATAGGGATGTACACATAAAATTGCAAGTTTTTTTGAGTTAGGTTGTTTTCTGTATTAGTTACTCATAACAATGTGGTCTGATCTTTGACTGAGTCTTGGTAATAAAAAAAAAAAACAACTGGTATATGTTCTATGAAAGCCTTTCAGCCTCCTGGGCCTGGTTGTTTTCTAACTTATCCATTTCACAACCAAAACTCCATTCCTACTGCTGTTGTATTAAACATTATTAAATGTTGCTGCCCAGTTTTTAGATTGCTGTCTCTGTTCAATAGACAACTAGGCAGTAATCATGGAATAACATCACACTCATGATCACTCACTGTCTTTCACTACATGTGATAAAGATCACATAAAATCTGAAAAACTGTCAGAGTTCCAGTTAATTCAGTTATGCACTGCATGAATATTATGACCTTGAGTAAATATCTACTGCGAAGGAACGATTAAAGTTCCTAAATACTTTCGCACACTCGGAAATGTTTTCCTTAGTTGTCATTATCATATCCTTAGCAATAGCAGCTTAAGTATGCATGTAAAGTTTTATAATTATCATGTTGCAGTTCAATCTGTTTCATTGTGGTTTAACTCTATGCCATAATCTACCTTTTTCATTACTCCAGTATTTTATTTTTTGTGCACATAACACACCATAGAATGTGCATAATGCCTTGGCTATTTCATAAAATCTAAAGCTTTGATAAACAGTGCAGTATATTGTAATCTGTTCATGTTCTCGGTTAACTGTCCTGTGTAAAAACAACAACACACAAAACGTTTATTATATAGCGCATTTTCATACAAAAAAATGTAGCTCAAAGTGCTTTACAAAATGAAGAATAGAAAAATAAAAGACACAGTAAGAAAATAAAATAAGTCAAGATTAATTAACAGAATAAGTAAGGTCCGATGGCCAGGGTGGATAGAAAAAACAACCTAAAAAAAAAAACTCCAGACGGCTTGAGAAAAAAAATAAAATCTGCAGGGATTCCAGACCATGAGACCGCCCAGTCCCCTCTGGGTAATCTATCTAACATAAATAAATAAAACATTAATTGTACAAAGTGCAATGGAACTCTTATGTGCATGCTTGATCAGCATACACCATGCTGCCATTCAGCAATTTCAGTTAATTAAAACCATATATAAAATTGATGGGAATAGCATAATATTTTTCATCCAACTTAGAGTAATTAACCTACATTAGTTTCCAACTGGGGAAAAGAGAAGATGGTACAGAGTGGAAGTAGCAAGCTGTGTTGAAGCAGATTAGGCCACATGTATGCTCTCGGCCCCAAAGAAGGCACTCGGAGTCTAAGGACATGCAGCAGAATCAAGCTTTATTGTACAGTGCACATACAGACTCAATTCAGATGCCCTGAGCCCCCAGTGATGGGCAAACCTTATTTTTATTACAGTTCTTATCAAAACGTTTACCTCACTCAGTACATTTGACCCTCCTACCTGACTTCCTGGTACTTTGGTTCTATCTCTAATTAGTTCTACCAATATTTCCTAGCCTAATGAGCATAGCACTTTATCTTATCTGTTATGGCCTCCTGGCAGGCCTTCTACTCTCCTTGAACACATCCAATTCCCGCCACCATTATCTGTAGTCCTTGGCTCACCTTCGCCACCTGGAGAGGGACTGGCTTATTAGTCCCTCTCTTGACACTTGACCTTGACTCATGAAATATTGATAGTTTTCCAGCTCGTTAAGAAATAATAAAAAAAACACAGATGCACTCCTTTTTATGATATAACCCTTGATATACTAACGCGCATTAAGACATAAAGTTGTTGTTTTCATACGTACCTTATGATTCTCTTTGAGTACATGTAAATCATCAGTTTTAAAAATATGCTTTTAATATACTTTTCTATAGCTGCAGGTGATCAGTAGATTGATAGAAGATGGCACATTCATTACACACCATATTGTTTACTTTGCTTGATGCTGACACACATACGAGATTGCACCAAAGGGGCAGAAGGAAGGACTTATACAATGTGGAACATGACTATATATGAAGCATTGATTTGGAAAAAATGAATCCTATAATTTAAGTGTGCCCCTACCATCAAACCACTATGTCTATATGTAATGCAGTATGTGCACCAGCATCGCCTATGAAAAAACTTGATTTAAATATGCATACCATAAGAAAAAAAAATACGAGAATGCATATGTTGCCATTTTGAATCATTTACAGTCGCAGTGCTTTGACAACAGATGTGTACTCAAATTTGATGATTTCATGGTGTGATTTCATGGTGTACTGGCAGCTTTGCCTGTACAGTATATCGTACACTGTACACACTTTTGTGCAAAGCATTATTTGTTACAAGCCATGGCAAATATATGTGCTGATGAAATATAATGGAAGAGGTGAAAGGAGGAAAATACACAGCATAAAGCTACAGCGATGCTATAGTCAGTCTCCAGCGACAATGGTTACTGTGAGCAGACAAATTAAACAGGAAAGTATCCTTAAGTCAATAAAATAGTACCAACAATATGTAATAAAATTTAGTACTTCCCGTTTACTTTTGTTTTTGCAAGCATGTCACAGAAATGTGGAAGGCATATTTTCTTAAGCTGAAATTAAAAGAGCATTCTGCAAGAACAGGCAAGGTATATTTTAAAATTTATAAAAAATACTTCATTTTGGAACAAGATTTCATGTGGCAAATATGAAGAAATAACTTTGACTTGAAAGATGCCAAACATACATTTAAAACTAGTAACTACCACCAAACATCTCCTGTATCTTTGTACAACTATAACTTTGAAGACATGTAATATGTTTTTGTTAAAGGTGACTCATAGTATATTTATTATTCATGAAATTGGAACAGTTTTATATAAAATTATTTTGCTATGGAAAGATTTTGAAAAATGGGATGAAATAGGGTATTCAGGAAAGCAGTGTGTATATATTTCATCATGCATTTGGATTAATTTCTGCCTTCTCACTTTATTTACATGTTATTTAGTCATTGAGTCATATTTGGGGCTGGCACTACCGTTAAGGCGAATTAGGCATTTGCCTAGAGCTCAGATCACAATGGTGGGGGAAACCCAGCTGAACGGGTCAGCTACCGAACAGTCAGTTGGCACACTAAAAAGCTTGGTCTAGGGGACAAAACAATGTAGTACCAGCACTGGTCAGGCTTATTGTTTTATAAGCTGAGCTTGAGTTGGTGATATGTATTCTACTATTGTTCACATATATTCTAGGATCAGGAGAGACACCACTCAACTAGAGACAGCTGGCAGTGAGCAGAGATGTGTGTACTGGACTAAATATCTATTGGTTTGGCTGATAATGAAGTGGGTGTGGGTGTGCTCATGACTATTTGCTAGAGAAGTGATTTTTTTAACATAACATTCAAATATTAACACCTATTTAACAAAAGGAGAAAAACCAAACACACACACACAGTTCAGGAAACAGAGTAAATTTAAGTGACAAGTGTTGGGTCTGGGACCTTATGCGTTGTTTATAAAATAAAGCCCTAGAGGTAGAGATGTACATGGTGCTGGTTGCGTTTTCCAAGCACATGTTCCTGCAAAGGTAGCTTTCTACCAAATGTGGTATGACACTGTTGCACTACATGCTACTTCCTTGAATAATGTTAGTTTTCCTGTTGGTAGATGATGTAGTAGTGCACGTGGTGATAGGAGTGGGCGCTATGGACTAAAATCGTTATCACAGTATAAGTGAAAATTCAGATGGTTTCTGAATGTATTTGTATATACTGTACTTTTCAGAGGGAAACTTACTTTTCAACAAATGACAAATGTATTACTGATAAATATAATTAAAGCACACATGCCACTCCCCATCAAAATGCTTGTTAACAGTGTTTACCCCTCTTGAACCTGTAAAAGTATAGTTTAATTTTCTTTCACTTAATTGCTTGCTTGTTCATGCTGCCAAGCAAACATGTCACAAGACATGCTTCATTGATGTGTCAATGCAAACAGGAAGTGTGAACACAATTGGGTTGAACCACACAGTATTCTGGGTAATTCTGTTAAAGAGGTAGACTGACTTATTACACACACTTGACATACAAGTCTGTAAAAAAGATGTCAATGTAAGAAACAAATAAACTAACAAAAAAATCAGTTCCTATTTCCTTTTGCATTCATGTTTTGTGTTTCTTCTTTTTGTTGGTTGTGTTTAAGCCTGAATAGAGCACCATAAAGTCCACAAAGTGCAGTTTTATTTTTTTTTTTTTTGCTTGCAGAGCTTTGTTTCCACTTAGATAGTGGAGCTCATTACACAGGCATAAAAGGTTGCATCTGAAAAGTGCCAGTAACATTGGATTTTTTTTGAAAGATAGTTATCAGAAAGAGAGAATCTCAGACTCCCCAGAGTGTAGCAGCATTGTATTTGTACACATAAGGATTATAAATATTATTGTCTCTAACTTATGTGTATGAGTTTGTTTATATTTACTATATGTTTCGAATTTTGTGTGTTTGTCTGTTATATGTGTGACATCATTTCGTAGAGTTTTTTTTACATCCAGAACCATATTATGTATGGCAAAAATGGCCGTTGGCAGTTATGTGGGGGTGACATGTGACATCACAACCGTGATTGCTTCATTGCTGTTTAAGGTGGTGGTGTGCAGCAGTCACTATTGTAGCTTTGGGATTATATTCAAAAAAGCGAGGTACATTTATTTGTATGCAATTTTGGAAAAGGATTATTAGGTATGGATATTGAACTTTTGGCTTTGTTTTTTACTTATGTTTTTGCATTCTCTTTTCAGCTAAGTCAATTGGTTTTCTTATGAATTGTGTGCACTGACATCTTGCCTAGACACTGACTATACCTTTAGAATTGTGTCTGAAGAAACCCTTAATTTCCTTATTTCTCTGTAAAATAAAAGCTTTTGTGACTTTCTAGAACTTTTTCTGTTGTGACCATAACATTTTCCCTTTTGGGGTTGGGAAATCTTCACCAGAGACCTGGTTTGGAAAGGTGTATTTTAAGGGGAGAACTGTACAACTGTGTATACTCTACTTCTTTTGCCTCATTCAATTGAAAACAAGTTTAAAAATTGTATTTGCATATACCTGCTCATGCACTGCTTTGAATTGTAATACCAGTCAATTTTCGTTTTATATTGCATCCTTTACGGAGTGCACCAGCACTTTAGCTACATTCTAGTACATATCTTTTTAACTGTGTTAAAGATTACTGGGCAAATCATTATGTAGAATATTTAATGTTTTTATGCTAACATAAAAACAACATCTTTGTAAATTTGTGTAACTGGGGTGCCTCTTGAAACTGTATGCGATCAAAAAAAAAATCTTTCAGACATCTTGCTGCCATTTTATAAATTCTGCTGGTTACATTGAAAGATACACCCTTAGTCTTTGTTGAGCTACCACTTTATAAATTCTGCTGGTTGAACTGGAAACTGGAACAAAAGTGGACATGTCTGTGGTGATTTAAGAGCTTCCTGGGAATTGCAGTCTGGGACACTTTTGAAGCAATGCAGACTTGGATTAATTTCTACATCTGTGATTCCTTCTCTCCACTGGAATGCGGTCATAACAAAGTGTTTTCAGGTAGTTGACTCCAAGCACTTTTTTAACCAATGTGCTATCAATATCACAGTTATCCCTGTCTAGCCATAGTTACTATATACCTTACTATTTCAAATAAGTAAAATAATGCACGTTTTAAAAATTATTTCCACTTCATCAAGAAAATGCTATATGTCTTCATGTCAAGTGTTTTAGATTCAAGTCTTGTTTTTCATTCAGCATTCAAAAATAACAGAATAGCTGATGTTTGAACCTGAAAGAAATCTCAGTCACAACCCCACAGCTAGTTTGAAGTTTACGAAAAACATTGTCTCATATTTAAAAAGTACTATAAATAGTTTATGGTGGTTGTTTTTTTCCTGTGGCAGCATAAATCATATCTGAACATAAACAATCAGACATATACCATTCTGTTGAATTTCTATAGCCCCTGAATGTTTTAATTAAATGATGGTACTGAATCAATGACAAGGTTTGAAATTCATTTTTGAAATTGAGGGGGAAATTTAATTCAGAAGGGATTTCAGTCTCTGTGTTGTGGGTAAAAAAATAAACAACAGTTTAAAAGCACTTTAAAAAATACCTGAAATATAATATCAATGTCATAACTTATTCTTTGATGTTTTACTTTATAGTTTGTACAATTTTGAATACATAAAGTTATTATCTAATCTGTCAAATGATTTGTTATTTATGCCATTTTAACTTTAAATAAATAATCATTTTATTTTGGATGTACAGATTTCCACTCATATTTAGCCAAAAAGCCAGACTTGCTATGGAAAAATTGCATCAGCAGAATAATACAAAACAAAATGTGAAATAAAATGTGCTAAGAAAAAAAATGTATTTTTTCATCCATACCCTACTGTTTTTCCTGATAGAGTGTACTTTTCTGTAGGTTTAAGACAGTTTTGCAGTAAGGTTGTAAGTGAGAATGTAATTATTTTAAGAAATTTGACATATTTAATTATAATATAGTTAACCTATGCATAGTTTAGGTGGCACAGTAGTGCACAATGATTAGCACTTGCACTTAACACATCCAGCACACTACGTTAAAATCCAACACCTGATTGTCTGCATGGAGTGTGCATGTTCTCCATGTGCCTAAGCTGTGTTCTTCAGGGAACTCTAGTTATCATCCTACATTCTCAAAGCAATGCAAGTCTGGTTAAATATTCCCAGTGCAAGTGGGAGTAAGTGAACCCTGTGCATGCCTTTTTCCTGCTTTGTGCCTATTGCTGTCATGATAGGCTTTTTCTTCCTGCTCCCCTGAACTGGAATAAGCAGGTTTGAAAATGACTATGTTTGTTAGTTTGCAATTGAATATAACACATTTTCTTTGAGATTACCATAAACTGTTGCCAAAACCAATGAAAGTTTCTAAAAGTCCATAAGAGAAAATAAAGATAAACTAGGGAAAGGCATCCTACAAAGTTCTTATCCTAAGTACTTCTACCACTGGTTTTCTTGAAAGGTATCCCCGAGTATTCTTTCTTAATTGTTTGTGTACATCCCTGAATTAAATTTTCAGATTTAGAATCAGTGAGCCCTCCATATACATTTTAAAGAAATGACAATTACATGTCTCAATGAAAACACAGATTGGCAGCAGTTGGTTTGTCAAAAAGGAGCAAAATTGAATGCGAATTAACTAAACCATCAAAGTAAATTTCTGGACTTTTCTTTTTTTTGGCACCAAAATATAATTAAGTCTGTTTTTATCCTTCAATTTAAGAGAGTTTAGTAGAGTTTCTTCTAAATGTTAGATTTAACAAAGGGCATTGTGTGCCACATCCTTGACTCGCTAAACAGCTGAATTCCACAGTTTCATGCTCCAGTCAAGACCAACTTCAACAGGTAATATCTAGTGTATGTGAGATTAACAAAATGTAAACAATGAATATATATATATATATATATATATATATATATATATATATAAGTAACAAATTAGGCACAATTATAAAATATTGATTTTAAAAAGACATTGAATATTTTTGCGACAAACAGGGAAAAATACTTCCCAAATAATTATGTGCAGGAACTTCATGAATTAAAAGTTAGAATTTGTGGGAATTACTTAATATGCATGGAATCAGATACACAAAAGTACAGCAGAAAGGCACTGAACATACACATAGGGATAGCAGATATTTTTTCAGTTATTCTATTACTTGCCTTTTAACAGGTAGGGTGGCTAGTTTATTTTTATGTATTTTAAAATACCTTGTGTGATCTTGCAGCTTACAGTGGGGCTACAGGGTACCAGGGTCCATATGTGATTACAACTTACAAAATACATCCACTTTTAAGCAACAATTGTTTCACTTTAAGAAAATATGCCTTCAACATTTATGAGAAATAATTATTTTATCAAAGTTTCCTTGAGGTAAGATTTTCCTGTCCGCTTGTCTGTTCACAGCTGTGGAGTTATCGCAGCCCCAACAAGTCCCCAGCGCCAAGCTATATTCTATTTACAATCCTACTTTTTCTTCTTCAATTCTGTTTCTTCAGAAATGACATTCTGTCATGGCTTATAATATGAAACAGATGTGTGTTGAAATCATGTGATTATTTTTTCCTAAATATTGCTTATTTTTCACCCATTACTAAAATCTGTATTGTTATTTTACATATCCTACGGAGTGAAATTCACGGCAAGTGACAGCATAATGAAAAGAGTATGTAAGAGTTTCATTGTATTTTGTACAAATAATAATAAAACTGAAGAGAACCGATTATGTTGCATTGTACTTTTAATAAAAGTCTTAGATTTTTTTTGAAAGAGCCAAGCCCACCTGCATGTCACAGTGTCTGTGATGTGTCGAGTGCATATATGATTAAAAAAAAATACTCAGAAAATTTAAAAGACAAGAGCGTGTGATTGATCAGATTGAAGCACCACACACCAATTATCTATATTTTTAATACATAATGAGTTGCTGTTGCTGAGGATATGGTAATAAAAGAACATTGTGTTTGAGTGGGTAAATTCATACATTCACTCAAATAAATCTGTAAATATGTTGGAAGAACATCTGAATGTAATGCAGACTGTGGAGTGGTGAGGCAAGAATGACAACTCTGTGTTATCTGGAAAACCTGGCAACAAGTGGTAGTGGGGGATGGGGAATGTGCCCACACCGAGAGACCACTTTGAGCACATCTCCTGTTTCCATCTACATTGATGCGTAGTTGACAGTGAGTCTTGGATGTGGACCTAGCCTTGGTTCAGCTCACAGAGCTGGGGGAAAGAGTGGCGTATGGGTTGCCTCTGACCCTGGGTAAGCAGAGTGAGACCGAGCCAAGTGTTGTGCATGAGCAGACAAGAGGACGAAGCAGCTGGGACCATATGACGCTGCCTAACAGCTGGAAATCAACATTCAGTAATGTCAGTAACGGAGCTTGATGATGACTTTCCTAGGTGAATCCATACCCCGGCCTAAAATTTCGCAACAGAAGAAGATGAGTGGTGGAGTGCAGAGCAGAGTGGCTCTCCTTTTAAAAAGGCTGAATGTCATAACAATGTTTAGCTTTTTGCTTTATTTCCTTCTTAAACAATGTGAATATGCGGTTTTCCAATACATATGCAATGTCAAGATGTAGATCAATGCTTGAGTGGTTTAGTTTTTATCATCATATTAATATGAAATTTATTGGCACTTTTTCTTTGTAAACACATTGTTTTCAGTTGTGTTGTTAACCAATATATTTCAGTGTTTAATTAATCAACTATAGAAATCTGAGTAGGCCTCTAAACAGTGTGACGTTTAAAGATTTAATCTTATCTTGTCCTATTTTTTTTTTTTTCTTCTTCAGGTGCCTGTGTCTATCGAGGGTCAGTCTTTGCGGTATGTGAAAACTCTTTTTATCTGTTTTGACTTGATTGTCTATAGCATATTTCTTGTTTAAGCTGGCTTGCTGTAGTAACTGCTAGCAAGTGAGTTTGACTTTTATGCAATTGTAAGCAAGCAAGGATTGCCTTATAAATAATGTACTGGCACATAATTATACTGTCACCGAAGCCAACGGCTCTAGTCTGATGCACTACCAGTCAAGATTATTAGATTTAACATTTGCTTCAGACTGTGCTCCTCATAAATAATGCACTCCTGCTGACTTTGTGAATGTTAACATGGGAAAGATATGCTTGATCATGTCACTTAAACTAAAGTTTTGTATTATAGAAAAAAATTGAGCTTTGTTTTTCATTGTGATATGCTCCGTGTTTAACCAGATAATTACAGTATCTGCAAGAATAAATGTAAAATCTGAACAATATGAAGCATTTTATTTGCTCCATAATATTCTTGGTTTAGCAGCTTCAAGTAACTTGTTTTCCCTCACAATATTTAGAATCATTTAATTTCTGAAAAAAAAAACACGGAAATATTAACATGGAGGCATATAGTGTGATCCTTGGGCAGCTATGCACATTTGATTCATTGTATTTTTATTAGACTTTCCATGGTTTATTTCCTTGCTTTATTCTCTATGCATACATGACCTGTATTTTCGACAAAGCTGCTTAATCTTGATCATTTTGAATATTTTTTATTGCAATGTGTTTTGCTGGTTTGAATGGTGTTCTTTCTTGTTGCCTCTGTAAATCACTTTATGTAAGTGTTTCCATATACTGTAAAGTAAAATACTGAGATTGCTGGAACAGTTGCCACATCCCATGGGACATATCATGCATACAGTTATACAGGAGTGGGCAAAAGTAGGTTTACACTTGTGAGAATGCGAAACATACAGTTTATTCTTGTATTATTCATTATTGTATTATTTATTTGTGTTATTTGTCTTCTTATTTGCCTTATTAGTATTATTAAATTGTGTTTGAGTGTAGCAATCATAACCTGCAAGTTGTTTTCCATACAAACAACTGTAAACCTACTTTTGCCCACCCCGGTAATTAAATAAGACTTATTTTATGTTCTGCAGTGTTTTTTCACACTTCAAAAATCAGTTAATTATATCTGCATGACACTAGACTTGGAGAGAGCAGATTTTGTGCATTAGACAGCAACAATATTTTAATATTTCTGTCCATATAGTTTATCTGAATATACAAGCACTATTAAAAAAGAAATGCATACAAAGCTAGGCATTAATTGCCATTAGTTGTTTTTTGTGTATTGTGCTTATTTACCAACAGTACTTAAAGAAATAAGAATGTTGAACATTTCTTATCTCTGTTACATAAGGAATATATAATACATAACAAATGAATTTTCCTAAAAATATTTTTATAGTACTATAAAGTTTTTTCTTAATTACTTTAATGAATTCTGACTAAGTGGTAACAAAGAAGTGAGTTGATTTAAATGCAGTCTAAAATAACACTATAATTAAATTGAAAAATGCAGGTAAAAATCATTATACATACTTTTCTCTCCTGCAGAGAGGTATTACCTTAAAATACGTTGTAATTAAAATGTTGTCCAAAACGTTTAAAAAGTTTTGTAAAAGATGGCAACTTTCAAAATGTTTAAAGTATAGGAAGACTTCAGATGTCTTTAATTTCCCTTATGTGTAAGTTGTTAAGAACAGAGTTAAAACTGCTTTGTGTTCTTGTCTGGTATTTTAGTGGCTCCTTTGTAATTGAGGCAATGAAAAAGGGGTGGGAAGGCGGGCAGGTGGAACTGCAAGCATGTTTTAACACAATCAGGAGCATTGAGTTTCGTTCTTCAAAGGAAATGATAGGGGCTTATGAGTAATGTTAACACCTGGAAAAAGTGACCTTCATCTGGGAGTGGAGTTGCTTGGGAATAAAACTACAGCAAATGTGGATCCTCAAAGTACTTAACTCATTCTGGCCTCCATATTGTGATAAGCTGCTGTAGGCTCCACTGCTGAGTAGCCTTCATTTTTAAACAATCTAGTGATGATAAACTAGAAAAAAACATCACAGATCATTAGTACTGTTACCAAAATTCTAATTTTAGTAATTGATATTTTACTTCAAAAAATTCTTAAATTGAATGAATTGTTTCGCCTCAACCCTTTGTTGTATTTTTCTTGTAATCCACAAATTAAAGGCCATGCTGACATTTTACTTAATTTGTTCAGATATCAGATTTTATTTATCCTTTGATATGCTTCAAAACACAACAATAAATATCAGTAGTATGGGGGAAAAACACCTAATAATTTTGCACACTTTATTTGATAAAAGTCATACAAATTTGCATTATCATTCTGTATATCTTACAAGTATATATTGAATGCTTTAAGTAGTCCCTGCAATTTATCACTCACATATAGTGCACTTTCAGTACATTTACACTATTTATCTGCTTGTATCTAATTGTATGGTGGGCAATTAGGTGGATGCATTGTTGGGCACAATTGGCATGTTCAGTTGTGGTTAGAGTATTCATTGAAAGGCTATGCAGTATAGCAGTTTGTTGGAACAAGTAATCTTAGTTTGTCTTTTTTTTATATATATGAAGCAGACAAACCTGGTATAATGTTTCACAATAGACTCTGCATACTTTTGTTTTTCCATCTCTTTTTTTGTACTTTTATATGGTTGAACTGGGAAGAGTTGCTAATTTCTGAAACATCAGCTATCACATCTGTGCAGCACAATAATGTAGCTATAATTAGGAGAAAGCAACCCTCTGTAGTTATTTTTAATTAGAAAATAATTAATTGAAGATATATATCTCTTTCTAAATTGCACAAACCAATTCTAAAGGCATATAACTGAAAAAAATCTGAAATGTTACATTAAATAAATGATTACAAGAAGGAGGACTGAATAGCATAACGAGTCTAAATTGAATGCCCTTGAATCACATGACTTTGCCTTGAAGCAAGAAATAACTTGCATAGTGTTTTTTAATTAAAAGCATAGATGCAGATTATTTTGTTAAGATGTATTGTCACCTCCCACTGATATTTCCTGCAAAGGTATTGAACTGTTATTTGTCAAACAGAAATGCAGTGTTCATTTTTTCCCCAAGCACACAGTCTCCTGGCTTTACTTCAGCATTGTCATTCAGCCCAAATCACATCAGTAAATACAGGTTTGTCATTAGACCTTCAGGGCTCACATTCCTTGCAGTGTTTTATAAGTGATTGTGCCTGGAAAGAATTTTGTGGGAGGGTAGGAGCCATAATGGGTAGGGGATTGGCAAAACAAACAGAACAAAACTGTGTTTACCTGTTCCCTCCTTCAGATGTTTGTATTTGCCTCGCTAGAAAATGAATGTTAGCAGCTGGTACATTTAGCTTTACACATTGCATGTAAGAATACTTATTATAAAGAAAAATAGATTAAAATAGTTGTGTGCACTTGTTAGGAAGTACATAGCATTTCACAATGGATTAACTGAGAATTAACTTTTGTTTTCTTTTAGCTATCTATGTGAAGGTATATAGTTTCAACCAAACATTAATGGTTTGCTTTGTCAAACTGGAAGTATTTTTCAGTGACATTACATTTATTATTATGACTTTAATAGTATAGGTTGATCAAACATTTGTTGAGGATTACATATCCGCTTGTTATATATGAATACCCATTACCAAAATTATTCAAAACAAAATATACATATCTTGAGTAATATTGGGTGGAAAAATAGAGAGAATATATTTTTTACAATATCATTTTTTTGTGTTCAGGCGTTACGGTTTTCTTTAAGATTCATTAAAAGAGCTCAACCTGGAATACTGAACAAAGAATCAGCCCATTGCCAAGAATGAAGTACCTTGTTATTGTGAAGACTACATATATACTTAGCGGACTGAAGTTTGTTTAGAATTGCTCAGAATTTTAAATGTGCTAGATGTTTTCTGCATATGATATATATCTATGTGATAAAGCCGTAACTTATGTAACGCTGTTATCAAGTCTCCCCAGAAGATTAAAAACTGCATTAAAACAATAAGCCAGAGCAAAGATCTATTTAACAAGCAAAACTTCAATTTCTTGAATTATCCACTGTGTTGCTGAATTGTTAATTAAGTTAATTACATTCTAAAATCTAAAGTTTTAAACTGAGTGTGCATGTAGAACTTGGCTTAAAAGCATAAGCAAAGAGTGACATTTATATAGATAAAATAATTTTTGAAAATTAAAATGAACATTTAGATATGTAGTGGCTCTAAGTAATAGCAGTGGTGTTTTTTTTTTTTGTTTGTTTTTTCCCAAACTGCATTCTGGATTGTCATCAGTACTGCTGTCTTGCCCTTCGTAAACCCATCAAATGTAATAAAGTGTACTGTTTTTTATTGCCTTGGTGTTTGTTATCCTGAGCATTGCCTTGCTGACAGAGATGGCTCTAATGGAAAAGTAATGACACATATTTTGACAGGGCAGCATGAGGTAGATTAAAAATGTAGGCGGTATTGACCACTCTGCCTTATTTTCAACCTGACCTGCTACTGATATGCTATTGATGTTGTGACTATTGCAGTAATGTAAAAAAAATTTTACACGCACCACTCCCAAACATGTCTGTAACATTCTTTGTAAATTTTGTGTCAGTGTTTTTTTATTTCTGAGTTTTAATGCAGTGATGTTGCATAGCTTCTAAATTGGATGTATTTTATCTGTAGGTAAGTAAAATAAAAGGTACTGCTTTGTCACATTTCCTGTGAATGTAGAAGATGACCGTTAAAGATGTGATTAAAAAAATGTTGGTCTTTCCTTAAATTCCTAAATTGTTCCTGCTACTAGTTTCCTAAAAGAAACTTTGATTGGTATGTATAATTTATATACTTTTTAATTTAAATAGCACTTTATTTCTCCACCTGTCACTTGTAAATTGTGTCTTTTAATTCTTGTGTTCAATCACATGTTCAAAGTCCAAAAGTTTTCATATGAAAAGCTGTCGTGTTTCGACTTGATATTTAGTATAGCACTGAGCAAATTACATTAAAATACACCTTGGTGTTGTAGATAGTTGCCACGTATTAGTAACTTTCCACCTCATATTAGAGATGAAGATCAGATAAAAGAATGCTTCTCAGAAGACTAGTTGGAAAGTGTGATTCAAGAAAACCAGTCAAATGCAAGAATAAAATAGCATCCCATGCACTAAAATAAGATCAAGACAAAACTGTAAATAAATACAAAGCAGAACCAAGGGCAGATTAATGTAGAATGACACCATGTTGTTTTTTCATGCTTTTGCTTTCAACCCTTTCTAGTGGTATTGGTCTCACTTCTTGTTGTGTGGCTAGCTCACATTTGTGTGTTGAACAAGCTTAAGATGACCATTTATAGTATATTATTCAGTTCTGGAGATGTAATCTTGGCATTTGTTTGCCGTAATTACTATACCATACTGAATATCACTATACTATTTTTTTACTTCCAGTTTGGCACCTTCATCAGGTTTCATAGTCTGAGACGTAGTGATGGGTGCAAGAGTATCTGAAGCTATATTGGCAATCTGTTTCCAAAATATATGTAAACAAAATGTATCTTTCTAACCTTTCAAATAAACCAGCTGGCTTTGTCTAACAGATCCATCCATCTATAAGTTTATATTTACAAATTGTTGGCCTGTATTTTATCCAGTTAATATCTACCTGATATATTCTGATCAGTCTCTCTTTCACATTTTCTCTCTGACTCTCAAACATTGCATACACCAAATGCATATTTTTTAGCTTCCATAAGGACATGATGCATTAACCATCAACCTCTGCTTACATATTTTCTTTTTTACTTTGTTGCAGTTATTGTCTAATAAAGATTTTGGTGCACAGTTGGTCAAAACTTGGAAAGTATACAGTTTGGGGACCTGAAGGTTTCAGTTTTGCCTTTTTGCCTTATCTGACTCCAGTCTGTATTAGAACAGATTGTGACTTTGCTTGGAAGAAAAATGGACAAACTTGAAGCCCAGTGTCCTGATCCAGTCACAAAAAAGAGTTATTTGCTGGATGAGCTGGCAGCAGCTATCCCAAAAGGTGGAATTCAGGTACCACTTGGTCTGTTTTATGAATGAGGGTATAGGTGATGCTGAAATTCACAAATGGATCAGTGTAACAGTCAAAGTACTGTGTGCCTTGAACTGCATTATAATGGTTATGTAAGAGATTAATCTTAAGGAAAAACTGCCAGATATTTTTTAGTCTGCTTCTGCATTGTCATATGCTCTGGGCGATAACAAAAAAAAAAGAGTTGTGGAAATTACAACAACCAAAATAAGGATACTGCACTGTGTTGTTGGCCCCACTGTGGTTTGGGGCTTTAGTTAGGATACTTTTTGGGTGTTGATATACCAAGCAGGCCGAAGTCAGACTGGGTAGGTTACATCTCTCAGGTCACACTGGGAGGTCAAGTTGCTGAGTTAAGAGTATGTCTTGACTGATCAGCTCAATCTACTGTTGCCGTGGTAGTCACTTGGTAAAATGGTCAGAGAATGAGGTAAGATAGTTAATCAGTTAAAATGATAAATCATCCATTCTTATCTAAATTGGGTTGTAAGGAGCTGGAGCCTGTCTATTGAATTGTGTGACAATCTGTTGCAGATTGTGCTAATAGAAGCACTCACTCTCACTAATATGGGGCAACTTATAGTTGTTGTAACTTAACATGCATGTTCTTCATTTATGGGAGGAAAACTGGAGTACTGTACCCGAGAACAAAAAACACTGCAGACTTGGAGCAGAGAGAGACCAAGATAGATTATAAAACTTGCTGGTTTGCATCCTATTCCCTTTCTTCTACATGATTTTGAATCCGATGTTATGAACATTGGTTCTGATGATTCTGATATTTGTGTGATGTCTGCTGTCTTAATGGCATACATAACATCCAGGCAGGCCTTAGCCATAATCGGAGGAAGATGTAACTTGCCAAATTAGTAAACAACTGTGCTCAAGCTCTATCACATTTTTTTCTTACTTCCTGAGGTAAAGAAATAGTGGGAAGCTTATGTCCTTGAGTGATTTGTGTAAGTCCAGCCTTCTCAGAATTCATTTTTATGGATGAATGAAATATCAAATCAATTAAATAATTAATTAATGAATTAATGAAAAACAAATTATATTTTTTTCAATTAGTATGTTTTATGGAATGGTCAAGGCACATTTTATTTTGACAGAAAGAAAAATGTAACAAAAGCATCCAAAAATAGTTCTATTCATATATGTGAAACATGTTTTAAATGTAGTTTTTTTTTTTTTTTCAGGCATACAGGAGGTTTTGAAAATATTTTGCTATTTTTAGTGATAATATGTTGGTGTAGAAACAGCTGTTAAAGATATTTTTATCATTATTTGGTGTAATCTATTCATAGCATTATTATTTATGCTAATGGAATTGAAGACCATAGAAAAGTAAATTACTAAATGTATACTGTGGACTCCCAAAATAGGAATCTGCTTCTGTGAGCAGTACTGCCAAAGATTTTTAAAAGCAAATGCATTCAATTTCAGTGCCTTTTAGTGTAAGTCACTACACTAAACATTACCTAACTTATTATATATTGATTTACAAAACCTAATACCAGACAAGAAATGATTTAAAAGATGACAGTCCTCAGTGTTTGTACCATTTTCTTTATTCCTTCAGAAATACTCTTTCCAGAAAATGTAATCAACACTTTTTATTTATAACCTCTTCCTGTGTTTTATTATTTAGTGACATTAACTTGGCCTTTTACTTGTTTGTTTATTTCTCTCTATTATAATAAAAAAATCCTGGGATGAGACGTGACTTTTTCATAGAGATACTTTCACAACCTGCGAGACGAGACTTGGTGCCAAAAGATTTAACCACACCTGTGGCAGGAAATAAAAGACAAAGAGTAGATGACGAAGTAGAACGTCATAAAGAGTTTCAAAAACGTTGGTGCGATACACACGCAGAGCAGGTTAGAGATAATAAAAGTACTAAAATTCAAAAGTCGCAAAAAAATGATACTAAAGATCACATTAGCGCAAACAAACAGAAATTATTACTCAGTGAAATAACGGAACAAAGAAAAGAGATCGAATATATTGTTTGGATTTAAACTTTAAGTCGGAGACTTGTGGATCATCTAAATCATGTTGTCATCGGGGAAAACTAGTGTTTCTTCCCAATGAAGAAGCGTATCCATGAGAATTAAAAGATTTGTTGTTTGGTGAAAGTGAAATCCACATACCCGTGCGGCAGAGATGTGAAGTGGCTTGCGCGTAAGCGCAGGCCAAGGGGGTTAGCGAGCGAAGCGGGGAAAAGCCCCCTAAGTACCATTATATTATGGTAATGATGTGGGCTTCTACAGTTAGATAGGTGCAGTCATTTTAAATACTGTACTGCAGTAACGTCTGTGCCAGAATGTGGTTTATGATAGGATTACATCTTATCTAGATTGTTACCTTTGAGATTTAGTTTTTACATTGTCTTTGAGAATAAAAATTACTTCAGAATGCTGTGTAAAATAACAAATATGTAAAATAGAAAATTTTAAATAAAAATAACTTGCTTTGTTGTTTAAAAACACATTCTAGAACATGTTTTCTTTTGTGTCTGTTCAGTTTTAATGAAAACTATGCTAAAGCTAAAAAAATGAGTAATGATTTTCCTTTGTGCTACAGTCTATGACAACAATATCTGAATGTTTTTCTATACTTGTATATCTCAAGTAAAGCAGTATAACAGCAATAAATAAATTAAAATAAACAAATACATTTCTTACACAATTTTAATCTTAAACTGGAGCCTGCTTCGGGTAGAGGAAAGAGATTACAAAAAGACATGTCATAGATTGGCCTCTGAGTTAGAAACTTTTTTGAGGAATAACTGGCAGCTGCAGTGGTATACCAAGACTGTGTCTGGTTACTACTGTCCTGGACCCATTGAACCATAAACTGATAAAATTACACAAATTGTCATTATACAGCTACTCTGTTTGAGATATCTGTGTGTCTTACACCTGTCCATAGTTCTATTTGTGATCACTTACAGCAGGTAACCCCTGCATAGCTTCTATTATAATGAAAGAGAAAAACAGAAGTTGAAAATCCCCGTGGGTAACTGATTGAAAAGGATACATTCACATTTCTGTAGTGAAAGTCTGACATCTACTATTAGTTTATAGTCTTTCCAGTTTGGAGCATTTCGGTGCTCATTTTTCTGCTGAGACATTCTTGGTACTCAGGCATTAGTTGCAGGATAGCATGGTAGTTTTTTTTCTTTTGCTAAATTAACATTGTGTTGTCTTATTTTTGCACTTCGGTTATTCTTCCTGTTGTTATAATTTTCAATATCTCAGATACTCAGATTGAGGATTTATAAACTCTGTTCTGGATCTCCTCACATTTGTGTAATGAACAGATTTGGGCTAAGGCACATGACTGCTGTCAACTTGTGGCAACTTGATATTCCCTGATTTGAAAATGTATATCCATTTTAGCTGTGTAGTCTATTATAGATCCTGTTCCTTGCATGTTTTCTGTAGCCAAAGGCACTACGTGATCCTAGAATTTTTAAGCTTCTATTACAGCTATTTTCCCCTATAATTAGCTGTTTTAAAAGGTGAATGGTTGAAACCAGATGGGTTAGCCTCCATGTGAAACAACTTCCCTGTCTGCATTTCTGTCTTCCAGTCTCCTCAACTGTTAACTATAACACAAATCACTTTAATGGTGTGCATCAAAAAGATTTCAAAGGAATTTACAAACTTGGATGTCTAGCCTGCTATTTATTACTTGTCTTTAAGTTTTGCTTTTTCTCAATTAAAATAATCATCAGAACCTGGAATGAAAGCCACAAGGTCACAGATTCGTACTCCAGTCAAACCCAATCACTTAATCAACCTTTTCATCATTTGTAGTAATATGTATTTTTGATATTCCTGTTTTGCATTGGTGTTTATGAAAAGTTCCACATTAAATAAAATAAAAGATCACTTTAACAATTAAGTAAATCTGACAGAAATTATGTAAGGCGGCATTTTTAAAAGTTCCCAGAGCATATGAGTGATGAATATCATATATATGTTATCTTTCACATATACAGACCATGAAATCAATTTATTGTTAAGTCAAACTAATGTGTGGGGGAAAAAAAGCCTGAAAAATAACCTGGTCTCGCGGGAGATGGACATCTCAGACGGAACTCTGTTAGTCGAGGTGTTATTTTTCCTTTTTTTTAATAACCATCCCGAGGTATCCTGTATTTTACTCAACCTGCATAAGCATGACTGGCAGGGAAAAGGCTGAGAAAGAAACTGAAAAGACAGCTAAAGCTTCATCTAAGTATAAACAGGCCTCAAGTTCAAGTTCAGGATACGGTCTGGCAGAGACTGACCTTGACCAGATAGGCGAAAGTATGGAACTCCTGGGACCTGATGCCGCAGCATCACCTCCAGCCGAGAACAAAATTGGAACTGAAAGTGCGCGTGAGTTGGGCCAGGAGACCTCATCTATTCCGGGAGATTTTTTGAAACTGAAAATGGCCTTACTTTCTGCTTTGTCAACTACCCACCGGGAACCAGCAGCACCAACTCCGACTAGATTTGCTACTCCACTTGTGGAGCTCGGAGAAGACTGAAATAAAGAGTCCAAGGCAAAGGTAACGATCACCGCAATAACTACAGCAGTCTGGAGGACATAAATGAAATAAACAACAATATAAAGAAGATCACAAAGGATATAAGGAAAGATATAAAGGACATAAACATGATAATTGTGAAGCTGTTTCAGGATATTAAAGACTTGGAGAAACATAAAAGATGATTTAACATGCAATCTGGCCTATTTGCAGTGAGACTTTTGTCGCAATAATACATTTTATTTCCTTCCCTGCTACTTTTAACGTTTTAATTGCAACAATAATTATATATATATATATATATAGATACTGTATATTTATGTGTGTGTGTGTGTGTGTTTTATATTGTAATGGATGGCCGGGACGCCCCTTTGACACTAGATCTGGGGCAGTAGCCATGGGATCCATGCTATATCCCCTGGAACACCCCCCCTGGGTTGCATCGGGGCCACAATTTTGGAACACCGGAGGTCATTCCAGTTTGTCTCCGTGGTCACCGCTAGGGTAAACTGCATGGCTTAACGAGCCTGTCTTGGTGGGAGCGCAGCCACACCCGGAAGTGCAGCCGGAAGTAGGTCAATGAGCACCTGCATCACTTCCGGTTGTGTTATAAAAGGAGCCGACAGTCACCACTTTGGGCGCCAGAGTCTGGAGGAGGACGACAAAGCTGCCTGGGAGGATTGGAAGATAAGAAGAGTGTGTTGGGGTGTTTTGTTTTGTTTGCTGTGTTTTTGGGGACTGTGTTAGGGCTGGGGGACACGGGGAAGAAGTGTCCTCCAGCAGAAGAAAATAAATATTTTTGTTTCATTTTCACCAACAGAGCGCTACTTCCACAATATGTATATATATTTCCAAGCAGGACTGTTTAACATCTTACCCTGGGTGTATTCTTTCAAGCCTTTTCAAGATTATATTCTAGGTTTATAGTATTTGGACTGTGTTGCCAATAGATATCTCTATTTTGTTCTGGATATACTCTGTCTCTAAGCATGTCAGAGAACTGGAACTTTGTGTGGTCTAGCCTATCATGGGGAGTCTAGCCTAACACAGGGAGACAAAATGGGAGGGCGGAGAGTCTGGGGGAAAAAGAAAAAGAGAACAAGCTATTTCTGATCTATCCTTTTCATCCCCATTATTGTAAGTGCCAACACAACAATAGGCTTCATAGCCACAACTCCTGACAATATTGGAAATTAAGATTACAGCTATCATATAATAATGTGCAACCTTAATTTAAGATTATAAAATGACAGCAAAAGTTCAGAAGCAATGTCTCTGTGACCACACACTGAACTTTGTGAGCTGGAATGTCAAAGGTCTCAATCACAAATTAAAGAGGAAGAAAGTATTCTCTCACCTAACAGGTCTAAATGCCACAATAGTATTTTTATAGTAGACTTACTTAATCAGTTTTGGTTGCAAAGAGACTGAACTGGCCAAATATTCCACTCTAGCTGTACAAAGATAACTAGAGGTGTGGGAATCTTAATTCATAGAACAATTTCATTTGTAGTATCAAATGCAATATCAGATCCTGAAAGGTGATTTGTGATGGTTATGGGTAATTTATTTAATTGTAAAGTGATTTTGATGAATATCTATACACCCAGTGTGGATGATAGAGACATCATTCAAAACATATTTGGATCCATTCCTAACTTGAACACTCACAAAATTATAATGGCTGGAGACTTTTATTGTGTTTGAAATCCAGATTTGGATAGGTCTTCAGCTACAGGGGCGATTAACATCTAACACTACAAAAAATAATCAGTTTTTAATTGGTCATAACTTATCAGATCCATAGAGATTTCTAAATCCATACTTAAGAGCAGATTCCTTCTTCTCAGCAGTACATCATTGTTACTCAAGAATTGATTATTTCTTTATAGATAAAATTTTTCTCCCCACAATCAAATCTTGCAAATACGACTCTACTGTTATCTTCGACAATGCCCCTCTGATCATGGAGCACACATAACTATGCTCCACATATTCATCTCACAGCTGGCGTTTTAATCCCTTGTCATTAACTGATGAGAACTTTACAGAATTTATATCCAAGCAAAATTATTATTAATTTTTTTTTTTTTTTTAGAAACAAATTGCATTCTCTGAGGTTTCTGCAGGAATTCTCTGGGAAACGGAAGGCTTTTTAAGAGGACCGATTTATCTCATATCTTTCCCACAAAAATATATTTGAAACCAAGAAGGCCTCACAGTTTGTCAGTGAAATTACCAGAATAGATCAAGAACACACCAAGGGTCTCATGTATAACGCTATGTGTAGAATTTACACTAAAACATGGCGTACGGACAAAAGAAAATTGATGGAGTGATACAGCATGGCGGAGACACTCTAAAGTTCAAGTTCAGAAAGTCACTAAGTGCCCAAAATAAAAAAAAAAAAGTGGTCAAATATTAAAGTCAACGTCAAAAGCAAGTCTCAGCTCATCGTTTGTTTATTCTGTTTTAGACAATAGCTGATCCCCATGCTGAGGATGTGAATCCATGCGTTGATGGTGCAGCTACACACACACACCACTTCCTTGGAAACCGCCAGGAGACCTTTTGGCTGTGTGCTGACAGAAGTTGTTCTGCAGTTATAAAATGCAATAGTGGATACTATAAGAGATGTGGCCATTGAACTAGAATATAAGCTGTAATATGTCATATTGACTACAAATTACATGAATTGGTTAAAAAATAAATCTGCATCTGATTACCTGTTTTTAAATTCTGCTAATTACATTCAAACGAAGTTGTACCGCTGTTCAATGCACAATGCAACGCACTTTCTGTACTCTATAGAGCAGCACATTAATGTGGATATGCTTTCTATTTACATAATCAAATTAATTCTCTGAAGGCACCTTTATAGTGTAGTGTTTGTGCCAAGCGCCACAACAGATCGATTATCTGCTATTTAAATGGCTTTTTTCTAGTGACTCGCGATCCTTAAAAGGACTGTTTGCCTTTTGCCATACTAGTTGGAAAAAGCACTTGCGGATGTGCAGTGCTGCTGTTTTTATAGGCTCTCCAGCTATATATGATGTAATGCCAGCTCATTCTTTTGCTGATTCATTTCTGATTGATGTTACTTGTCCAGTGCCGGTGCAATAGCAATGTGCGTGCAGTTGACAGCTCCGATTACATTTGGAAAACTAGATGTTTCTGTGTATTGTGCTTTTATGTTTTCCAGTTCAACCGCCATGTAAGGAAATCTTGTCTATCTGGATGACTAGCAGATAATACCATCCTATACAACTGGCATGGCATGACTCAGTGATGAATGAAAAATACCCAATTGGTCAACAAGTTCACATTGAAAAGCTCCTGTGGCTAAAAACCGAGAATAGACAGAACTCGCAAAGGAGCAGGTAGAGCACAATTCCTCAAAGTCAGCCTTGGAAGCTAGCTAGCTCTTTCAAATGTAAAACGACCAAGAAGCCAGTCATCATCATGATCTCTGAATACGCATTCTTTTCTGATCCTTGCATTTGCATGTCTTCTAACAATGCTAAAGCAGCCATGGCAGTGGAACAGTTTGATCATCCTGTGCACCATTATAATGTTACAGATTGATTACAATGAGGTACCTTTTAAATTTATAAACAATATGCGGTTAATATCCGTGTGCTTGATAAAACCCCATGTCAGGGACGTGAATCAAAAAAGTAAAGGGAAACCACACAGGAACAGTAGCACTGCTTTGATGCTGGGTGCCGCCAGTTTGTAAAACTGGGTAGAAAACCTGTGTACGCGATTGAGCTGGTGTAAAAATATATGTGGCTTTACACCAAGTTTAGGTTTTATATATCGCGATGTGAGCGTGAAAACGGACATACACAACATTTTTGTGCGTAGGAACCATTTATACATGAGGTCACAGGTCTCCAAACTAGGCACTTTTTAGGTAAAGACAGGCTTTGAGATCAGTACTCAACCTTTTGACAACAAAAGAAATAGAACAACTCATTTTTAAATTGCGACATCATTACTATGAACACGGAGAGAAGGCTAGTAAGATCTTAGTTTAACAAATCCACAAGCAGGAAGTTTGCAACGCAATATATCCGTAATCACCAACACAGACTGCTAGTCCTTATATTCTACTCAGCTTAAAGAATACAAGACACAGTCTAATGCATTTTTTGATACGTTATGGATACCACGGCTAGATATTATCTGTACAGAAGAATGGGATAAACCACTGTGACACTATCAGAATTACTACATGCTAAACTTGCTTCAGAGTGGGAAGCACTAGGTCCTGATGGCTACCATGCTGAATTTTGTATAAAATTTTCAATTAAGTTAGCTTCCCTTTTATTAGCAACATTTATAGAAACCAGAGACAATAACATTCCACCTCAAACTTTTGGCCAAGTATTAATTATCATTTTTCCCAAGAAAAATAAGGACTTATTACAATGTGCATCATACAGACCAATCTCGCTTCTGAAAAATGATGTTAAGATACTCTCCAATGTCAAATCAAATAGCCTTTTATTGTCAATTCACTATATGTACAGAACATACAGAAGAATCGAAATACTGTTTCTCTCTCATCTTCGTAGTACAATAAAATATAAAAATATAAAAAAGTATATAAGTATAACATATATGATAAATAAAATTAGAAATTGTTAAGTTAACCTAAGTACAATGTGCAATAATCAGTAGTGCAAAAGCCACTTACAGTAAAAAGTGATAAGGTGCATTATAGAGTAGCTTATGAGATGTACAAAAAGACAGATAGTTAGCAGCAGATGTAATATTGAGTGTTTATATAATACCAGCTGAAGCAGGGTACTTGGTAGATAATGACTCTTGTTATAGTCCAGGAGCAAAGGGGAAGATAGTGGACAGAGTTCAGCATCCTGACAGCTTGGTGAATGAAGGTGTTTGACAGTCTTGTGGAGCAGGCCCGGAGGCTCTGGTACCTTTTCCCTGAGGGGAGGGGGCTGAAGAGGGAATGTAAGGGGTGGGAAGAGTCCCCAGCAATTTTAATGGCTCTACGGTTGAGGCAGGTGTGGAAAATGTCCTTGATGGAGTGCATTGGGGCACCAATGCTCTTACTGGCTGCATCCACTATGCGTTGTAGGGACTTCCTACAGGAGGCAGTGCAGCCTCCATACCACACAGGGATGCAGCTAGTGAGGATGTTCTCAACTGTGCCCCGGTACAAAGTGCACACGGTGGAGGGTGGAACTTGTGCTCTCTTCAGTTTGCGTAGGAAGCAGATGCTGGTTTGAGCTTTCTTGGCCAGTGATGTGGTGTTATCTGACCAGGAGAGGTCCTCAAAGATGTACGTCCCCAGGAACTTGGTGCTTCTTACCCTTTCCACAGCTACACCATCGATGGTCGGTGGGGAGTGCTGTGAATGACCTCTCCTGAAATCGATCACAATCTCTTACCCGCTTTCAGAACGAGATTTTTTCCTTTACACCAATGGACCATTTGGCTCACCTCGTTTCTACAGTTGGCTTCGTCATTATTGGTGATGTCCCAGCTAGAAGTATTGAGAAACTCCTCCCTTTAGTAATATTACAAGACCAAACTGGATTTATTAAAGGTAGACATATGGCTTCCAATCTTCGACACCTATGTAATGTAATATATTCACCCATAAAGTCTAACACTCTGGAGATCTTATTATCTTTGGTAGCAGAAAAAACATTTGATGTGGTTAAATGGGATTACCTATTCAGCACTTTGCATAAATTTGGGTTTGGCCCAAACATATGTGCATGGATCAAACTACTGTATACCACTCCAGACTTCATTTCAGACTAATTCAAACTAGAACACGGTACTAAGCAAGGGTGCTCCTTGTCAGCACTGCTATTTGCAATCGTCATTGAAACATTGGCTGTTCACTTTTGAAATGCATCAGAGATAAAGGGGATTTTCAGAGAAGGATGTGAACAGAAAATATCACTATATGCAGATGATATGGTACTGTATATATCAAACTCATGAAATTCTGCACCTGCAGCCCTAACTGTACTAGCAAAATTTGCAAAAATATCTGGACTCAAAAATAATTTGAGCAAAAGTATGCCTTTTCCAGTGAATTCTCCAGCAAGCAACATTAGATTGAACACCTTCCCTTCTATCATTGCAGATTAGTTTAGTTATCTAGGAGTAAACATCACAAGTAAATATAAAGCTCTTTATCAACAAAGTTTTGCTGTTTTCATGGACATAATTAAACAAGATGTGTATAGATGGTCTACCCTTCATCTTACTTTAGAAGGGAGAATTAACACTATCAAGATAAATATCCTCCTTATGCTATTGTTTCTATTTGAAAACATCCCCATATACATTAACAAATAATTTTTTCAGGAAATTAGATTCAATCATAACCTCATATATTTGGAATTCAAAATATCCATGCTTCCAAAGGGCGACCCTACAATGATCTAAATTAGAAGGCGGCATTGGCTGTACCTAATTTTCAGTTTTAGTACTGGGCGGCAAACATACAAGCTAAAAAAACCTAGACATTGACACAAATAGATGAACGCACACTAGCTTGGTCTGTAATAGAAAATAAATCCTGCAGTACTTCTTTATATTCCTTGCTTTGTACACAAGTAAATACAAGGTACTGTCAATATACTAACAACCCAATAGCCCCTCAATTCACTCAGAATATGGAACCAATGTAGGAGGCGCTTCAAGTTAGAGAATATTTTATTTGTGGCACCTCTACATGATAACCACCTTTTTCCACCCTCTCGAACTTACACAGTTTTTTTAATGTTTGGAATATGTATGGGATTAAATCATTTAGAGATTTGCATTTAAATAATGCCTTTGCATCATATGAACTACACTCCAAATTTAGTTTCCCATCAACAAAATTTTTCCACTATCTCCAAATTAGAAACTTTGCTAAACAAAATGTGCCCAGTTTTCCTCACCTCCCACCTATTTTCTATTCCAGAAGAGATATTCATCAGTCGGAGGTGGCATTTGCCTAATGTGACATACCTAGTAACTGAGACCAACTAGTTTGCAACTGGCAAAGGTAAAATAAAACAGTTGAGTTTCTCAGAAAGATGGGTGATATGTGCAGGTGGGCAAGATAACTGACAACCAATGAATACTCACCAGAAAGTACAGTGCAAAAAATGTAGCAATGAGGAATAGGAAACATGTGTTTTGAACCTTACAAACGGAAGAGAGGCTCTTCTTTCTCATGATTCACATATTAAAACTGAATGGAAAAAAGAGAAAAAGGGCTAAGACTGTGGCTCAACCTGCTGCTGCCATTAACTCTTCATACAGTGGCAGCACGGGAGCTTTGTACTTCACCAACAAAAGGGAAGGTCTGATGTCTTGGCATTTAAGTGCCATAACAAAAGGGGGGAAAAAAGCAGAGATTGCTGCTGAACTCACCATAGCTATCCGTTTGTACAGTGCTGGTTCAGTCAAGTAGCACCCTATTGAATGTCAGAAAACGGGGCAAGAACAGCTGTACTGGAAAGTCTTAACCTGGTCGTTTGTAGACATGCCCAGTGATTTTCAGTCGTGTAATTTTTACATGGTGTAGGGACGAGATCAGTGACTTTGATTGGCAAATCTGACATGTCCCACAACAAAAAGTTGCGTAATGTTACACTGGCTTAAAGGGTTGGAAATTATGGACATTTTAACACTGCGTTTCATGTGTTAACTCTTTATCTGTTTTCTCCTGTTGCACCGGATGCAAAATATACCATTAACGCCAGTAAAGTATGACCAGAGCTATAAAGTGTGGCTAATCATATCATGTTTTTAAAATCTGATGATGGTAATTTTCACATGAAGGGCAGTGACATGCTTGGTATGTATAGTGACATACGTAAAATAAGTATAACTGGACAGTAGATTATGTATATGGTAAAATGACCACAGGCGTTTTAGCATTTAGAAGTAAACAAAAACAAAGTGGTGTGCATATAGTTGGTTCTCTCATTTGACAGTACGGGAAACTGAGTGACCTGCTATATTCAGAGAAACAATATGTTGAGTGGCCTGGCAACACCTAGAAGTGGAATGTTGCTGCATAGGTGATGATGATGGCAGCTGGAAGGTATGGCAGTGACACAATTTCAACTAGAATCTCTTTCAGGACTGTGAGCAGGTTTAACTATAAGTATTTTTCAAGGCAACATCAGTTGTATGTTAGTAGTCATTAAATATAACCTTTATATTTAGACTTGTTAATTGATTTATCATCTTATTTTGTCAAAAAAGAGGACATATTGTTTAGTTACTATAGTACATTAACTTTATGAATAAGATTTTGTGGACCACTTTGCCCCTTTTGGAAGATGGGGTAGTTGGGATGTCATTATTTCTAAAAGGGTGGAAGCGAATTGCATTATCTTTTTTAAGGCAAAGACGGAGGTGGATATTATGTTTGTTGGCTGCTTTTTTTTAATATGTCAGCACTATTTCCAGAACCGCAGGTTTGAGCAATTTTGGCATTCACTGTTTCAACTCTCTTCTTTATCTGCACAGTCTACAAATGATATTTTATATCTTCCTGATAAAGTGAAACAGATAACTGAATCATATAACTTAATTTTAATCTTGATTTACTATCAGAATTGTTAGTTTTAGTTGGTGATAGTAAAACTATATCAGTAGCATCATGTGTAAAACAATGTGCAAAAATTATAAATGTTTTAGCTAAGTTTGTTTTTAAATTTTAAACTAAGCAAATCTGAAACTGACACTAACTAGGTGATTATACATTAAATCTTTGATATTTGCAGCATACATTAACTTAAAATTCTAATTAAATGTCATCTGATGCATTTCTTTTTACCAATGCATTATAAAGGGTGGTCCAGATCTAATTATGCAATTTTCATTACACTATAACTTATTAAGTTTATTTTTTAGAAAATCATTCGAAAAATCCCAGACCATCGAGAAGTGTGCAAACTGACGACATGAAGAATCATCGAACTGGAATTGTTCCCGCATAAATCAGTCATTCAGACGATCAGGATCTGCATGATTAGATCTGGACCACCCTGTAGTTGTTCATAATTGAAATAGGCCCACTAAGCCATCACACAACATCAGAGAAAGCTTTCTATGCATAGTGTTTAATTCTGATCTGGTAAGCTTGGATAATCCTAGTCATATGATGTTTGGCAACTAATAATCTTATTGACTGTTCAAACCTAATTGATCTATTAGTATTTGAACAATATTAACATTTATATTACATTTTTGGAATTATGAGAAATCATTAAGACATTTTATAAAATAACCTTTTATTATTAAGGATGTATGTCTGTTAATAAGCCTCATTCATTAGTACATAATCATTTTTTACATTTGATTAACAGAAACATTCAGTTATTTGCCTGTTCATTTTTTTTTTTTTTTTTTTTACTTCAAAACAATTCCCCACATTGTATGACATTACTGTATGACCTGGGCAGAAAAAAAAGAATAATAAATTTTTTTTGCAGTAGGAGGAACTATTATGCTTCTCAACATATTTCATGACAGTTATTACTAAAACATACTGTAATTTATGAATCTTACTGTATGCACATGACAGGTTGTGCTCCACATAATATGGGTGAAAATTAAGCTACACTGAATATAGATCAATTAATTAAAAGTAATCAGCTAATTTGAAAAAAAAATATGTTCTTAATGAATGCCTATGAGTGTGTGTGTGTATTATATGTATATGTATATATGTATATGAAGTACTATGAACAACACGGTTGTTAAATTTTTTAGAGTTTGGATAAAAATTTTATTATCTTTACCAACATTTTCCTAATCGTTGCAAAACTGCAACATCTGTATGTGGACTACATATCTCTTTTCTCTACTAAACACCCCACCCTGCCTTTAAGAGATGAAAAAGCACTCTTGTACAATTTATTGGTTTCCACATTCTCTAATGCTGTTACTGGCTTTTGCCCTCTGCTCCCTAGTAATTCTGCCTTCAGTTCCAGTTCATGCAACTGTTCTGTCAGTGTTATGATTTCCAGAGTATATTATAATGGGTACTTCTAGCAGTGTACCATCCACTCATTCATCATAGTTTTGCTGTTTATACACCTTATACACATTTGTTTTTCTTTATTTCACTAAGCCAATGTCGCATTACAGAACTTCTAATTTTAGGGTAATTAGGAGTGTGTTATATGTATAGCCTACAGTAATATCTTAATTGTTGTCTTAACGATGTGTGAGCTGAAATTATTGAGTATGTCACTCATTTTGCAAAGAACAATCAAAAACCCGCCTTGAGAGGCCATTCATTCACTGTCTCATGTAATCTAACACAACAGACTACTGCACGTGTGCAAAGCGAGTGCCCAGGTGTGCATGGGGATAGAACAGCATTGCAGTCAATGTTGGTAGATGTAATTGCAAGACATAGATCATCCTCACCCACATGCTAAAATGTTCTCATTATAAAATTGAAGTTGGTCTTAGTGCAATTTTTTGTGTAAATCCTGTAAGCCACTTTGAAATGGTATACTCATACTTGCATTGTTTGACCTCAGTAATAATTTGGCTGGTGATTTTAATGTTTGTGTGCTATTTTACTACTGCTGTCACTGTCCTGCTTCACTAAGTGGTGGCTCTGAGGCTAGTGATCTGCACTGGCAATCGGAAGGTTGCCGGTTCGAATCCTGTAAATGCCAATAGGGACTCTGCTGTGTTGGGCCCGTGAGCAAGGAAGGCCCTTAACCTGCAATTGCTGAACGCTTTGAGTAGTGAGAAAAGCCCTATATAAATGTAAAGAATTATTATTATTATTATTATCGTTCCTCCCCCACACTATGCCAGTCTTCAATTCCACCCGGGTAAAATGTTAACATTATACAAAGTTATTGTCTGTTATACCTGCATTTTTATCACTGTTTAATTTAATATTGTTCTTTATGTATGCTGCTGCTGGAGTATGTGAATTTCTCCTTGGGATTAATAAAGTATCTATCCATCCATCCATCCATGCATCCATGCTCTTCCCCCTGACCTTACAACCCAGGTTCACCATTTGCACTTTAGATGAAATACCTTGTGTACTTCTAGTTGCTGTCAGGCTGTTGAGAACAACTCACCATTGGGGTCCATCAATTAGCACTTATCATTCATGTATTTCTGGCTCTCCCTCCTTTAGTGACATTTAAAAAGTTGCAAATTGTGGTCAGTATGTGGCTACAGTCCTGCTTAATACACCAGCTCTATTTAGCGGTAGTGCACATTCTTTGTGAATTTGATATTTCAGAAATGAAACCTTAATTATAAAATACTATTCCTCACAGTTGAGGTTTTAATTCAGCTGGTGAAGGCCTAGAAAATGAATATTTTAGATTCTCTTTGATTCCAGCTTTATATACAAATAACTGAAAAATAGTGCAATGTATGAATAAGGCCTCTGATGATCATGTGTATTCTGTCTGCATGGTAGCAGGAAGCATTTTCCTATGGTAGCAGTGGGATTACTTTGGCTATCCATAAATGAATTTCATCATTACTGTGTCTGATATTTTATACTCTTAGGACAGTCAGTCAAGTTTCATGATGCGACATGCTGACTTACAATAAAAAGTGTGCAAAATTATTGCATCATCTAAGTAAAATTAAGCAGAAATATGCAGATGCTGTTTCTTACGTCCACAATTATGGGCACTGTTAGCACAAAAGCATAAAATCCAGATTGCTTGCTTGCCAATTCCAGCATATTGCATATCTTTAGGTAAGTATCTCTTCTGCTCTTGTGTTAACTTCAACCTGCTATAAAAGTTAAATGGCTTGGTAAATACTAGTTTCTTTAAGCCCTAATGCCTCTTTGTTTCTAGTTAATGATTAGTACGCTAAAAAGCAATAATGCTGTAGCTCCCCTGCTGTTTGGCAGATTCCAGAATTGCCTACCTGCTGTTGTATTTAATTAACATGTTTCTCATATGGAGGCAGGGTGATAAAGCAATTGGGGTTACAGACCACAGCAATGCAATGATTATTGATTTACCTCTAGCTACTGCTACATTTATGTTTGCTTTCTTAGTAACTTGTAACTGTTTGTGGTTTGAACTACTGTTGCTCTTGGGGAACAGTACACATTTGCTTTCATAGACTTGGTGATTCACTGTTTCTGTCACACTGCTCTCTGCATGATCATTTGTGAGTAAAACATATAATAAAAAACTAATATCTTTTTATCACAACTCTCTTACTGACCGCATTGTAAATATTTTATACCCATCATTTTAAGTTAAATTTGGTTGATTTTTTTTGTATTTTGGTAATAGAGTGTACTTAAATTTTCCCAGAATTCCCAGAAAATGCACCATTTCTCCCAGAAAATTGTTGCAATTACAAATGTTTTGGTATACAAATGTTTATTTCCTTTATGTGCATTGGAACAACACAAAACTCAAAAACCGGGGTGGACAAAATTATTGACACCCTCAACTTAATATTTGGTTGCACGCCCTCTGGGAAAAAATAACTGAAATCAAGCGTTTCCTATAACCATCAACAAGCTTGTTACACCTCTCAACTGGAATTTCCGACCACTCTTCTTTTGCAAACTGCTCAAGGTCTCTCAGATTTGAAGGGCACCTTCTCCCAACAGCAATTTTGAGATCTCTCAATAAGTATTCAATCGGATTTAGATCCGGACTCATTGCTGGCCACTTCAGAATACTCCAGTGCTTTGTATTCAACCATTTCTGGGTGCTTTTAGAGGAATGTTTGGGGTCATTGTCCTGCTGGAACACCCATGACATATGACACAGACCCAGCTTTCTGACACTGGGCCCTACATTGCACTCCAATATCTTTTGGTAGTCTTCAGATTTCATGATGCCTTGCACTCAGCCAAGGCATCCAGTGCCAGAGGTAGCAAAACATCCCCAAAACATGTTTGACTGTAGGTACTGTGTTCTTTTCTTCGTAGGCCTTATTCCTTTTTTGTAAACAGTAGGATGATGAGCTTTACCAAAAAGCTCAGCTCTACCTTGGTCTCATCTGTCCACAAGACGTTCACCCAGAAGGATGTTGGCTTCCTCAAGGACATTTTGGCAAACTCCAGTCTGGAGTCAGTGGGGTTCCTCCTGGCTCTCCTGCCATAGCGTTTCATTTCGTTCAGATGTCGAGGGATAGTTCGAGCTGACACTGTTGCACCCTGAGTCTGCAGAACAGCTATATTGCCAGAACAGCTATATTGCCAGTACCTGTTTCTTGCCACAGGTGAGTTCAAACGAGCATCATATGCTTGAAATAAAACGATTTACCCACAATTTTGAAAAGGTGCCAATAATTTTGTCTAGCCCATTCTTGCCGTTCTGTGTGACATGATGTCAGATTTGGCTTCTTTTCTCTATTTTTTTTGTGTTGTTCCAATGCACCTAAACGAAATAAACGTGTATACCAAAACATATTTGTAATTCCTTTGCGCACATGTGTGACACGCCCTGTGCCCAGACCCACTGGGTCGGGCATTCCTGACCGGGAGGTCGTGAAACAGAGATGGAGCATCTGCATTGTAGTGAAGAGAGCCCCGACGGTGAATGAGTAAGGCTGCAGGTCTAAAAACCACCTCATGACCTGTGGGTTCAATTCCTTGTGTAAAGCCATCCACTGTAAAGGTGTATGGTTTGTAACCAAGGTGAATTCATGGCCCAAGAGGTAGTACCTCAGTTGTAATTACCCATTTGATCGTCAAGGTCTCCTGTTCTACTGCTATATGCCTGGTTTAACATTCCAGCAATTTCTGGCTCAGGAACATGACAGGGTGTTCAATGCTGTCATCACTTTGCCTCAGCATGGCCCCCAAGCCTGGGTGAAAAGCGTCTGTCTACAGAATAAAAGACAAAGAAAAGTAAGGAGCTTTCAAAATTGGTGCTGACGTAAGGGCCTGTTTTAAGTCACTAAATGCAGTTTCTGTGTTATCATCCCATACCAAAATGTTCAGGGCCCTCTTTTTTGTAAGATTAGTCAAGGGTGCTGCTCTCTCAGAATGTCATGTTACAAATCGGCAGTAGTAACCTGCTAAGCCGAGAATGGCTTGGACCTGCCCCTTGGTCTTCGGACGAGACCCTTTCAAGATCGTGTCTACTTCGGAATACTGCATTCTCACAGTACCCTGGCCCACCAGGTATCCTAAATACTTTGCTTTGTTCATCCTAAAGAAACATTTCTTTGGCTTAATGCGAAGAACGACTTTCAGTAATGTCCACAATACCTCTTTGACCTGCTGTATGTGTTCCTTCCATGTGCTGGAGTAGATGACCACATCATCCAGGTAGGTGGCACTGTAAGAATTTTGAGGATGGAGCACTTTATCTACCAGATGTTGGAAGGTTACTGGTGCCCCCTGTAACCCAAATGGAAGGACACAATACTGCCAGTGACCACTAGTGGTTCTAAACACAGTCTTAGCCTTTGCGGAGTCCGTTAAAGGAACCTGCCAGTACCCCTTCGTCCTGTCAAGAGTGGTCAAGAATTCAGCCTGTCCCAGCCATTCGAGAAGATGATGCACTTGTGGCATCGGATAGGTGTCAAATTGGGAAACTTGATTAAGCTTCTGGAGGTCATTGCAAAACTTCCAACTTCCGTCATGCTTAGAGATCAAGACAAGAGGGCTGGACCAGGGACTATTACTTTCCTCTATCACACCTAGCTCCATCATGCGCCTGATTTCTAGTTCCACTTCTGCTCTTTTTGCCTCGGGGAGTCAATACAGGCGTTCTCGAATGACCACCCCAGGTTTGGTCACAATGTCATGCACCAATCAGGGAGGTCCATCCAGGTTTCTCGCTCACCACCTTGGAAACAGACAGGATAACTACTTCCAGCTCCTGTTGCTATTTGGCAGTCAATTTGGGTGTGAAACTAAGTTCTGTTTTGTTAGCAAAGAGGGATCAGGGCTGGCTGGAAGAGGGGTCAGGCGCCCTGTCTTTGCACGGCTTCGGCAGGTTTACATGGTATACCGGGCACTTGGTAAACTTCATCTACTTAACTTCGTAAGGGCCTTGCCAGTGGGCCAATAGTTTAGAGTGGGGGGTGGGAATGAGGACCATGACATAGCGGCTTTTAAGCCAGGCAGGGGAAGTGACATCATCTGGGCAAGGACGGGAAGTGATGTCATCCTGGCAGGCACCAGAAGTCATGTTATTGGGCTCAGAACTGGAAGTGACGTCATCGAGACCAGGCAGAATTTCCTGTGTTCAGTCTGCAGAGGAAAAAGTGAAAGGATCAGTGCACTTTGCCATCACCTGGTCCGGCATGGAATTATCCTTTTTTTGAGCCCTTTAACTGTCTCCCATGCGCACGTGTGTGACACCCTTTTTCTTGATGGTAATTAATGAAGCTTTTCTCGGCTCATCAATCACCATCAAAAATAGACTCAAGGTTTTATTTCAGTGCTTTTCACTTTTTATCTGCATCTGGTACGGTTTGTGTATGGCATACTCTGATTATTATTTTTCAAATTGTGTATGGCATACTCTGATTATTATTTTTCAAATAATGGAAATGGCATCATTATTGTAAATTTTACCATCTTAGTTATTTTACATACAAAAATGAGCTATTTTCAGAACCAACATTAAACCATGGAGTAACAGTCTATGACTTTAACAATAGTTGGGCTGGTGTCAAGATCATGCTGATGTATGTGCAAATCTAAATATACAAAACGGACTCGCAGAGACATTCTGTGCAATGAAAATTGCAGATGGCACTGAGAAAGAAAACAGTTAAAAGATATGTTTGGTATTTTTCAAGTCTACGTTTGTGCACTATCATTCAAATAATCCATCCATCCATTATTCAACCCGCTACATCCTAACTACAGGGTCCCGGGGATTGGGGGGTCTGCTGGAGCCAATCCCAGCCAACACAGGGCGCATTGAAGCAAACCCTGGGCAGGGTGCCAGCCCACCGCAGGTCACGCACACACAACCACACACTAGGGACAATTTAGAATCACCAATCCTTTGGACCAATTCTTTGGACTGTGGGAGGAAACCGGAGTACCCGGAAGAAACCCACGCAGACACGGGGAGAACACGCAGACTCCACTCAGGGAGGACCCGGGAAGCGAACCCGGGTCTCCTAACTGTGAGGCAGCAGTGCTACCCACTGTGCCACCGTGCCACCCCATTCAAATTATGTTATAAATTTAAAACTAATTGTGCTGATGGTTCTTGCAGTTTAAAGTGTAAGTCAAGTAATATTTAAAATAACTGTCACTGAAATGTCATATGGCATTTAATCTTTAAACATAAGGCAAATAACTGAATATAGTGCTTAGGGAGCTTTACTTAAAACAACAGAGTTGCCAGTTCAAGCCTTGCTATGATACTACAACGAGGTGGCTTAAGCAATCTGTCCTACAGGTATTAAAATATTTTATTATATCTTTATCCTGTAAGTCATCTTGGGTTAAAGTATAAGCAAATACTGAATAATGGTTATCTAACTTTGTTCACATTTGCTGAGAAGTATGTTAACATTGGCCTAAGGTAAGTTCTAAGACAATTATCATTGAAATGTAACATTTTGAGAGAAACAATCATACTTTTATTACGACTTACCAGCGTTCAAACTCCAAAACGTTGTCAATGTAAATAGTAGACTTCGAGGCATCTGTGAGGCCTAGAAACAAAATCAGTTTGGCCCCAAACTCGAGAGGCAAGCATTTGGCCTGGATAGGCCCAGAAGAAGGGTGTACATGCATTCATGTTCAAAGACTGAGAAAAGGGTGAGGAAAACTGTGAAAGTCCCATGGCCACAATAACAAAATAATGTTTTTTTAATAGGTAAAGATTTATTTTCATAAAAATATTAAAACAATGCAAGAACTAAGCAAAAACATACTCCAAAAGGTAAAAAGGGCCTTAAAAAAGGCAAACCAAGCCAAGCGAATTCAGTCTGTGATCCAGTAATCCTAGTCTAAAAACAAGACAAAGTTCGGATACCAAAGGTCAAAAAAGAAAAATATTTCTGGAATCCAAAGAACAGTAGTTTAAATTACTAGTATTATCATAAGGAGTACAAAGTGCATGATATAATAATAATAATAATTGCACATTGTGACAAAACAGTTCTTGAATTTTAATAAAATACTGTATACTGTAAATGAAAAGAAAACAAAAGCATATTCAATAACAGAATACAGTATACACAATAATGTTTAAAGAACAATAATAAATTAACTGAAAAGAAAACACATTCTGCCAGAGATTAATATCTTTGTCATTTAGCGAACGCCATATTGCAACTGCAAATATTTTAAAACTATCACCTTCATTGTTTGTTTTACTTAAAATAATTTTAAATCTGAAGCTTTTCACGTGCCTTTTTATACCTTTAGCAAGTACAGACCTAAACGTACATGGGCATAACAAGTGTTCCATCAAAAACTTTAGGTAAAGGAACAAGACAATTAAGGGATTAATATGTCCGTATTTTTCAAATATTTATTGGGAATAACATTAAAAAGCTTGGTAGAACACAATAGCTATTGTACTAAGCTTTTAATACTAGGCATTTTACCTGGAGTCATTATTATCAGTAAATATGATTTTAAAAAGGCATTAGTTTTTCATGAAGTTTTGTGACTTTTGAATCCTAAATTGGAAAAATCTGCCCCGAGTTTTTTAAAAATAAGTCAGACTAAACATGTTTGTTGTAAGCCTAACACTGCAGATTGTCAAAAACACACTAACCCCACCATGAAGGATAGTGGCGTCAGCATCATACTGTGGGGATGTTTCTGTGCAGCATGTCCTCGAAGGAATGTGAGGGTAGAGTGTACATGAATTCAGCAAAATACAGGGATATCATGGAAGAAAACCTGATGTGGTTTGTAAGAAACCTTCACCTTTTGCAGAAATTTGTTTTCCAGCATGACAACAACCCAAAGCATAAAGTCAAACCTACACAAGAATGACTTGAAAATGACAAAATTATTGTTCTGTAGTGGCCTAGTCAGAGTACAGATCTCAGTTCAACTAATAGAACCTGTTAGAACTTGAACAGTTTTATGAAAAAGAATTGGGAAAAACTGCAGTGACCAAATGTGCAAAGCTGATAGAGTGAGACCTGTGCACACGCACTCAATGGCGTAATTGCTATCAAAGATGCTTCCACTATATACTAGCTTGAAGGGAGTGAATACTTACTTGATCAATTATTTTGTGTTTTACAGTTTTAATTAATTTAGACTACTCCACAGAGATATGTTTTCACTTTGATAATAAAGCCAAAATTAACACACTGAAATTCAATTTAATTTAAGAAATAAATGGCCCAGAACCTTTTGTACCCCCACCCTATCTGTGAGAGTCTGTTTAAGAGCTGGTTTGGGCCATTTTTTTAGCCAGTGGGAAAAAAAAACGTATAAAGGAGAAGATGGTGTACAATGCAATTTTAAAACTTGGGCATACAGCCCAGCCATGCTTAAAAGGACTGCAAAGCTGTCCCCTTCCCTTAAATATGCTACTGTATGGAACAAGGCTATATGCAGACTGCAGTTGCTGCTGTCACTCATACTTCTCAATTTTTGTCCAAATTAGATTAATGTGATTATGGTGTACACCCTATAGTGTGCTCATTTGTTAGCTTTTCCTATAATGGGCAGAAAATTTAATTTTAATGTCATCCTAACTTGCAGACCAATAAATGTTTCTTAAAGTTTACCCTGTAGCTCTAAAAGCCATCTGTTTTTTCACCAAGTTTCAGATCAAGTGAAGCTACAAAAGTTCACGTCACAGCTGAATAACAACGTCCATTCCATTAATTGAAAACGTCAGAGTATGCCATATCATACTTCCAGTCATGGTCTTTTTCCAGGCTCAGACATGTTCTTTCTTTATTTGTTGTTTTTTTAACATTGTTTTTTTACATTACATTCTGCTTTGGGCATTGTTTTGTCTTTTTTATTTGTGTAACATTGATTTGCTGTTTCATTTTACTATTATGTTTTATGTTAAGTATATACCTGTATTTAGAGCTTTTTGTTACCTGACAAGCTCACCTAATCAGACAGCTGGAATACTGGCCCCAGCAGAACTTAAGCTGAAGATTCCGGTGTAGGAAGAAAAACATAATTGCTATCCACTATGGCATGGTCTTGTGGCGTATTGCATGTTCAACTCTTGCCATTTTAAATGTTTTTTTTTATTAAGCAACAGTCTTGTGGACTGATATCAGTGTTTAAGAGCTTTTTAGTGATATTTTGGGAAAGTGGTTGGAGAACTTAGAATGTTCAGGTTGATGTGTTTTTATGTACTAATTCTGCATGCTATCTAGTGGGAATAAAAAAGACTTTTTTGTCTTGCGCAAACATTTTGTTGAAGCTGGGCTTACTGTGTTGAGCATTTTACTGCCATAAAAATTCAGTAATGTACACAGTGCCTTGTTTTGGGGTGTCTTTGCATGAACATATGCAGCATGCTACCTCAGGAAAATAACAAAAAAGAAATCTTTAGAGTCATTTGCATGCTGGTTTAGAGTTTAGAATACTAGAAAATTAGGTCTCTGGGAAATATTATAATATTATAATATGTTAATGTAATATTTTCTGTCAATCCAGTAGCTTCATACTATTAACAAGTTTTTCAAAGTATTCCTACTGGAATACTCATAAAGATGAGGAGTTATCATGGCAAAGTCTCATTTCTTCATAAATACACTCCCAGGTGTTTATATTCAAAACATTATCTGAAGTAAAAGTTATCAGGACACATTTTCAGAAAGTGTCTGGCTTTTACTAGACTTAAAGAACTGTAGATGATGAATGTAAAGTTTTAAATAAAAGATTCAGTCCAGTATAGTAGAGTGCACCTTAGTGCTTCTTGGTAGTTTTGTGGTGTTTGATGGTTGGAGGTATTTGTCAGGGGTAAAGAATGGTGGGTTTAAACTTTTGGCAGATTAAAGCTCCTTTCACACATTCTGATTATCTCTGGAATTTCCAGTAAATTATAAGGTTGAAAATCAAAGGAAAGTCAATGAAGCAACTTCCCAGGTAAGGATCTAGCATTATTTTTGGGAATTTTCCCAGAGTTGTTGTTGATGTGAATAAAGCCAGGGAAAGCAAATATAACATCTCAGAATCCTATTGTTCCACATGGTAACCTTTATGCAAATTAACCAGCAATATGAGAGTTTGGCAGTAAGAAATGTCTAATGGAAGGTTGATTCCTAAATTAATTAGGAGAAAAGAATCTGGATCTGGAAGTGGCTTCTTAAAAAGAGAAGCCCAGGAGTAAATTGTTTAGCCTGGTTAGTGCTACATACAGTTGTGGGTGAGTAATTGTGAAACTGCAGTAATATGTATCATCAGAGCCTGGATATTTTGTGTTTGACTATTGTTTATTTTCCTGTCCATAGTATTGTTATTGTCCATAATGTGCATTCTGTATTCAAATAAATTATGCAAATATTAACAATAATCTTGAACTTTTTATGTGTACATTTTTCAACGAAATTCTTAATTTCTTGTCGTCTTAAAATGGTAACACTGATACAACACCAACAAAATACTAACATTTATACACACTCACATAAAGCATAAATGGAATGCAACATGCAAATATATAAGTTGTGAAAGTGTACATGTAACAGCAGTGTGTTATGCTTATTAATGTCCCCCAGGCTCCTAGTATGGTCTGGTGGTTAGACTTTGCAGAAGTAGTAGAGAGGACTGGCTCTCCTCAGTTACACTATTTTGTACGGAGGTTCTACAGGGAAACCTAGTGCCACTAGAAGGAGCTCCTGTATGGTACCTGCAGACCTTTCAGTGCTGACTGAGTAACCCAGAAAATTCTGTTAAGACTTACCTGACTGAGTTTCCTGATCCAGTCTTAAAAGACCCCTGCAGTCTGTATACAGAGGGCCTTACACTGCTAAGTGTCTGGTTGAGTAAAGCAGGCTAGAGGTGAAGGAGTATGTGATGAGTAAATAGAAGGGCCAGAAGGCTTTGTTTTTTTTATTATTTTTAAGTCACCATATGTTTGTGAGAATTGTTTTGACTGTTCACCTGCTTTGATTTTGTTACTTTTGTTCTTTTTGGTCATCATTTGTGTTCGGGAACAAAGCACAAGTGCCCCTTACAGTCCACTTATACTGTAGTCCATTACAGTCCAAACTCATATACGAGTACATGAAAAGCATATGCTATTATTATGTAACCTTACATGCAAGAAACATGTGAAGTATTGATATTGCACTGGCTGTTCAGGAATCTTGAAACTGTCATGTTATATAGTATTATACGATTGCTAAAGGCCCTGTATCGTTTGACAGAATGGAGGAGAGGAGTAAGAAAAGGGATGGTGCAGTGTGGCTGAGGTCTTTAATAATACATTTTGCCTTTTTAAGGCAGAGTGTGTTATATACAGTGCATCCGGAAAGTATTCACAGCACATCACTTTTTCCACATTTTGTTATGTTACAGCCTTATTCCAAAATGAATTAAATTAATTTATTTCCTCAGAATTCTACACACAACACCCCATAATGACAATGTGAAAAAAGTTTACTTGAGATTTTTGCAAAATTTATTAAAAATAAAAACACTGAGAAATCACATGTATATAAGTATTCACAGCCTTTGCTATGAAGGTCAAAATTGAGCTCAGGTACATCCTGCTTCCCCTGATCATCCTTGAGATGTTTCTGCAGTTTAATTGGAGTCCACCTGTGCTAAATACCTGTGCTTCTAAGCATACAATATTACTCTATGTATATGTCCTTCAACCAACCTGTAATTGCAGGCTTTTAACCAACACCTAATCAGAGCCATCAAATCTTTTATAACGGTGATCCATCAGAGGGGAGAATGTCAAATTATGATGACAAGTATTAATTATTTGTAAAATATAGGCCACTACAAGGACTTTGCTGGTTAGTGACCTGACTTGTTTCCTCCATTCCTGGTGGACACAGTTGCACCCCCTGAACTTTCAGAAGCCCTGTTTACGTTGTCAGTGACTAGATATGCTACACATTTTGTGTATTTCAAAGGTCTGTCTGCCAGGTGGTGACTGATCCTCTCCTCTCCTGGTTGAGTCCTCTCCTGTCACATCACGGGGAAAAGAACAAGAGGAAAACAATGGAAGTGCTGGAGAGATAACATTAGGGAGGAACTTGAAACATGCAAGCTTCATATTAGAAAGGCACTGAATCTGGCAACATAAACATTTTACGACCTCATCGTCAGCAAAAAATAATGGAAGAGAAAGAAAGAAGAAGATAAGCCACTGCATTTGTTCATGAATCATTGACTCATTTTCTGAACATGTATAATTATTAATAAAATACCTTTTTTAATTTTAATTTTTAAGTTAAATTGTTTTTATTCTTATTTCTTAAGACTGAAACTTTCATGTTAATAAAAAATCATGCATTAATTTACAACATTTAAAGTAAAACTAATTTCACTCTTTATTTGGTAAGAGACCACATCTGAACACTGCTTCAGTATAATCAGTCAGTCAGTCATTTTCCAACATGCTATATCCTAACACAGGGTCACGGCGGTCTGCTGGAGCCAATCCCAGCATGCACAGGGCACAAGGCAGGAACAAACCCTGGGCAGGGTACCAGCCCACCGCAGGGCACACACACACACCCCACACACCAAGCACACACCAGGGACAATTCAGGATCTCCAATGCACCTAACCTGCCTGTTTTTGGACTGTGGGAGGAAACCAAAGCACCTGGAGGAAACCCATGCAGACACGGGGAGAACACGCAAACTCCACACAGAGAAGATCCGTGAAGCAAACCCAGGTCTCCTTACTGTGAGGCAACAGCACTACCACTGTGCCACCGTGCCACCCTCAGTATAATCAAATTACCTTAAATAAAATAGTGCTGCATCTGAGGTAGATAATTAAAGCCCTCCTTAACCTCTCCTGGGATATAAGATATGGACATATAAAATGAACAGTAGCTGAATTGCAGTTGTTAAACAAAATTGATTGATGCCAGTTCTGAACTTGCCTAAATGTGGAAACGGACACCCTTACCAAATATTCCCCTTCTGATTGATACTGCATAGTTTCTTGAATTTGTTAAAGGTTCTTCATTTTCAAAAAATAATTTAGATTTATTTATAACCAATGGTGTAAACAATTGGAGTGTAATTAAGTCCGTGCTAATGAAATCATTTCATATCATTATTTGATTCCCTTTGATCTACACCTTTCCTTGCCATTAAATATTTTTTTCAACAAGGGAATAGCCTACTGTCCAATCTTAGTTGGTTTACTTAATATTTGATAAAATCCTTTTCAATATGTGTTAAAGTTTAAACATGATACTCTCTCATTCCTGTCTCCAATTAGACAAGGAGTCCCTCAAAGTGTACTGACACAGATTTTACATAGATCTACTCTCAAAACAAAGATAATTGCAGTGATAAGGAGTTTTAATAAAAATGCATGGGTTCTGAAATTTTAAAGCCTTACATTACTATTTAAATAAAGACTAAGTTAAATGCAAGGTTTCAGATCTACATGGACTTTACTAATTGTAAGTTCATTAAGAAAGCTTTTTATAAAGCAGATTATTGTTTATGTTAATAGATCAATAAACCTTCAGTTGTAAGATTAGGGCAATAGTTGTTCTGACAAATGACAAATGTTTCCATAATTTCATATCATATTAACAGCAATGACTTTATGGATTTTATTATTGCTAAACAGATACCAAAATGCCAGACTGAAATGTCCAGTAACAGTCCAGTCCAGTAACACTGCATCACTTTGGCCAGTTTTAATTTAATGACAGAACAGGAGATTTTACATTTTATTTTTAAAATTAAATTCCTTTTGTCTGCACAAATAATACTGGAATTAATTAATAATTTGTTAATGAACTTTACTGATGATAATGGCATTGTTCTGCATAGGCTTGAGTATTAGTTGGCTTATCCTATATGTCTTTATTGTCATTATTTGCTTTGCTCCATACTTTACAAATGGTTTTCAAAATGACCAGCGGTCTGAAGACTGAGCTCTGTCTTTCCTTTTCCGCAGTTAGACATGATGTCCCTCAGGATCCAGTAGTAGGGCAAATTGTCTTTTTTTCTTTGTTGCTATTATGAAGTGGAATTTGGAAACACAGTATTAACTTTCATTTATATGCCGATGACCCTCAGTTGTATTTATCAAATTAGACAAATGATAGTTCTCTAGTTACATTATTAGATAATTGCTTTATTAAATTGAAAAAGTAAATGAATGATATTTATAGTATTTTTATATTCAGATAAACAGTCAGAATGATTTTAGTGGATGTAACTCTGTTAAAGTGTGTATTTTAATTGCAATGCTCAATTACTCTAGTGCTGTAAAGCACCACTGCTGAAGTTTGCTATGCCACTCATGGTTCCTGAGCTGTGAGTTTTCCCTTTCCTCCCTTCAGATACAGTGTGAGAGTTCAGGCTTTCAAAGAAGTCCCATTTAAGTCTTTTAAGTCCAAAAGAACCCAGAAACAATGTTTCTGTCTTTGTTTTAGCATTGTGTTGTCTGTTTATGTTGTGTCACATTTTCCATTTGTGTATTTAATATTAGTTAGATTTTTGTAAATGAGAATAAGTTAAATTAAATAGGCTATGATGATGTGGTAAGCAATATAAGCTTTCATGATCCTAGTAAACTATACATTATATAGACATGTGTTCCCTGTGATCCTATAACAGAAAAAGAAAGTTAGAAGATGGATAGACGGGAATTTATTATTCTGTTGTGTGCCATCATAGTGTGTACAAATAAGAGAAAATTTAGAAGAAAGGGAAGATGAGTATGTAATTAATGCTCAGATATTATCACTGTTGTGAAACAACATTTCTCATGTGCTGTAAACCAGTGCTGTTCATTATTTCTGACAAAAAAGAAAGATAGTGAAATGTGCTTAGGTGGCTATCTACTCTAGAAGGGACTGCTTCAACTGGCTATTAGAAAAATCTACTGCCCTCAACTAAAGTATTTGCAGGTCCAGAGTTTTTGTCAGGAAACAGGAGATAATAGAGAACACTGAAAAATAAGGCAATCATATATGCAGTATATTGCAGTGGTATGAATGTTAACATTTAAGAATGGGTATTTTTTCTTTGAAAACTTTCATCTTGCATAGTGGATAGTGGATTCTAAAATTTTCTTAAAATAACACATTTGACAATCTAATAGATTTTTACCTCATAGCAACAAATATAAATTCAAGTTCATAGCTGCAGTAATAAAAGAAATCAGCAAATCAGCCGGCCTTCCAAAAAAATGACAGATTTTGTTCAGGGCGAATGAGTGACCCAAAAGTTTTAAGGTAGGATGCCTTAATTGTTGTTAAATTGTTAATTGTTGTTCTCTTAAAAAAGCAATGTGCCAAAGCAGAGATGTCTTTTTTTTTTTTTTAATAACGATTATTAAAATTTTTACATTAATTTTGCTAGGTAGTAAAATCCCCTGAAGATAATCAATTTTAAAGTAAAAGTAAAACCAAAAATGTTTACTCATTTATTGATTCAGTAAAGCATTTCATTAGAATGCAATTTTACCTGCTGTAGATTTTCAGATAGCCTGGTACATTGTTCATTATATGATTTTTAGTGCATTCATTGAGGTTGTCAGATATCTTAGGTATTTATTTTTTTGTTCTTTTATTTCACCTTATGCAATTTCTCGTATTAGGAATTTGTTAGTTTATGCATACCCTTTGGGGTGAGAGCACAGGGTCAGCCATTGTATAGCGCCCTTGGAGCAATTGAAGGTTATGAGTAGGATCTCTTTTGGCAGTGACGGGGATTTGAACCTGCAACCTTTGGGATACCAGCTGTGATGGATGGCTGGCAGCTCATCCCAGCTGACACATCCAGGCCGCTAGTTGGCGTCTCCCCAGCAGCATAGAAGTGCCCAGGATTCCCGCTGGGCACCATGGGAGATGGAGTTCGATTTCCGTGGGACGATTCAGGAAGACAAGGGGATTTTTATGTCCCGTATAGCCCAGAAGTACTCCCAAGTCACGGGGATGGAAGAACAGAAGTACTTCCAGGCTGAAGAAAAATATAAATCTTTATTTGACCCGGAAGTGATGTGGAATCACGTCGACTGAAGGACAGGAGCACTTCCGGGTCAAGAGCTATTTAAAGGACTCCGGGAAACCCAGCAGGCTGAGCCGGAGTTGGGAGGAAGTGTGATGGAGCTGCTGGGTGGAGAGGAGGATTGATTTATTGTTTTGTATTGATTATTGATTATTATTTGAGTATTGTGGAGGTGCTTTGTGCACATTATTCAAGAAATTAAAATTATTTCTGATACTTTTACCTGGTGTCTGGACGTGTTGACTGTGGATTTGGAGGAGCGACAGCGCCCTCTACTGTCACACAGCACAGATCCTTGGCCTCAGAGCCACTTTCCTTATTTAAGGAGACTTTTACATGAAAAAAATAGTTTGGCTAAAGTAAGCACTACTCTTCTGCAAATTTTAAGATTATCCATGTTTGTTGAATGATCATCCATTCCATCCATCTGTTGTCTAAACTGATTTATTCAGTTTAGGGTGGCTGTGAGCTAAAATCTTTCCCAGCAATATCAAGTGCAATGAAGTAGAATCCAGCCCTACTTCAAAGCATGCTCACACACACACAGGAAAATGAATGATGTCGACTAACAGGTCTCATCTTTGGGATATCAGTGGAAAGCTGTACTACGGGTGAAAAATACCTGCACAAACACACACAAAATGTGCAGAGTTCACACAGACAGCAGATGATCTGAAATTTGAGTCCAGTCTCCTGTGGGGAAAAAAAGTATAATAAAATATAATTAAATACAAAAATGCTAAATTATTATGAAATACAAGGTCCTCGATTTATTTCAGTTCAATAAAGTAGTTATTGTGTGGGGTGTCCCCTGCTCACCCCTAAAAATTACCTTATTTTTAACCTCCATGGAGTTAACCTCAAGTCTGACTCAGGCTCTAGATTTTACTTAAATCCTGTTAAATCCAAGTCAGACTTGGGGTACTAATTTTCATCCACTTTTACATTGTTGAGCTCATATAACTCTTGAGATAGTATTCTGGTACAATCTAGTGGATAAAAAAACACTATGCTACAAAAAATCGTGAATATTTCTAGGTGCTTTGCCACTCTAAGGTAATGAACCAGTGTTCATGAGTAGGGCAGAGTGGTGTGTAAACGAGAAGCTGTAAAGCTACTTTTAGAACAAACTGAAATTGAACAATAAGTTGAATCAAGACTTGTGATAATAATATGAATTGGTTATCATACATGGATAGTGAAACTTGTGCATATGGCACTGTATGACCAAACTACTGAAATATGCATGATGAATTCAATCGCCTGAAGGTTTGCTGTGAAAGTAGGTGCATGGCAATAAAGGCAATCTGATTACAATCAAACAGAATGATAAGAAAGACGTTAACCCCATAAATATTGTTTACAATGAAGCAGCTGTCATTCTTGTAAGGGCAAATGTGGAAGTTACTAAGCCTTGTGTTGTGGTAGTTTACAGTAACACAAGGGGCATGTAAATCTTGCAGGTCTGCCACTGACACTCAAACCTTTCATGCTTAAACAACAGAAAAAGTATTATAAGATGAGTGTGCAAGTAAGAAACTTACTTGAACTGTCTCGATTGTGACGTTGTGCTGGGTATTGGTGACTGTTTCAAAACATGTCACACAAACGACATGAACTAAATGAAGATCATTTAATGCATGATGCTATTTTGAAATGAATTAATGGCATATTGGAAATGCTCAGACAAGGAAGTGCTCTTTAAAATGCTGATGTTCATGCAAAAATCATTAGTAGTTTAAGACTGAGCACTATCTCCATGCAGAAGGAGCCTGCGAAGAAATCACACATAGGCATGCATTAATTTTAAATGCCCATGGCTGGAAATTCCAGGTTATATGCATCAATATGATGTTCAGTGCTCAGAAGTAGTGCTCAGTTGACGTTCACAATAAATGGGAATAGTCTGAAGATCACTGATCTGTCAGTGTATTTTCAAGATTTTCTAAATTGATCATAAAATGTCAATATATTGACTCCAACAGTCAGCTGTTTAGATAAGGGATCTAAGTGCTTAATTGACATTGAGCTATTAGAGAGTCCCTGCGTTCCACAATCCTCGAACTTTCAAGATGGAGACTTTCAGAGAGAAGGTAACAGAAAAAAACAGATTAATGCTGGAGATGTGGGTTGTTCTTGGTGAATCGTGGGGAGCGGCACTGCACAACAGCGAGAAGGGTTGGTCAGAGAGACCATCAGTATTATTTTAAGGAGGAGAATAGAGCAAGACTAGCATTGCCTTGTACTAAGTGCTTGTTTGTCATTTTACAAAGCATTTTATTTGGTTCATAATAATGCAACTAGGTTGTTAAGCTTTTAAAGTTCAGTTTTCTACAGTTTATTAAACATTCCGATTGCTTAATACAGTTACAATATGTTACATTATCTGAATATATTTTATGTGAAAAACTAACTATTGAAATTATTACTGCCTCAGTGTTTTTCCCATTTTCAATATTAGGAAAGTAACAATTTGGTAGGTTACTGTCAACAGTCAAGCAAAGAAAAGATTAACCAATAGAAATAGGTTCAGCCTGTTGGTCTTAGTGACAAGTAATAAAACCATCATTAAAATGAGGTGTTCTGAAATAAATAGTGTTGGCATCAAAATGGCCTATCGGATATGTGCTGTTCTGAAAATGTATAAGATAACAGGTCTGTCTCCCTTCTGGACTGGGGTATGTTAATACACTACCTTGTCCATCTTTTACATCTATTCCCTGGATATAATTAACTCTTATGAGTTAAACCACTGCCTGTAGACAGCATAGATATTAATAAGCAAGAGCATAACTGAAGTACAAGTGCAGCAAGGGACAGAAAACAGTAAAGGGATGGCAGCATTATGCATGAAGTAGGAAAGAAAACCAAGAGGCTGTACGAGATGTTTGGCAACATAAATAATTAGAAGCAAAAAGTTGTTAAGGATATTTTGAAGAAACAAACAATAACAGCAAACATATCGCAGTGGTAAATTTATTAAAATATTTCTAAAGTTGGAACCCTGGCAGATTCAGTGACATTGGGGGACTGATCTAGCCTCAGTTTACATTTCATCTCTTCTCCTATAGAAGAACTAGGCAGTATGAGCTGAGCATAAAATTATATGTAAACCATTTTTGTTTTGCCTTATTTAAAATTTGCTTGAATTTCTGTTGCTTGGTGCATGATTCCCAAGAACATTTTTTTTGCTATAGAGGTGGGAAAAATTTGATGTCTGAGCCAAAAAATCACTTAACAAAAAATTTCTTAGAAGCTGTAAATAAGCAATGAATCAGTTGAATGGGCACCGAGACCAATATCCTATGACGTATAGCTAGTCACTTTATCAAAATAAGCTGAAAGAATGTGATCTTTGATCTTCTCACAACTGCCTTATTTTCATTTTACGTTTAAACATTACAAATAATAAGTGTAAGATCCTACTTTGCTGCCCTCCCTTTTATGTGGGATGAAATAAAAATATTCATTCTGACAGGCAAATAATGAAGCTGCTGATGTGTGTTATCTGGGTGACCTCTGGAATCCTTCCATTCTGGCAGTACTTTTTCTTTGACAATGTTGATGAAAGAAAGACCTTTTTGTCTTTTTTGTTACAAAACAATGTTCAGTTTCTTGTGCACTTTATTGCTCTTAATGAGAAGTAAAAGTGAACTAAAGTTAATTTTAATGTATACAACTTCAAATACAGTCTAGACTTAGGGCAGTTTCAAAAGAATATCAATGTGGAAATGGTGTTTTTTTTTTCTATTTTTTTCTGAATTCCTATTCAGAATTCTCAATGATGTAGGAATTTTAGAGAAATGATATTTTATATCCATTTCCTGGGAAGTGATTAGAATCTTTTACCTTCCACCAGTATTACAGTAAATATAGGTTTCAACAGTCCTGTTAGTATTTCTTCCAGCAATGGTATATATGAAGACAATATAATTATTTAACAAAATAGACAATGCATGTCTTTGATCTAATAAACAGAAACCAGCCTTTTATGAGTTGGATGAATACATTAAAAAAGGAAAGAACAAACTGCCCATTAACATAGCTGTAGAATGCATATGTGTATGTTGCATGTATATGCGATATTATCTAAGCAAGCAGTGCACTAGAAAGGTGTGATTAATTAAAGCGCAGCTATAACAAAAGACAGTGGAATGCAATTGTGGCAAAATCTCACTACACACAAATGAATTCAGTCTTCAGTATTCTTCATTAGCCATTCTCTCTTATGACTGTGTTAAGGAAAGTATAATTCTGCTAATATGTGCAGGAATTGTTCTGTAGAATTTTGAATGACACTGCCTGTGCTTTTTTGTGGACTTGTGGGTAGTTGTTTGATCATCCTTTTTATAATTCACTTATAGTTATTATTGAAACTCCAGAAAAATATGTCTTTAAAATTAAAATCCTCATTAGCATTAGAACCAGAAACTAGCTGCTTTGTCCTATTAGTACTGCTGTGCTGTACAGATCTGGCTACAGTATGTACTGAAATAAACTGCTCACAAACAACGTATGAATTAGGAGTGATTGATAAACCAGCTGATCTGATACACTGGATAAAATTCTTCTTACAGGATGGATTAACACAAAAAAGTTTTATTGGTGTGCTAAAAAGTAGTAGAAAACATGCAAATACATTTATACATAAAACATACCCTGTCAATACATATGCAAAATCTGTACCGGCAAATGGAAAATGTAATTTACTAATGGTGTATTTTTCTCTTAAATGTAATATCTTTGTGTATGGAATTGTATGTGAACTGCATGCGATAGGTTAGCCTACCTCTTTAAGAATATTAGCCATAGTGCTATGCAGTACAAATTTATTGGTGAGCTGATGCTGGCCCCCCTCCCTCCCATTACTCTGTGCAGTATTGTATTAAGAGGGTTTGAAGATATGTGTGTGTTTAAGGCCCGTGATTTGAAAACTTGTAGGGAATACGTGCAGGGATGACAAGTAAAGGTTGTGTTTTGGTGGCCTTTACCTAATTCTTTGCTTCTATTTGGGTTTCTGGTGTGTGAGGTGAATTCTCAAGAGTTTTTTGCCATATGCTGCTGAAATTTCTATAAATGAAAACTTAGGAAATCCCCAGAATAAGATGGAGAATGGTTAAGATTATGGAAATCTGCTCTGCCCCACTCAGTCTGTTGCTACTGGAATCCTCTCCATGAAAGACTGATGGAAGATTAAATTTGTTTTCAACTACAGTGCTAGCAAGAAAATGAGTTCAGTGATTCATCTCCTAAATGATTACTTGCAGAACAAACTGTATTTTAAAGTTCATTATTCAGGTCCTTTATTTAACCAGTTAATCTAGTAAAAGAAATACAGTACAGTAAAACCTTGGATTGCAAGTAACTTGGCCTGCGAGTGTTTTGCAAGACGAGCTAAAATTTTTAATAAATTTTAACTTGATAAACGAGCGAGGTCTTGCAATACGAGTAGTACGTATATTCTTTGTCTGCAAAGTGTCACATGATCACAACTGAGCCGATGGTTGTATTCTCTCCGTAATATTGTGGGTAATTGTCTCCCATTCTCGGTCTTAGTTGGCGTGCCTCACTCAACATCTGTACGAGCGTATACTGTTTATTATAGCATCGTGACCATGCATGTGTTGTAACATGTAAGTCCCTGTCTTACATCCCAAAACACAAAGCTGAGTCTCAGTACTTTAGCAACACCAACTTTATTCAGCTTGACACAGGAACAGCACAGTTATTTATTGTAGCGGGATCTGACACTCTCTTATACACTGACACAGCAGTCAGTCAGGGTCATGGCCAAGTTAGTGGCCAAGTAATATTATGCCCAACATTTATAATGTTCCTGGTATCGCCCATCAACATCAGGCGCTTATAGCATGTCCGCGATCTTTTCGGATTCGCTTTTACGGTGAACTGCTACAGCGCTGGGAGCCTGTGGTTGCTTTGGAATGCTCTTCCACGTGTTGTCCCGTTGGGTGGAATCCCAAAAGAGTTTAGAAATCTTACAGTGCGCAAAGCATTTTTTTTTTATTTTGTGTCCACTTGTAGTGACTCTTCAGGCAAAAGCAACTGTCATTGAATAGGTTCCTTGTTAAAGTTGCAAAAGAGAAGAAGATTCTAGTGAGCCAACAGATAGCAGGGATTCCGTTAGTTAGAGTGAAAGTCGTTATATGCAAAAACCCTCCTCCTCCTCTTTCTCTGTCTCCCTCACACCAGCCACGATTCATTTGAAAGATAAGTGCAGGTTAATTTGTTTTATGTATTTTTACTTTATATTTTGTATTAATCATTTTTATATGAATAGTTTTGGGTTGTGGAACGAATCATCTGAGTTTTCATTATTTCTTATGGGGAAATTCGCTTTGATATACAAGTGCTTTGGATTACAAGCACGAGTCCGGAATGAATTATACTCGCATTCTAAGGTTCCACTGTACCTAAATACATTAGAATTTTCCTCTAATAATATAGGACATGATTCAGTAACAGAAAACAGAAAACCTATTCTGTTGCTCTCTTCAGCTGAAGTGTCATTTTAAATCTTTGTGAAGAAAACTGGTGCAACTCTGCCTTTGCTTAGAAGAGCTGCACTGCACTATAACAACCACATTCCATTTTATAAATTAAACCTGGGTAATGGAAAGATTGGTAGTTCCAGTTCTGTCTTGATATGAATCCCATACTTCCCATTATCCCATAGTAGCTGTTCTTATGTCACCCGAGGCTGTATTTTGACATTGTGGCTGTTACAGACATTTCATGGAATATGTATATACCAGTAAGGAAGAGTAGATTTTGGCAAGGTATCATGTGTCTGGTCAATACCTTGAAGATTGCTCTTCAATGAAGATTGTTCTTAGACTGAATGAGTTAACCATACAGTAGGTGCAGCAAGTAAGCAGACTTTGTTTTGGCGCAAGACATAGGTGCCACAGCACTAAATATCCCCATCAGGTGGGACAATGGATATAATATGTGGCAGCAGTATGTATATCAGCAAGAGGCTGAAACACCATCTCTGAGTAGTGAAGATCATGAAATAAGTGAGACATTGAAATCTTAAGCTCTTTGAGCATGGGTAAGGTGCTACTGTATTTAAATAAAATGTATTATTATCTTGAATGGCAAATAATTCACTTAAAATGGTTAATATGGTTCGTGGTTAATATATTAAGTCAACTTTTTAATGAAAAGCTCCCACCATGTTACTAATTAAGCCATTGCTGAACATAATACAAAAGAACAGATTGCGTAATAAATCTGTTGACAAGTATAAAGAGAAAACTGCCATGTACCATGGCTACATGGGATGCCCATACATAATTAGACCTGTGTTTGAGCAGCTAGGAAAACCTTGTATTAGAAACAAAAAGTGGTCTGTCTGTCCCTCCATTTTCTAAATTTACTTATGCGAATTTAGAGTTTTGAAGTGTTGAATATCTGTTTAAGCAACGTAATATCGATAATTGCGATTTTTCTATAGCACATTTTCATGCAAATGATGTAACTCAAAGTGCTTTATAAGATGTCAAAGAAGTAATTACATGCAATTAAAAATAAATTAAAATCAGACAATGCATAAATAGTATGCAAAAAATGAATTATTCCGACTTAAATAAGATAGATATGTAATTAAGAGAAACATAGTCCTTACATATAGATTTTTTTTATCAGATGATAAGGTCAGTTGGTCAAAGAAAAATGCAAAACTCCAGTTAAGCTGCAGAAAAAAACAAAGTCTATGGGGTGTCTGGGCCAATAGACTACCCAGCCCCCACTGGGCATTCTGCCAAACATAAATATTCTTAAGTAGTACTTTATTTATTTTCTCATAAGGCTTAGTCTTAGATGATTCAACTCAGTAAGTCTTGTGGCAGATTGGGGTATCTGCTTTCATTCAAACATTCAAACACCACACAAAGCAAAATCTTGAATATGATCCATTGCAGAATAGAGAGATATGTTCATTTTGAATGGAGTTCAGAATTGAACTGGCTAAAAAACTGAGACTGCTCTATAAATATGGTGGGTAGGAGAAAGAGGTGGAGTCAGGACAGCCGGCAATGGAACTGATGTGGCAGGAAAAGGAATTCTGGGTAGCATGAATGATGTCATTAGGGTTGGCTGGAAGTGATGTTAGCATGGGGTGGATCAATGGTGATGTCACTATGAATCAGGATCCTCGGCTGGGTTGCAGGGAAATAAGAGGAGAGAGGGTCAGGTTAGACTCCTGGTCTGGTTGACACACACAACTATTTGAGCCTGTAAACTGTTCCCAATACGCACGTGTGTGACACTATATAACTATTTTTATATCCCTATAGAGATAAAAAAACAGATTATTTGCTTATCTTCATTTTTGGCGTCTAATCCAATAGATGTTGCTAATGTGCCTTTTAAGGTTTTCTATGGAAAAAGAGCTTTACTACTTGTACTTCACACAAAGTGGTATGTCCTCCTTACCTGAAATTAGAGTCTTAACTAAACCCAGATAAGCAAAAATCTACATATAGTACTGCACACAAGCTGGTGTCTTTTGACACTTAAATCAGATGTGTGGATTTACTATGGATTCAAACAGTGTGTCGGTAAAGCACAGCTGGAAGAAGGCAAAGCCCATATGTAAGCTGTGCAACTCAGAAGTTAAGTATTGTGGTAGCACAACAAATTTGAGAAATCACTTATCCTGAACTCACTCAGAAACGTCTCAGTTGCCAGACAAGTAGAGGCTAAATAATATACACTGGAGATAGCGTTGAACTCCAAGCTTAATTTGTCTCATGTCCGTAAAATAACAATCAGTAGCAGTTTTTATCTGTAAAGAGAACCCACACTATTGTTGACAATAAGAGCTTTCAACAAATAATACAGGTTTTGGAACCGCAGTATACTATAACAACAGGAAAGCAAATGAGTGAAGTTATTGTACCTAGGCTTTAAGAAGATCTAAGTCAACGAAGAGAAGAGCTCTAACTTGCAACAGCTGGACATACATGTCCTCAGAGATCCCGAGATCTCACTGTTTGTAGTTTTTTTCTGTGTGGTCATCTTAAAAGTCAAGTGTACTGCACATGTCCTGCAACCACTGCTGGACTAAAAAGGAGGATTGAAGAGGAAATCGCTGGCATTCCTCTTGACATGTTACATTGAGCAATGCAAAATTTCCACTACAGGCTGTCAGAATATGTATGGAGAAATGAACAATGCCTTCGTGATGTTTTCCTCAAAACATAAAATTAATATTGAATAAACCACCCCATAATATGTGTGGACTCTGATATGGCCATAGATATGTTTGCTAAATTATGGTGAATTATGGTAAACAATATTTTGTTCATCTTGCAAATATTGATGTTAACTATTTATTACTAATCAAATATTTATTCTTAAGTGTCATTCCATGCTTATGCATATGTTGGGAGAACACTATGTAAATGCCCTTCAGGTAAAGAAATTTGTCACATTATATTAATGTTCTCCATGCATGCTTAAGTAATCTCTAACAAACCCAGCTCTTCAAATATATCGGTGCATGATAATTAAATAAAGATACAATTGATATCGAATGGAATCGGGCCATAGTGAGTTGAAACTGAGTTGAATCGGGACATCAGTGCCAATACCCAACCCTGCACAGCAGGATGTACTACATAACTCATGTGTTCTATATACCTTAAAAGCTATTAGACTGTTACCACAATCTTGTGCTGACACAGCATTTCTGTGTAAAAGTGCTTATCACTGTCTACATAGAAGATGGCCTAAAATTTTTCTGACATTTGCAGAGTATTTACTTTGTCAATTATTAACCTCTGTTAAATGAATCATATTGCTGTTTCAAACTGTAACTTGTTAGTAATTCTATGATGCTTGTGGTATTTATTAATAATATTAATAGTGAGTACACTTTAAAACAATGATTAGGAATTGTCCTTTTAACCTTTCTTAAATAATTCCTTTAAATAGGGAGTATGTTAAATATGTTTTTCCACATTATCATCTTAAAGAAAAAGAGCATTATCTTACTTTCAATTTTTTTTTCAGAATAATACAGTGTGGAAGCCAGAATCCTGCCAGAACTGCAGCTGCTTTAATGATATTGTCGTTTGTGAAACCACAAGATGCCCGAATCCTCACTGTGACTTTAAAAGGGTAAATTTTCTGATTATAATTTCCATATTGAATTGTTATAGTTGTTTATGTACAATGTTTAACAGAACATACCTGAGTATACCCACATGCTTAAAAAAAATTATTCTGACAAGGCTGTTAATAACTGAGACAATAGATAATACTGTAATATGTTCTTGGTGGTAAATATTGAAATGTAAATTATTACACTACATGTACAGGCTTGTATGAGATACATGAAGTAAGGAAGTAGATGTGCTGACTGGGTTCAAGTGGAGTATCCCAGCTGCAGGCAAGTGGTGGCAGTGATGGGTTGGACTAGTGGTAGTGGCTCTGAGCAACTCCCACTGAATACTGAGGGATGGTAGCAGGAGAAGGGAGCAGGGCTTGCGAGGTTCCCTGCCAAATGCATAGGGATGGTAGTGTAAGGATGACTGTACTTGCCGGTGGATGGAGACCTTAAAGGGTGAACAGAGGAGAAGTCAATTTATTTGGTTGTACCAAGGCACATATATTGGGTTTTATGGACAGGACTTGATTGTGTTTTAACCTGTGAATTTTTATGATTTATGGGATTATTTATTGACTTTTAATTTCCACTAAGAACACTGTTCTTACCAAGGATTATTTATTGACTATTGTATTGAAAAAGCACTGCACTTTGTTTTTAAATAATTTGATTGTTAGTTAAAGCACTACACACTTGGCACCAACCCTTGCTGTGTGTGTGTTTCCTCATTGCCTAGTCCACCCTCAGTACATGACTATTGATGTCCTGCATTGAGGAAAGGTATGCTAGCTGTGGCCGAAAAAGGCAATTCAGTAGACCACTGTTGTTTTCACAGTACAATGTACTGTTTTACATATTTATATATATACCTGTGTGTGTATATATATATATATATATATATATATATATATATATATATATATATATATATATATATATATATATATATATATATATATATATATATATATATATATATATATATATATATTCTTAACACTGCTTTGTCCTCAATACCAATACAAGTTTAATGTTATTTAATTATGACAAATAACAATCCTTTGATGCTTTAAGTCCCTTTTCTGTTTTCCTTTTGCTGATTTGTGCAAAGCTGAGCAGCCTGCTGGTAAATAAGAGGCACTTTGAATCATGCTATGTTCCTGGGAGGACACTAATTAATACTGCAATCCTGTCAATAGTGATAAGGGGTGTAGTTTGTAGATGGGAATATGATACAACATGCATCTGTTAATAATGCACCTCTTCAGAATGCATCTTGGAAATGCTTGGGATTTATACATTCTCTGATATTTTGCTTGAGAACTACATCTGTGCTGACTAGAATTTGTTAAGATTCCTAATTTTCATCTGAATTTAGGACTAACTATAGCATTTTACTGCTTCTGGTCCTATACTTTAAAATATTCTCTACTGCTTCTCAACTTTGAACCTTCTTCTTAATCACACAGTTGTGTTTTATGTACTGTATGTTGTAAAAGGTATTTACTGTATATAACTAATACTAATGGACTACAAGGTACAATATTGGTAACATGAGAGCTTGCACACTGAACTTGTGTCTTCCAGGGTGCAGCAGCTGCAGTCTTTTATTGGCTTGAAATGTTGTTTCTTTTCCATTCACAAGATGAGCTATGATATAAATTAAGCACCTTCATACTTGTAGTTAACTCACTTGGGGTATTCTACAAAGCATGTTTATCAAGTAATGCCTCCCATTATAGGGTGAACACACTAACATACACACATACTGGGTCAACTTAATAAAACCATATTCATATTTTTGGGCAGTGTGTCATTATTTAAAAAAGGGGACACTGATGATATCTTGATACTCCCTCAATAAAAACAGTTCTGTATTAATAACTAATAATTAATAACTGCGTCTAAAATACTTGTAGCAGCCATGTCACCTCAGGGAGTGCAGCTGCTGGGATGTATTACATTCCATGATCTCTGAGCAAATGCAGTACATCTCTGCTGGTCTAGGGATCAATGAGTGTGTTTAAATGCACAAATACAACTCGTTTAGGGTAAATAATATGGTTAAGGCAGAAGACTGGTTTATTAAAAATCTGTATTTACATAGTCAAGTAATCTTTAAAATGCTCTGATATTATTAAACTGCACAAAATAGAGTTAAAACATCATCGTCAGCCACAATGAATCTGAAAATAAGCATGACACCTGTGATATTTTTTTGTGTTTTCTAAATATGTTTAATCAAACTGATACTTTATTTAAAGATTTCTGTTAGCAGATTGCATGTATCTCACACTTTACTGCTCTGGTATGTGATTGAGCTCTTGCCTTATACGCAGTGCTGCTAGAATAATAGTAATGCAGATATTTTTACTTAAGTAAGATAAGTATTGTGTTTGGTTATTCGTTACTTTAAAAAGTAATTGGACTACTTTAACACTTGTTACTTTTAATATGTTACCCTACTGCTCCTGAGATTGTGTTGCTTAGTTTAGCACTGGAAGTGTCGGTAAGAACACACAAATGTTTCAAAAAGGCTCCCTTCTTAGGAGTTACAAGTAGTTAAAACACAGTCTTGTAATCATCATTAACAAACATTACCAAATACCAGCCCTCCCAAGCAAAAAAGTTACAACAAACTAATTATTTTATCTTTTTCAAGGTAAAAATGTAAGGGCAATTGATTGATAATGTCATAATATTCAAAAACATATAGCAATCATAGGATCGTACTTATTTATATTTTAACTATGGTCCCAATTCATTAAGAGTCAGTTTTGGATATAAAGTTATGGCCACTTTATGTAAGAGTTACAGACCATAGATAAGTCCAAATGAGACTAATTTAGCAGAAAATCCTTACATAGTAGGTCTGTCTCTACTACCTAACTAATGAAACAGAAACAAGAGAATAAAAGGCGATCAGTCATTCATCCTTGGTGCTTCTTTATATGTAAATGTTTTGATTTAAAAAAATTAAATGATGTTACGTACACATGGTGGAGTAAATTAAATTGTTTAATTTCACTTTCATTTTAACATTGATATGGCTCATCACTTGAGTTTTGGCAGCACCGTGAAAATGGAAAACTGAGTGCACTTTACTAAGGACTAAAACAGTTGTGTGTTGATTATATAGCACAGCCTGCTGTGCCATAATTGTGATTGCTACTAGCGCAATACAAAGAATTGTCTTCTCACGTTTGTACAACTAGTGCAAATTCAGACATGAACCAATCCTGGGCAGGATGTCACTCCATCACAAGACAGAAAACACTCAAATAACATCGGTAATAACGTTGACCAGTAAGATTATACAACATATTATAAACAGCAACATGTAGATCACCACTTGTTATCATTATTATTATTATTCATCAACCTGTGTTCTCTACAAATCACCTGCCAGACTTTTTCACACTTGGCCCAGTTATGCCAAATGTATCACTGCAAATATGGGAGGTTAGCTAATGAATTTCACTAGTGTACCTACTGTATGTTTGGGCAAAGCAAATTTCACCTTTAATTTAACTTAGGAATCTATCTTGTCAAAAATGTGATAATAAAAACTACTGCAATACTATTTAACTCTCTGCTGTGCCCTTAAAAATTGCAGTTCGTTCTGCACAGTTCTGTGGATGATCCAATGTGCCTGGTTTGGCAGTGAATTTGACAAGGATATTGAGGTTTGGCCAGGCAAGTATGCTAAAAAAACCTACTCTGATCACTTGGTAAGGATGATAAAGATTCGATACCTGGCTCCTCCCAACTAGAGCACACTCTAAGTATAATGGTCACTCCTGTTACATGGTCGCTCAACAGCATTGATCTCGGAACCCTCTTCTAAGTGCTGGCCACACATTCCTTCCTGGGGCTTCATTCCCATCTGCCCACTTCTTCCCGTCTTGTACCGGGACTCGCTCACTCCTGCCTGTTTCTCTCTGTTCCTCTCTTTAACATCCCTTCTTTTTCTTTATTTCTTCTTCCTTTCATTTTTCTCTATTCTGATTCTCTTTTTAAATTTCATTTTTCCTTTCTGGTCTTTTTTCTCTCCTTCCTTTTTCTCGTGCCGGCTCCCGTTTATATGCCTCCATAGTTGCAGTGCTTCAATTGCACACCACAGAAGGCCGCTGAAGCAACTAAGAAAAAACCACACCCTCAATTACCTCACCAACCTCCTGCAGCTGCGTGAGCATGCACACCCGTTAAGATTGAGCTGGCCATTCAATTATTTATTTATTTATTTATTTAAAAAAGGGCCACTAAAATGTTAAGCCATGGACCCGCTATACCATTATTCCCCTCTCAGCAATTGCCTGCTGGTCTATTCCACACCTCAGCAGTTCCTAAAACTGGCAAGTATCTGTTTTAGGAATGTGGGAGCACCAATAAAAGAAGGGGTCCTTCACCTCAAACACCATGAGAAGCACTGATGTTGCAGTTGAGCAACCATTTTGAAGCTCTCACCTCTTCACCAGATGGCAACGGAAGTGCTTATTGTCATTTAGGGGGACTCCATTGTATAAAACCTGGAGTTTTGCTCTTTCTGGCTGAACACTTTTGTAACTTACTTTCTGAGAGAAAAAAAAAGCTCCACCTGCCCTTGTGAAGTTTAAAGAAGTTGGCACTGTGGTGTTTCACATAAGAACAAATAACATTCACAGTTGCTGGTCAGAGGTGCCGAAAGAGGATTTAGAATTGCTGCTGCACATCGCTTGTAAGGGGGGGATCCAGGACTCTGCTATGCTGATCGTCATATCTGGACCACTTCCATTGCACTGATGTTCAGATGAGGCGTTTAGTTGCCTGTTTTCCCTAAATGCCTGGTTGAAGACTTTCTGTGCTGAGCACGGCCTTGGCTTTGTTGACAATTTCGTTTTGTTCTGAAAGCGATAGTTTTTCAGAAGAGATGGGCTACATCTGAACAGGCAAGACACCCAGGACCACTCAGACAATATAGCTAAGGTAAATACTTAGCTTTGACTATTTGAAATTAATCTTAATACTAATCTACTTTATGTTTTGAGTCTAGCCAGCCAGCCGCCGAATTGTCTAAACAAGTCCTTAATTTGATCATGGTCTAACTGAAAGATCTGGACAAAGCGGGTCAAATAATAATAAAAACCAACAGGTCTGGACAAACAGGATAAATATGTATAAATTAATTGCTAATTCAATGAGCCTCAACACACCAATTCAGCTGTGTTCTTCTGAAACCTTAAATGTGGCTTTACTAAATGTTAGAACATTAATCAGTAAGACTTTTAGATTAACAATCTTATTAGTGATAGGAAAATAGACTTTATTACATTGAGTGAAACATGGCTCACTAGTGATGGTGCGGCAGTGTTCATTGAAGCAGCGCCTCTGAATTGCAATTTTGTTCAATTATTTCGCTAAGTCCTTCTTTGTGTCCTTCGAGTATCTTGCCGTGGTGACAGTGTTTCATATTGACCATTTGTGTCCTTTATTGTTGAATTCTTAGTAATAATAATAATTAATTATGATGGGTTCCCAATTGTAGGGGATTTGAATTTTCATATAGATATTCAGTGAAACTCTAAAGCAAGAGAATTTATTAACTTATTGCACTCATTTGATCTTTGCCAGCACATAAACCAGCCTACTCATAATGGAGGACCCACACTGGATTTAGTTATTTCAAAAGGAATTAAAGTTGACGTGAGGCAGGTCGTGAATGCTCGCATATTTTACCATTTCTTTATTTGTGCGTATTGTAGAAATACTGGTAACTACCACTAAAAAGTAGTACACTGTTTATAGGCATTAATTTAATGCATCTGTAGCATGTAAGTTTGCTAATCTGTCCAAATTTATTGCTTATCTTCACATAGACAGCGATGTTACCAGAAAAACTGAAATATCCTTTTCTGAGATGAGAGCTGCAGCCGACATAGTGGCTCTTGAAAAAATTGTTAAGAAACAGTTTAGCACTAATATACCATGGAAACCTCAGAGTTTCAGAACTAAAGAGAAAATGCCAAAGAGCTGAGCATATATAGATGGATAGATACTTTATTAATCCCAAGGGGAAATTTACATAATCCAGCAGCAGTATACTGATACAAAAAACAATATTAAATTAAATAGTAATAAAAATGCATGTAAAAGGAATGTAAATGTAAATGGAGGTAAGCTGAAGGCACATAGAGCTGAATGTAACAAAGCAGTCCATCTTGAGAGGCATTCCTATTTTTCTAAAATTAATAATAATAACAATAATAATACATTTTATTTATATATCACCTTTCTCATGCTCAATCATAAATAGGGAATCCATTCCTGTTTCCCATTCCCACATACCGGGAATGAAACTGCTGGAATTCCTGGCTGAACAGGAAAGGCCAAGCTTGCATATATAGCGTGTAAAAATTGATCAAGAAATAACAGAGTTATAGTTGAAAATAATTAAGTGTCATGGTTTATTGGCCCACGGTGTAGTGTGTTGCTAATTAATTCAGACAGACCTGCAGCAGTCAGTCTCCCGGCTCCCACTAAGACTGAGCACATTGGACTGGGAGGTTTCTACACTCTGCAGCTCACGAATGCCGGGACAGGGCAGAGTTCATTGACGTCTGTGCTGTTGATAGTACAGGCTGGTGTCAAGTTTCCAACTGGAGCAGAGCTCGGGTCCAGTCGGCACTCAGAACATCAGTTGTTTGTGTTGAATGCCTCATACGAATGGCCGGGTCTGTCGAGTTTAAAAACAATGTAGTTTGGCATCTTTTTTTGTGCGAAAAGCTAGGCCAGTTGGCTAAGTGTAAACTGTGTAAAACTATTTTGGAAAGTGTTGGTGCGCTCTCGCCTGGACGACTGCATGCTCAATACGTGCTTTCTACGCTCTTATTACCGCAATTAATTAGATACGGTATTTGTACTTATATGACAGCATGAACTGCTTGTAGGTAAGGTTAGTCTTTTATTGGTGTCAACATATTGCAGTAGTTTTATTAAAAATAAGTGCCATTCATTCTAAAACCATTCACATGTGAAATGCCTGTGCACTGTGTCATTTCCGGGAGCCCGAGATTCCCGGGAATGACATGCGGGATTCCCAAATTCCCAGGAATGGATAAACCCATCTGGGAATGGATTCCCTAATTATAAATGATAATGCTGTAAATCCTAGGGTTTTATTCTGAATGATTCTTTTCTAAACCCAGTTCATTCAGCAGAACGCATCAAGGAAATGTGTAGCGAAACTTTTAAAACCCAAAATAAATGATATTAGAAATAATGTGATACATCCCTCCAAAACAATCCTGTTGAACCTAAGCATGCTCTTTTTAGATAATTAAATACCTTCACTAAAATAGTTATTCTGGAACTCCATAATTTCTCAGCTAAAACCCTGCACTTGTGTCCTTGAACCAGTCACAACAGGATTTTACAAAGAAATCTTGGATGTGCTAATTGAAAGTGTACTTGAAATAGTAAATTCATTATTAGATAAGATGGTCTTTGCAGATTTCTTTGATTGTCTAAAGACTGCAGTAGTAAAACCTCTGCTTAAAGATGAATATCTTGACTTATCTGTACTTAATAACTTTAGACCTATTTCTAACCTGCTTTTTTAAGTAAAATTCTAGAAAAAGTGTGTTTTCAGCAATTAAACAACTATTTACATAATTAATCTTTCTTAAGTTTCAGTCAGTTTTTAGATCAAATCGTAGTTTGGAAACTGGACTGCCTAATGTAGTAAATGACATACAGGTTAATACAGACAGAGCACACATGTCTGTTCTTGTTTTATTAGACCTCAGCACAGTCTTTGACGCCATAGACTACAGTATTACAATTAAATACCTTAGTCAATTGGTGGGCCTCTCGGGCAGTGTCTTAAATTGGTTTTAGTCCTATTTAACAGGTAGAAAATGCTTTGCTAATTGTGGTGATTGTAGTTCAGGGATCCATGATATTGTATATGGTGTAGTACAAGGAGCTATTTAGGTCTACTGTTATTTTCAATCTGTATGCTTCCAATAGGCCAGATTTTCTCAAAACACAATGTGAACTACTACAGCTCTCTGACTTACTGTCTGTCTTGTATTTCTTATTGGATGAGTAGTAATTTTATCAAGCTAAGGAGAAAATTAAATCTTATTTGTTAGTAAAATTGAAATAATGAGGGTATTAGAAATAAACTTGATGCCTTAGCATTAAAAGTCAAAGCGGAAGTAAAGAATTTATATGTAATCAAAGACTTTGATCTAATCTTTAAAGAACATATTAATAATATTAGTAAGACTGTATTGTTCCATTTAAGGAACATTGCAAAATGTAGAACTCTTATTACATTGCAAGATGCTGAGAAATTAATTCACCATTTAGTTAGCTAAATCTCAGCCAGAAAAAGAAAATCTGAGCACATCTCACCAGTCTTCGCATTATTACTTTGGTGACCCATGTCTTATAGAATTATAAAAAATACTACTAATAATAAGTTTTAAATAATCTTACTCTTTTCTGTTTTTTTGGAGTGCCATTCCCCTTCCATTCTAAATCATAACCTAATAGCGATCAGCTTATTATTCCAAGAGCCAAACATAAAAGTAGTGGTGGCGGATTTTTGCTGTTGTGCAACAAAAATCTGAAATACTGTACAGCAAAAATGATATGCTAGGATAACACTGTAGCTCATTTAAAAAAAACTCCAAAAATCCCACTTTTTTAATTTAGCTCTTTCGTAGCTACAATTTAGTTCTGCCCTTAATAAAGTAGATATTCATAGAATGATCATACTCTTCAATGAACCAGCAATATTTTTTCCTGTGCCACAACCACCTGATCAAAAGTCCTGTGCAGCCACCTGAGATGTTTGAATGAAAGCTGATACCCCAACATGCCATGAGATCCACATATTGAATCCTCTAAAACAAAGTCTTAAGAAAAATTAAAAAAAAAAAATTCTTAAGAACATCTTCGTTAGGCAGAATGCCCATTGGGGGCTGGATGAACTTTTGGCCTAGAACTCCTACAGATTTTTTTTTTCTCCAGTTTAACTGGAGTTGTTTTCTCTTTTTTCCATCATTGGACTATCATTCAGAGACTCTAAAAACACAATTTTATATTTATGGAGTCCATTTCTCTTAATTAAGCACGGCACAGTGACGCAGTGGTAGTGCTGCTGCCTCGCAGTAAGGAGAACTGGGTTTGTTTCCCGGGTCCTCCCTGCGTGGAGTTTGCATGTTCTCCCCATGTCTGCGTGGGTTTCCTACAGGTTCTCTGGTTTCCTCCCTCAGTCCAAAGACATGCTGGCTAGGTGCATTGACGATCCTAAATTGACCCTAGTGTGTGCTTGGTATGTGTGCCCTGCGGTGGGCTGGCGCCGTGCCCAAGAGTTGTTCCTGCCTTGTGCCCTGTGCTGGCTGGGATTGGCTCTAGCAGATCCCCGTGACCCTGTGTTAGGATATAGCGGGTTGGACAATGACTGACTGACTGATTTCTCTTAATTTTATATATATAAAATACTATAAAATAATGTATATATATCTTATGCAAGTGTCCATTTTTAACTTTTTCTTACTATTTATGCATTATAATTCTTATCAAATGTCAATTTGTGTTTCTTTGCATGTAGCTACTACTTTAACATCTTTTAAAGGACTTTTTGCTGTATCAGTTGTATGAAATGTGCTATAGAAATAAATCTTGTAGCCGTACGAAGGAGGCAGTCTGCCTAATCAAACACCACCAGCAAGTTGTATATTTTTGGTAACAAATTTCATTTCTTCTGTGACAGAAACTGGTGGATGATGAGTACACAGCATATGATCTGTGCTTTCAGACTATGCTATGTACTTTCTGTTCAGACAGTTTTTTTTTAATTGAAATGGGTATAATTTAGTGATTATCAATTTGTTCATCTCAATCCAACTCTGCAACAAACTGCTTTCCTATTATTACAGTACAGCATTTAGCATGTTGGGGTCTTTTGCTTTCTGCAATACAAAACAACTCAGTTTTTGCACTTTACAGTATATAAATAGAGTTGCTCAGAGAAGAATATAATACAATACAATACAATACAATTTATTTTTGTATAGCCCAAAATCACATAAGGAGTGCCACAATGGGCTTTAACTCTTGACAGCCCCCCAGCCTTGACTCTCTAAGAAGACAAGGAAAAACTCCCAAAAAACCTTGTAGGGAAAAATGGAAGAAACCTCGGGAAAGGCAGTTCAAAGAGAGACCCCTTTCCAGGTAGGTTGGGTGTGCAGTGGGTGTCAAAAAGAAGGGGGTCAATACAATACAATACACAGAACAAAACAAAACCTCAAGACAGTATAAAAATAAAAATTGTAGAAGTACGTAGTAGAATTTAACAATGGATGACATCACATAATATGATTTGGATTTTTTAGAGTCCTAGAGACCTCATCCATCAACTGCCTCCCCAATTTGGCCATTCCACAGCTGAAACAGTGCTGGCCCAGACAATCCAATGAAAGGACCCTCTTTCCCATGATTCCTGTGATCCTCCATCAGGGATGACTTTACCATAGGCAGGCAAACAACTTGGCAGGTGGCCATGGCACCAATGCCACATTTGAGTACCGAGAAGAGAAACAGAATAGGTGAGGGTTAGTATCAAATTATAACTATCGTGTTACTTATGTTTTAGTGCTAATGACTAACAACAGAGATGCAGTCTGTACAGTAAATCAGCAGCTCTAGTCAGGATATGCTAAACTGAAGTAGTGAGTCTTCAGCGGGATTTAAAGGCTGAGACCGAAGGGCATCTCTTATGTAGCAGGCAGACCATTCCACAGTTTAGGGGCCCTGTAACTAAAAGCTTGACCTCCCACTGTTATTTTATTAATCCTTGGAATCATAAGCAGACCGGCATCTTGAGATCTTAATGTGCGCTCAGGTTTGTAAGTCATGATAAGTTCAGACAAGTAAGTCGGACCTTGGCCATTTAATGCTTTATATGTTAAAAGGAGGATTTTGAAATCTGCCCTAAACTTAACTGGGAGCCAGTGTAAGTATTTAAGAACTGAGTTATGTGTTCATATTTTCTTGTTCTTGTAATAATTCTTGCAGCAGCATTTTGGATTAACTGGAGGCTGTAAAAAGAACAGTTCGAACATCAATCCTACTAGAAATAAATGCATGAATTAATTTCTTAGAATCCTGTTTATTTAGAAAGCGCATTTTTAAGATGGAAGAAACATGTTTTGGACAACTTTGTAATATATGCTTTAAATGACATGCTAGAGTCAAAGAGAACTCCGAGATTGGGCTGATTCAATTAATTGGGATTCCAACTGAGTTAAATGATGACAAAATATTGCTGTGATCAGTCATTCCCTCCAACAATTAACATCTCTGTTTTATCTGTATTTAAAGACAAGTAGTTCTCATTCATCCATTCCTTTAATTCACTAACACAACTAATTAAAGACAACATCGGAGAAACTTCATTTGATTTAAATGAAAGGTATAACTGGGTGTCATCTGCATATGAGTGAAAATTAACATTATGTTTCCTAATGAGAGATCCCAGTGGAAGCATGTAAAGTGAAAACAGTAAAGGTCCCAGTACTGAGCCCTGCGGGACACCATATTGAACTTCTGTGTATAATGATGGAGTACTGTCAGCACATTTCTGTACATATTGGAATCGATTTGATAAATAAGAACTAAACCAAGCGAGCACGGGCCTGTAAGCCCAACATCATTTTCTAGCCTGTGCAGTAAAATAGAATGGTCAATGGTGTCAAATGCTGCACTTAAGTCCAACAACATAATTACAGTGGAGTTTCCTTCATCAGAGGATATCAGAATGTCATTTACAACCCGTGTTAGTGCCTTTCTGTACTATGACCAGTGCAAAAAACCAGACTGGAATTTCTCAAATAAATTGTAATGCGTAAGGTGTGACTGAAGCTGACTGGCGACTACTTTCTCTAGTATTTTAGAGAGAAATGGTAAATTTGAAATAGGCCTATAATTATTTAGTATGTGTGGGTCTAGGTCTGACTTTTTAAGTAATGGTTTAATGACTGACACTTTTAGTGCATCAGGTACTGTGCCATGCAATAATGAACTATTGATAATGTTTAGAATAGGCTGCAAGAACATCCATTGCACTTTTACTAGTTTTGTTGGCACTGGATCTAGGGAACAAGTAGTGGGCTTCATTTTAGAAATTAAAGTTAAGACTTCCTGCTCAGTTACAGGATTAAAATTACTAAAGTGCTGAATGCAATGTGGCAGGGTCTGCTAAGCTAGTATTTGGTTTGTACTGTGATGCTGAGATCTGGGATCTTATATTTTTAATTTTCTCATTGAAGAAGTTCATAAAGTCTGTACTGCTAATATCTGTTGGTATTTTGCACTGTTGATCTGAATTCCAATTTGTTAATTTAGCCACTGTCCTAAACAGTAACCGAGGATCTATTATAGTAGAATAGTATTCAGAGCGAGCTTTAAAGAGGGCTTTTTATATGTATTAACACTCTCTGTCCATGCAATTTGAAAGACATGTAGCTTTGTTGTTCTCCATCGCGCTCCAGTTTTCGACACTCTAATTTAAGAGCTTGAGTGTTTTCATTAAACCAGGGAGAGTTTCTATGTGCTTTGATCACTTTTGTTTTAAGGGGAGCCACTGTGTCCAGAGCATCTCTCAAGGTCACATTATAATGTGATGTTAGCTGATCTAAATTGTTTTCCACGTTTACATTTGATGTTAACTGATCTAAATGGTTTTCCACAATTACACTCGACTTACTCAAGGTATCTATAAATTTTGAAGCAGAATTACAATCTAGATGTCGCACTGTCTTTGTTTTAATCTGAGTGCATTGGCAAGAGCAGAACTAAATCAAATGTAATTAAGAAGTGATCGGAAATAACTTCATTTAATGGAGTAATATTTAAATTTTGAATTTCAACTTTGTAAGTTATAATTAAATCTAATGTGTGGTTATGATTATGAGTTGGACCTTTGACAATCTGACAAAATCCTACTGAATTTAACAAATAAGTAAAACATTTGCTAAAAGTGTCAGTTTCCACATCAATGTGTACATTAAAATCCCCATCAGTACTACGTGATCATAATTTATAGCCAAATCAGATGAAAGGTTGCTAAATTCAGTCATGAACAATGAATATGGCCCTGGTGGTCTGTAGACTAGCACTATAATTGTGTTGGAATCTGTTTTAATATTTAAAATGAATGCCTCAAAGGATGTAAAGTTGCCTAGATTTTTAGACGTGATTTGCATTTTGTTACAATGAATTATTCCAAGGCCTCCTCCTCGACCAGAATCTCTAGACTTATGAAGGAACGAGTATCCATCTGGTGACGCCTCAGCTAGGGGAACAGTGTCACATTTACTAAGCCAGGTTTCAGTGAGAAGACACAGATCAGATTTTGTACTTAATATAATATCATTTACCAAAACAGCTTTAGTGCCAAGAGAGCGAATGTTCAATAAACAGCATTTAAAACTGCATGCTTCTTTCTGAACCTGGTGATATATTTTTTGTTTTAATTTGAAATAAATTTCTGTTACAGATGCCCCTGGTGGAGGGTCTGGTTTTATCCCTTGGTCAAATTATACACCTTATTTTTTGGTTATCAATTAATTTAAGGTTTGTATCAGGACTAAATTTGCTGGATGCCCCACAACAGGGATTTTGGGTAACAAAATAGTTAGTGAATCATAGTAAACGCTCACTAATATTGTAATGTGTTGGAATAATAAAAAAGGTGTTTGGTTTTGATCACAAAAACAGCTTTTTGTGTTGGGGTGAGGGGATTGTTTTCTCTTCTATTTTTGTAGTGCTGTTGTCTCTTTTTCCTCCCTTTCTGTTATCTCGTGCATTAAGTTTTGTTTTTCATTTAACCCATTTCCAGGTTTTACAAAATACTTCTGGTATTTGTGAACTTAAGAACTGCTCTTACAGGTTGTGGGGTTATCTTAATTAATATACAAAATAGTAATAGTTTTAAGGATTGATGGCACATGTCTATAAACAATAACTGATTTTAACATTGAAGTGTCTATTCCTCAATCATTACTGAATTGCAGCTTAAGTGAACTGTATAAATAAATAGTTGTTAGAACTTATTTTTTTCTGCCAAATTTTAGGGAGAACGTTTACGAATATTTCCAAATAAGTGCTGTCCAGAATGCTCTCAGAGAAGTCAAGGCTTTTGTCAGTATGAAGGACAAATCTATGGAGTAAGTGATTGTTTTCTGCTGTTGTAGTGTCTCTAAGAATGGTCAAGAGCATTGTTTTTTATTCAAGTTTTACTTTAATCAGCCTGGCACCTAAATACCGATGATTAATTTTAAGTTATTTAACACTAAAAAACATAAATATCATTTGAAATAGCTGTATAGTTGTTATTTGTGATATTCTGTAATATCAATATAGATAATACTGTGTAAGGTATAGTGATAATGGCTAAAGCAGCTACTGCAGCATAGCAGCAGCAATGAGGAGAATGTTAAGCATGCAATACAGATAAATTATAACAATTGTAGTGTGAAGCAGACATGTTTTTTGCTGCAACAAACTACTGTCGAGTTTTTACACACCTGTGTCAAAAGTACACCTGGAACTAACAAGTCAAATGCAGTGTTGGAAAGTATTGGGTAGTGATTGTTTAATTTAGGAGTATATTGAATAGAGTGAGTAAAATTACAAAAGAATTTGCAACAAATATTGCAAAAGCAAATAAAAAGGAAAAACTACCAGTACCACTTTAGAAGTGTTTGATGGATATATATTGTGGGAACAGCCCAGACACAGCTGTAGACATTGTTTTATCACCCAACACACGTTTATTTACACTATTGACACAAGTGAAGCATACAACCCAGTGCCGCAGCACCAGTCACCCTCAGTCCAGGCCCTCAACACAATGCCTTTGTCTTCTCCTGACTGCCTCCACTCCTCTCCTCTGAGCTCTGTCCTCTTCCACCCGACTGCAGCCATTGAATGGAGGGAGACGGCCCCTTTTATCCTCACCCGGACGAGCTCCAGGTACCTCCCGATAACCTTCCGCTGGCCCTCCCAGGTGTGGCGGAAGTGCCAGCTGTGCACCCGGAAGCAGTCCAGGTGTCCCTGGTCTTCTTCCCCCCAGCACTTCCGGGTGTGGCAGAAGTGCTGAGGGCCAGGGCTCCTCAGGCATCTGGGCGCTCCTTGGCGGTGACTACGGGCCCCTATAGGGTTGAGTTTCTAAGCTCTGTTTCCGTGGTCCCCAAAGCCACCAGGGCGGTCGCCCCCTTGTGGTCTGGAGGAGGTGTAAGCCCTCCTGTGGTCCTTGTGGGTGTCCCGGCTGGGTACCACCCCCAGCCACGCGCCACAATATATATAATATATATTATATTTACTATATTGTGGCCTGCAGAGGGCGCTCCTGCTGCCCAAACCTGACACACACAGACGTGGGGCACAAGTTAAGCACACAAGCTTTTTATTTTTATTTTTCTGTCATGGGAAACGCCTTCCCCCATTTTCCACAAGTACAACACGGTTCAGTACAGTCACTGACACAATACAAAAGTCTTTTCTTCTTCTTTTCTACTCTTTCCTCCACTCCTCCGGGCAAGCTTTGTCTATCTCCTCCCGACTCTGGCTCCTGGAGTAATGGCTGGTGGCTCCTTTTATAAGGCACCCTGAAGTGCTCCAGGTGTTTGACCCACGTCCAGCAACACTTCTGGGTGTGGTGGAAGAGCTGCAAATAAGGGCTCAGTAGCAGCTGCCGCACCTCTTGGTGGCACCCACGGAACCCAACAGGGCTGTATCACACTCCAGCTCCCATGGAGCCCTGTGGAAGTCAGAGGCACCACTGCAATCCAGGGAGGCTGCCACCTAGCACTCCAGAGGAGATAATGCTCTGGATATGCTCCCTCCTGCGATCCTTCCAACGTGGAGGCCTCCTGGCTGGGCAAGGTCCCCGGCTTTACACCACAATATACACACAAACATAATTATTGTTGAGTGAAAACTTTTTTGTATTTAAAGCTCTCAGGTGCATTTCTTCATATCATTTTAGAATAACATGTATAAACTGTTGCATGGATCAGTAAAAAATAATGGAGCAATATATGTGTGTGTATAACATTTACTTGGAAAACTAATTTTTGTGTTTTTTGACAGCATGATAGTGAATGGTTGAGCTCTAAGTGTACAACATGTGTTTGCTCTCATGGGAGGGTTAAATGTGGGCCCAGACAATGCCCTCTTCTGTCTTGCACAAGGGAGGACACCAAGTATACACCAGCTGGAGAATGCTGTCCAAAATGTGTGAAAACGGGAGGTAGGAGTCTGTTTGGTATGTGTAATTTACAAAGCAAATGTCATTTAAATCAACACATCTGTAGCTACTTTTGAGTTTTGAGAGTTTAAAACCATTTAAAACCATTTGTGTTGTATCATTTTTAACTGTAAACATCAACTAATTATACTCAATGTACTATGATGTTAAATTGTAACTTCGTCCTACTAAAGTAAAATTATAGTATATACTATGATACTATATATGATAGTGATTGACAAAATAAATATCATGCTATAATTCAGCAACAACTCATTAACCTTAAGGTCACATAATGGCTATTATTCCTCACAAAAGAGCGTAACTCTTAGGATTCCCACTGCAATAGGCTGACTTTGGTTTTTGGAACATACCAGGAATGATTAGTGAGCAAGGTCAAGTACTGCTGAATGGCTAAGCTCATATGCCATTTCCTTAAGTTACACAATAGTAATTAAAAAATTCAAAAGGTTAAGTATGAATTGGAAATTAGAAATTGATAAACAATATCAAAATAGGCAGTGTTCATTTATTTTTCAATATTTGAATCTGTTTATGACTTACCCTTACTTATTTGTGTGTTAAGATTCAGTTTTTTTATTTTGGTATAGCACATGTAATTGACTAGTGTACATGATACACATGTACAAATATATAGTAGTATACTTAAAAGAAAAGCACAAAATAATAATGCATATGTAGAAATACATGTGTGTGTATGTATGTATGTACAGTGGTGTGAAAAACTATTTGCCCCCTTCCTGATTTCATATTCTTTTGCATGTTTGTCACACAAAATGTTTCTGATCATCAAACACATTTAACCATTAGTCAAATATAACACAAGTAAACACAAAATGCAGTTTTTAAATGATGGCTTTTATTATTTAGGGAGAAAAAAAATCCAAACCTACATAGCCCTGTGTGAAAAAGTAATTGCCCCCTTGTTCAAAAATAACCTAACTGTGGTGTATCACACCGGAGTTCAATTTCCGTAGCCACCCCAGGCCTGATTACTGCCACACCTGTTTCAATCAAGAAATCACTTAAATAGGAGCTGCCTGACACAGAGAAGTAGACCAAAAGCACCTCAAAAGCTAGACATCATGCCAAGATCCTAAGAAATTCAGGAACAAATGAGAACAGAAGTAATTGAGATCTATCAGTCTGGTAAAGGTTATAAAGCTATTTCTAAAGCTTTGGGACTCCAGCGAACCACAGTGAGAGCCATTATCCACAAATGGCAAAAACATGGAACAGTGTTGAACCTTCCCAGGAGTGGTCAGCCGACCAAAATTACCCCAAGAGCACAGAGACGACTCATCAGAGAGGTCACAAAAGACCCCAGGACAATGTCTAAAGAACTGCAGGCCTCACTTGCCTCAATTAAGGTCAGTGTTCACGACTCCACCATAAGAAAGAGACTGGGCAAAAACGGCCTGCATGGCAGATTTCCAAGACGCAAATCACTGTTAAGCAAAAAGAACATTAGGGCTCGTCTCAATTTTGCTAAGAAACATCTCAATGATTTTCAAGACTTTTGGGAAAATACCTTGTGGACTGATGAGACAAAAGTTGAACTTTTTGGAAGGCAAATGTCCCGTTACATCTGGCGTAAAAGGAACACAGCATTTCAGAAAAAGAACATCATACCAGCAGTAAAATATGGTGGTGGTAGTGTGATGGTCTGGGGTTGTTTTGCTGCTTCAGGACCTGGAAGGCTTGCTGTGATAGATGGAACCATGAATTCTACTGTCTACCAAAAATCCTGAAGGAGAATGTCCGCCATCTGTTCGTCAACTCAAGCTGAAGCGATCTTGGGTGCTGCAACAGGACAATGACCCAAAACACACCAGCAAATCCACCTCTGAATGGCTGAAGAAAAACAAAATGAAGACTTTGGAGTGGCCTAGTCAAAGTCCTGACCTGAATCCAATTGAGATGCTATGGCATGACCTTAAAAAGGCAGTTCATGCTAGAAAACCCTCAAATAAAGCTGAATTACAACAATTCTGCAAAGATGAGTGGGCCAAAATTCCTCCACAGCGCTGTAAAAGACTCATTGCAAGTTATCGCAAACGCTTGACTGCAGTTATTGCTGCTAAGGGTGGCCCAACCAGTTATTAGGTTCAGGGGGCAAGTAACTTTTTCACACAGGGCCATGTAGGTTTGGATTTTTTTTTCTCCTTAAATAATAAAAACCATCATTTAAAAACTGCATTTTGTGTTTACTTGTGTTATATTTGACTAATGGTTAAATGTGTTTGATGATCAGAAACATTTTGTGTGACAAACATGCAAAAGAATAAGTAATCAGGAAGGGGGCAAATAGTTTTTCACACCACTGTATGTGTATATATATATATATATATATATATATATATATATATATATATATATATATATATATATATATATATATATATATATATATACTATACTTTGTATATATAGTATGTATGTATATGGTAGGCGATACGGTGGCACCTGTATTTGTAACACCAGGCGGAGTAACAGTCTTGTGTTCTGCAATTGTAATCTGGCCATGCACTCCTGAGAAGACGTCCGAGTTCCCCCTGACCAGCGATAGCAATTCTGCTTTCTGGATGTTAGTTAAATCATCCCCAATGGCGACCTCGGTCTGGGGAACTCCTGCGGCTGTGACCAGGACTTCATGGTTGTTCCATTCCTTTAATAGATTAATATGCAAAATTTGTACAGGTTTCCGTCGCCCAGGAACTCTGACTTTATAATTCACTGGGGGCACACGCTCTTCTATAACTGCCAGCCCTTGCCATTCAGCCTGAAATTTATTTTGATCGGACAGGATATGGGTGTGTTTGTGTGTGTCCTGCGGTGGGTTGGCACCCTGCCCTGGATTGGTTCCTGCCTTGTGCCCTGTGTTGGCTGGGATTGGCTCCAGCAGACCCCCGTGACCCTGTTCGGATTCAGCGGGTTAGAAAATGGATGGATGGAAGGATCAACATTAGCAGACGATCCCCATTCTTAAACTCATTTTGTACTAGTCTTGTCATAATTACGTTTTTGTGCCTCCTGCTTGCTCTGCTGATGCTCCACCGCAATAGAGGACAATCTGGCAATCTGCTCTTGCAGCGAAACAACCCAGTTGACAAACCTCTCCCCAGGGGTTGTCTCGCAACTCCTCGTCCATTCTTCCCGAAAAATGTCCAACACCCTGCATGGTCGCTGGCCAAATAATAGTTCGAAAGTGCTCATCCCATTGGATGCTTGCGGGGCCCCCCGGACAGCAAACAGGAGGAAAGGCACTACTGTATCCCAGGAGGTTGGATCATCATGGGCTACCCACTGAATCATCTGTTTTAGGGTTCTATTAAATCGTTCAGTTAGACCATTTGTCTGTGGATGATAAACCATGGAGTGTAACTGCTTAATTCCAAATCTTTCGCATAGCTGCTTTATGATGTGAGACATAATGGGCGTGCCCTGGTCAATGAGAATCTCGCGAGGGATACCGATATGTGTGAACATATCAGAGAGTGCTTTTGAAATAGTTTGGGTGTAAGCCTGTCAAAGCACTGCTACTTCTGCGTATGTTGTGGCATAATCGATTAACACGAGCATAAACTGAAAGCCACTTTTACTCCTGGGAAGCGGGCCAACAATACCTAATCCCACCCTCTCAAAGGGGAAGTCTTAAATAGGCATTAGTACAAGGGTTGCCCTGGTGGGTCTGTGAGCGGAAACTATTTTGACAGTCGGGACAGTCCTTTCAAAACTGCTTTACATCCCAGCCCATGTTCACCCAATAAAAGAGTTTTGAAATGCCAAGGTGAACACCCAAAACTTGACTGTGAGCAATTTTTAAAACCTTCTCCCTGTACTCACTTGGTACTACCAATTGCTTGATATGTCCATCGCCCATACAATCAGAAATTACCCGATACAGAAAACCATCCTTAAGTAAAAAAAATGTGGTGTTTTAAAATTCGGGTCCTCTCTCTTCAGATAATAAGAGTCATTTGCGACATGAGCTTGTCTGAATTCATTATCCAAGTTGTTATCGGCTTGTTGCAGGTGAGCAGACTCCATCTGGATGGCAGTTTCAGCAAATTCTGTCCGGATGGCAGTCTCTGCTTCCTCTGTATTCACTGCAGAATCGCATTCGCCTCCCACTGCTACCATGTCCGATGCAGCATCGCAGTCACCTCCCACTGTTGTTTCATTTTCATCTGGGTTCATATTAAATGTCCGGTATGGGGAGGCTGTTGGTGCGCTCGACAACATGGAAAAGTTTGCCAGCTGTCCCTAGTCTTCATTTGAGGATTTGTCCCCCCACCCCTCTGGACAACTCTGGTTCAATTTCAAACCTGTTTCCACTACGATGGAAGGTGCTGTGCCGGTGGCCAAGACCTGTGGGTAGTGGGCATTCCTTTTTCCTATTAGTAGTGGCCAGGGTGAGGTATTTGATATGGCACTCCAAACCTTAAAGTTTTTCCCTTTAAATTTCAGAGGGAGTAATATAGTCTTGTATGTTTTAATGTCTGCATGGACACAGTGGATGTTCACTTTGTCTGTAAGGGGTCTATAGGAGCAAGTCACGGCGGAGTATGCAGAGGTCATTACCAGAGTCCAACAGTGCCGAGACTTCCCGTCCGGCCAACATAATAGAAACCTTAAAATTGTCCTCCTTTAACATCTAGGGGGAAACTTTCAAATTGCTTACCTGTGCGAGGCTGATAGCCATTGTTTGCACAGGTGGGAGGTGGCACTCTGGAGCCATATGTCCCAGTTAATCACAGCAAAAGCAGCTGCGTTCAGTTTGCAGTATAGTGCTCACACTATGGCATCTTCTACTTGTGGTGCTGGCGACCCTTAAGGTCTGTGCTGGCTAGATCAAAATTGGGGTCAAGCCTGGGTAGCCCTGTTGTTTCCAGGTGGCTTGTGCACCCTGTGGTCTAAGGGTCAGATCCAGCAGCAAGTTGACATCGTTCAGTAGCATTTCATCACAAAGGCTCTATTCTGTTCATGACAGGACTGCATCAATAGCAATCTTCTCCACAATGCACCCAAAAGGCTCTCCGTGGGTCCAGCTTTAAATCAGGTCCACTAAGCCCTGGATCTGTCCTCGTACAGGCCGATCCAGACTAAACTGGCACTCCTTGACCACCGGGCTTGCAGCCGTGCAGAGCAGAATCTGTTGCTTTTAGGCAGTCATAATCATCGAGCCTTTCGGGAGGGAGATTCCATACGGCTTGGGGGGCTTTCCCGGTTAAAATCGGAGCCAATATAGCTGCTCAGGCTCTCCAGTCCTAGTGCATCAATGTTGCTGTGTGTTCAAAGCAAAATAGGAAACACTCAGTATTGTCTGAGGGAGCCATCTTCGGCAGCACATCTTGTGGTCGCGCCAGGGCAGGGGCATGAACACCATACTGTGGACTGACCGCAGCTACTTTCGATGTGATCAACTGGGACATCTGGCTCAGGAGTGCCACCTCCCACCTGCACAAGCAATGCCTATCAGTCTAACCCAGGTATGTGGCTTGAAAGTTACCCCCAACTCCTGGGGTTTGCTTGATGTGGCATGTACTACTTCAAATCCTTACTGATTGTTTTTGCTGAAGATGTCTATTGATTTATTCTTTGCCATACTGGTGTTATTTCCTGCACAAAATATAATCTAAAAATGGTTTAAAATAAGTGTTTTTCAGGTCTAGTGAACAAAAATAGGGAGAACCCCAAAATGCTCCACATTTTGCATAACTAGAAATCAAGATGAGTCAAACTGTATATTTTTGTGGGGTCTTTCTTGCACCGATGAGTCAGGAGGTGCCAAACAAAAGAGAACTGAAGTAATTTCAAAGCTTTCAAGACTATTTTTTGAACACAAAAGGTTTAAAAATGTTATATTTTTCTTCTTGTACTGATAACCTTTTATTTCCTTTAGTTGCATGTTCATTTGAAGGAAAGGAATATCAGGATGGTGAGGAATGGAATCCTACCAGCTGCATGAAGTGCCACTGTAACAATGGAGATGCAGAGTGTTACATTGCTGAATGCCAGCCTGTTATCTGCAAGAAGGTATGAAAGGCTGAAGACAACTTTTGTTAAAAATGTGGATGTATGTTTAGTTATAGTTTGTTTTTGTTTTTTTTGTTTGTTTTTACTTTCCAGAAAGCAAAAGGTGATGTTGAATTTATATTTAAATATTAATATCACTGTGGCCATTTCTGTTTTGTAATATTTTCAACAGGAATCAGTAACTTCAAGTGTCATGTTTTATTTAAATCAGGAAGGTAAAATATACCATTTTAATATCTGGTAAATCCTTAATGTTAATAGTCAAACAAATTATATTGATAAAAGCAGAAAAAGTCTTCCATGAAATTTGTACAGGACACATTGATTTTCTTTTGATTTCATGGTTCTCATTATCCATTTTTTGAGGCCACATTAATCAACTGCAAGTTAAGATCCCATGTCAGATAGTTACAGTATTTACTTTATGTATACTGCCCTATTGGTAAATGGAAATGCTTTTATATACTTACATGGAAGTGGTCCCGAGAGATAAAGTAAAGCAGACAACTTTGGGAAAGCTGTTTTTGATGCAGAAGGATCTTGTATAAAGTAGACCTTTGTCTATAAAATCATGATTCAGAGATAAAGCTGGAGCCTATGACAACCCTACCCTACCTACCAGTGAGTGAACTCCATGAGTCTAATACAATATTAGCACGGGCACTACCACAGAATGCTGTGCAATTCTGAGTATTGCTATGGAAACAAAAAACAAAGCAAGACGTTTAAATTTGTCACTTCCTTTTCAGGTTTTCTTGACTTTGTGTTTTTTTTTTCTCTTCAGGAGGAGAATCTGATTATCTATCCTGGACAGTGCTGTCCCCAGTGCGTGCCCAACTCCTGTTTTGTATCTGGAACAGAGTACAAGGTAACCTTGTACTAAGTTGAAAACTAAAAAGTTTAATTTTTGCAATATGCATTCTGTTTTCTTTGTACAGGGCAGAATCAAATAAGAAACCGTTTTTGAAACTTTTGAAGTTATATTGAAAAGCTTTAATAAAGGATGTTATTACAGAAAGTTGAAAATGGACTCCATTTCCAACAAATGTTTTGCCTTGCAGCCAATTACCTGATGGGCTGTGGCATATTAAAATGAAATGGTTGACACAATGGTGGAGGGAACACTGCTGCTCCTCCCTTTTAACAACACTTTTGTTAAAATTAGCATTGAACTTCACACTTTTTGCAATTGGGAGTGTGTGATATGTATTGTCTGCAATATCTTAATTGTTGTTTTAACGATGTGCAAGCTGAAATTTACATTTCACATTCATTGTCTAATGTAACCTATTAGGATAGACACTGTGCGTGTGTGCACAGTCAGCGCACCACTAGTTTAGGTAACATAACTACCTAAAATTGAGTGAGTAAACAGAGCCAGGGATAAACAGCCTTTCAATCTACGTTGTTAGATTTAATTGCAAGATGTCGATTATCCTCACTTGCGTGGAGGTAGTTTTGGCTTTGAAAAGACTGATGTTGTTTAAAAGACGTCAATCTGCAAACTATGCTGGAAATAATTTGCTGTAAAAGACGGCTCGACAACTAACTTGTTTCACCATATATAAAGTGAAACTGATCTAGTACAGAGCCCTGTAGGCATCAGGCAAAAAAAAAATCAATTTGAATGAATTATTAATCTGTTCGAACAAATTATGTAATTCATTTGAACAGATTATTTCTGTTTACTCAAGAAGTATATGCCTTTCGGGCTTGTTTAATTTGGCAAGCCGTTTTGGTTGGGGTGTCCTTGATTCCAAACCACATTTTTTTTATTTCATTATCTTCACCCTGCTCCATCCACCTCTATGGCTGCAGAAGTTGGAGTAGGTGATGACACGAGGGAGGGAGCAAAATAAAACTCTTTTACCAGCAATTTAAAAAAAAGGGAATACAGATAAGGCCAGGCTCCGCACACTGCTATTAAAAAAAGAGATGAAGAGCTACTTGAGGATACCTAAGGTGGAAAGTGAAGTAAATCCACTTGAGTGGTAAAAACACAAAAAGTACACTTTTCCAAATTGGGTAACCTGCAAAAGGGTACCTGTGCATACCTGCCCTCAAGCAGCACCAGAGGAAATGTTGTAACATGTAACTGTGCTGCTCTGAAGTCAAATGATGTGAACAGAATGGTGTTTCTGTCACACAACTTGAAGTTACCTCAGTAGAATTTTACAATTGTTTTATTTTTTTCTGATACCTTTGTGCAGTATTGAACAGAACTTGTTTACAAATGCTGTAGTTTTTTTTGTGCAGTATCTGACAAAATTTAAATTTTTACACTATAGTACAGAATGTTAGATTTTTGATCTTGCTTGTATGCTGCGCAATTCACCTTACAAGTTTTTGCTTATCCAGACTGTTCATGCCATGTACTACAAATATGATTTGTGTTTTATTTCCTTTTGGATTCATATCTTGTTTACATTAAGGGGAAGGGTCTGTTTAAAATGCTCTCACTATAATAGTTTTGTTGGTCTTAATGCATTTTTTCCGTAAATCCTGTAGGCCACTTTGAAATGGCTTACTCCTACTTGCACTGTTTGATGTCAGTAATGCTTTGATGATTTTAATGTTTTTGTGTTATTTTACTTTAGTTATAAGTAAATAAATAAGACATGTTTTCCTAAACTGTTTTTTCCATTAATCTCATTAGTAAGCTACAATTAATATCCTGTTATCAAGACCAAGCTAGATCAATAAGACTTTTACAAACACATTTTTAAAGGGTGAAAAAAAATTATCTAATTATTGTTATCATCAAAGTCCCAGAAAATATTAAGATATAATTTTTTGCCAATATCGCCCACTTCTGTTGATTACTTTTTGTATTGAATTTGAATTTATTTTTATGGGCTTTGCCTTGACTGAGTTTGCAGCCTCAGAGACAACTGATTTGAATCTTTTTGCGATTCACTGGAAGAAACTTTCTATTGATTTCCCTCTTCTGCCTGATGCCTGATTTGTGAACATTTTTCTTGCATTGTGGAGACCTAGGAACTGGGAATGTTCTGTCTTCTCAATTAAACTGGATATACTGGATTGCTGTTGATACTTCAACTGGAAAAATGATCTGGTGTTCACACCTACCGAGCTTCCGGCGCTAAGGTGATTACACCTGTAATACCTGCGGTTATATGTATATGGTTATATGTTCGAACCTCCGAATTCTGGTAATTATCTTCATACACATCTTATAATCTCTCATTTTTTAAATAAATCAATTCTCAAGTTGCATCAGTCTATGCTTCTACTGGATTTTTTGCTGCATTGCTATTGCCACTCATTTGTGTCAGCACCGTGCCCAAGTCTCACTTTCTCTACTGTGCTGTGCTGCTTAAGTGTGCTCTGCTATTGAAGTATTGGCTTTAACTATGCTGAAATACTCTTGTGATAAACTCAATCATATTAAACAGTTTGTCCAGAGCAAATGGTCAGACTGGAATGCTCTAAAAGACAGTGGTATTGTGTGGTCCCCAAAAGATTTACATAACTCATCTGGTCGATGCCATTGCCGGGCTGCACATGGAAAGTTCATCAGTGGCATTTGTTCAGGAATACGCTGTACTACTCATTACTTTGGAAATAAGAGTGTCAGTGTTCCAAATTTGCAATATGCTAAAATAAACTCTGGTTATTGATCTTTGCAGAACAACCCTCATTATCTAATAGTGCATTGTTTAATAGAAGATCTCTTAATGGAAAAGCTTTGGTGCTATCAGAATTCATTACAGACTCCAAACTTGCCTAACAAAAACCAAACAAATTTACACTTGTTATCCCCAGGGGATGCTGCAGTTCCCCAAACTCCCACAATATGGGCTTGGACACAAGTTCGCCAATGAATAAAAGATTTTTATTGTGTGAAACTCTTATAATAAAGTGATTCCCACACCACAACCACAACTCTGTACTTTACTTTCATCTCTCTCTCTCTCTTTGCTCTGCTCCTCCTGGTGAGCTTTGTCTTCCTCCTCCCAACTCTGGCTTCCTGTGTTGAGGCTGGCAGCTCCTATTATGAATTTTATCTAACACCTGGGAGCACTTCTGGTGTCCCAAACTATGGCTCAGAAGCACTTCTGGGAGAGGTTGGAGCCTGACAAAGTAAGGCTCACAAGACCCCTCAGTGCCCCCTTGTGGCACCCATGAAACCCAAAAGAACTATCCCAAAGAACTACAGTCCCCAATGTACACTGTGGGTATCCACTGCGGTACTGTAAGCCGGGAGGCAGCCTTCTATCAGGTTGGGTGAGACAATATCCTGAATATACTGTCTTCCCTTGTCCTTCCATAATATTGGCTTCCTAATTGGTAAGAATCCTGCTGCAGCTCCGGCCAGGATGTCATTCCTAGTATGGAATCTCTTACGGAGATGACACCATCTGAATACATTTACTTTACAGAGGCTCACAGCTCAAGACAAGATGGATGGGTCTCTGCAATTGTTAGATCTGAGTTAAACATCAAAAGAATCCCAGTTGACGGCCAATTGTCTTTTGAATGTCTTACTCTTAAACTAATAACAAAATCTGGTCCTGTTTTACTTGTTGAGTCAGTCTTTTTTATCTGATATGACTGAATTATTAACCCACTTAAGTTCCCTTTCCCGAAAGTCATTTTTAATTGGTGATTTCAATATCCATATTGACATTCCTACACGTAAACTGAGAAATGAATTCCTGTCCTTGATAGACTGTTTTGACTTGAAGCAACATGTTGATTTTCCTACCTACTCTGTTGGTCATATATTAGACCTTATCTGCTTATCTGAAAAACACATATATAGCAGTGATTTAGGACTCTCAGACCATGAAGCAGTACTTTTCACTGTCTCATTACCTTTCCCTCCTCTTACCTGTAAATATCAAATTTCTTTCAGAAACCATAAAAATATCTGTCCCTCTGTCCTTGGTGGGTCTATTTCTGATCTTTTTCTGTCTTTACTATTCTGTATGCACTACAGAGTTTTATTGACTTCTATTACTCAGCCCTTCATTCAGCACTAGATAAGACAGCTCCTTTAAAACATAAGGAGGTTTCCTTTAAGTGTTCAGCTCAATGGTAAAGCTCAGAATAGTGGTCTATGAAAGCAGCTGGCTGACACCTTAGAGAATGTCACGTAACCCTCACTGTGCACATCTAGATTTTCTCTGACCGTCAAAGGAATTACAGAGATGCACTAACTCCAACTAAGAACGCACATTATGGCAGAATTATAGAAAGTGGCCATGATAACCTCAGGGTTTTGTTCTCAGTACTTAATAAGCTACTTCAGCCAGCATCTGGCCCAATTACCTCCTCTGCTGAAGTCTGTGAAAAATTCCACCACTTTTTCTGTAATAAAATTAAAAATCTAAATAATTCAACTTACAAATCCATCATCAATTTATACATTTTACTTTATTCCTACTCCATCCAGCTCCTTTTCTAAATTTTCACTAGTCACATCTGCATTTGTTAATGACCTGCTTTATAAGATGAGACCAACTACTTGTGTACTGAGCCCCATCCCCACCACACTTCTTAAATCCTGCCTTCATGCCATATTCCTGACTGTTACAACAATAATAGATATATCCCTTAACACTGGCATTGTGCCAGCCACTTTTAAAGTTGCTTCTATAGCTCCAGTGTTGAAAAAGTCTGGTCTTGATGCTGACAATGTTAACAAGTTTTGGTCTATTTCTCACTTGCATTTTCTGTCAGAAGTTCTCGAGCATGTTGTAGCTTCCCTGCTCACCAATTATTTAACTTCTAATAAATGGATGTAACCCTTTCAGTCTGGTTTCAGAGCGTAGCACAGCTGTGAAACTGCTCTGCTTCAGGTAACTAATGATTTGCTTATGGCAGCAAATTCTGGACAAATCAGCATATTAATTCTGATAGACCTCAGTGCAGCAATATATGACCCTGACAAACACGACATTCTGCTGTTCAGAATGGATAACATTATGCATATCTCTGGCACTGTCCTCTGGTGGTTTAAGTCCTATCTGACTGATAGGCAAAAGTTTGTTAGTCTTGGCAACAGCAGATCCAGCTCAGCACCAGTTACACAAGGAGTTCCTTGGGATGCTGTCCTCGGCCCTCTGCTGTTCGGTATCTATATGCTTCCCTTTGGACATATTATTTGTAGCCTTGGATTGGGTTATCACTTTTATGCAGATGATATTCAACTCTGTTTTAATGTTAAAAGTGAAACTTCAGCAGAGCTTTCTCAGCTCACAACTTGCTTCAGTGAAATTAAAACCTGGATGGAGCAAAACTAATTGCAACAAATGCTGAGAAACTTGTCCATGCTTTTATCACAACCCGCATCAATTATTGTAACTTCTTAATAGCAGGTGCCTCTTCAAATCTTATGTCACAGCTCCAGTTGATTCAAAACTCTGCTGCAAGAGTCCTTACACAAACTAGTGACAGTGAGCACAGAACACCCATCCTGCTTTGCCTTCACTGGCTACCTGTGTCTTACAGTATTAATATAATTTTACATTCAGTCCTGTATCGGCCCGAATTTAACGCGGCCCCCAATTTTTTCATGAAGATTTTAGAAAAAAAAAAATCTGAATTTAACGTGATCCATTCATTTTTCATAAACAAATTCAAAGAAAATAAAATTCAATCAGATAATCATTTATTTAATAGGTAATATGACAAGTTACATTCATGTCAATAAAATTAAGTAGTAATGTGGAACAAAATTAATAGTATTAGGTAAGTTACAAGATACCTAAGTGAAAGAAAAATGAAAAAGGAAATATTTGATCAGAATCAGAACTGTTTTCAGAATCGGAACTCTTTGTTGGCGCATTGTTATCGTCAGTATGCTCGTTCATGCTTTCAGTCTCCCACAAAATGTCATCTTAAGTCCCATTTATATTATTGGAAATGCAGCATTTCTTCAAACCTTTAACTATCGATTCAGGTTCGATCTTCTGCCAGGCGGTCGCAACCCATTTTCCTAAAAGTGAGACTGAGGGTTTTTTTTTATTTTTCCTATAGGTGTTATTGGGTGATTGCCCGCTAATAGCCAATTGTTTTATTCTTTTCTTATCTTTAAAAGGTTTATTAACCACCACATCCAAGACTTGCAGCTGGGATGTCATACCACCCGGTATTATTGCAAGATCGGAATTCAATGTTTACATTTTTTCCTTTACACCTGACATGAGGTGGCCTCGAAATGCATTAAGGGATAGCATGGAGCGAGTGTTTCTCAGAGAACCTGGCCATTTTCCCCATTCAACAGTCTAATGCCAATTCCTCTGTCATCCAACCTTTTTCTTGGACCCGAAAAATGATTCCTGGATGCAGCTTTTCTTTGGGCATTGTTTTACGTTTCAATATAACGTAAGGTCGACGTTTTTGTCCATCAGCAGTAACAGCAAGCATAACAGTAATTCTGGACTTTTCGTAACCAGTTGACTTCAATAAGACTGATTTTTCACCTTATTTACCGTAAGGTTGGAAGGCATGTCAAAATAGACAGGTGTTTGGTCTGCATTTCTGATATTTCCAAGATTGTAGTTGTGCTTTTTGCATAATGTTATAATATGCTGCTGAAAATTCAACAATTTTTCAATAAAGTCGCCAGGAAGTTTTTGCGCGAGAGTTGTTCGCCGTCGTAGTGATAAACCGTTCCATTTCATCATTCTTTTAAACCAACCCATACTTGCTTTAAAGTCTGTTTTAGGGATGTTTAAATTAGCAGCCTCTTCTAACGCTTTACATTTTATAACTTCACGGGATATTGGAAATCCTTCATTTTGCTTTTCTATTACGAATTTTACCACTTGCTGCTCAACTTCTTTAAACCTTCCTATTTTGGGTCCACTAAAAGATTTTCTTGAGGAATTTGCATTTATATATTTCGTTATATCTTTTCTCCAGAGAAGGATGTTTACTTCTGGAACTCCGCATTTCCTTGAAGCTCTCATGTTGTGCGTTCTCTTTGCCTCGTTTGCAACCATAATCTTAAAATTCATATCGTAGGTTCTCCTGGTACCTTTATTTATTTGTCTCTTTGATGAGCCTTTTTTCTCAACACTACTATTATAACTTGTGTTAATTTTTTATGGGCAATAAAGAACCCGTCGCTAGAGCAAACATGCAAATTACTACTATAACAGTTGCAAGAGACGTGGACTACACTTACCTGTGAATCATAGACACAATAGCCACTTGCTGGCGTATGCTGGACGCGTGCCAGAATCTAAATGCTCGAAACCAGCGATTCCACTGGAGCTAGAAACTCTCGTGCAGTCTCGTGTACTCGAACCGATCCGAACTATACCGAATGCGGCACGCGCAACCAACACGCAGGTCGGTCGGAAGCATAGGCGTACTAATAAGAAGAGTTGTTACACTGAATTGCCTATTCCTCGAATTTAACATGACTCCACTTTTGAACGGGAAATATTTAGTCAAAAACGTTTGCGTTGTATTTGGGCCAATACGGTAACCTACAGTACAAAGCTTTATATGACCTTGCACCGGACTACATCAGTGACCTTCTCCATTACAATGCTCCTGTTTTCCCACTAAGGTTCTCTGATTCTGGCAATTTTGTTGTGCCTCATACTAACCTGCAGTATATGGGTCACAGGGTCTTTGGCTATGTAACATCCACACTTTGGAACAACTTCCCTAAATTAATTAGATCGGCTGACACAGTTCATTCTTTAAAAAAAAAAAATAGCTTAAAACTCATTTATTCAGTAAGGCTTTTAAATTAGCATAACATTCTGCCCCTTCTGCCCTGGCCAGAATGGCAAATTTAAACAATGGAATGAGCTAGTTCATGTTCCCGCTTTATGGCACAGCCAGTGTCCCCAAAGACTGGAACTCCGTGAGCGCTATGATCTATATTTTATTTCCTTATTGCTAGTCTGAGGCCATTACTTACATTTTGTTTATGGTATTTGTTCCAGATTTGTAATTTTGTTGTTTAAACTAGGTTCTGCAGTGGTTAGCACTGCTCCCTCACTGCTCAGAAGACATTTTTCGCCACAATAGTCAGTCTAGCATAGTTGACAGATGATTCCCTAAATATCAGGGAAAATTTAGTGTAAAGACAATTTCACTGTTATAATCCACTCAAAACTAGTTCAGTTCTTCCTTTCGCATTGACTTCATTGAACATTTCCATGATTTTGCTTAACTCGTGATGAAGAGAACTCTGCGGGGTTCACTTATCACTGTACTTCAATTACTTATATTTTACACCCCCAGTCAGGATTAGCAAAAAATATCTTTGAGTTATTATGTAAAACAAGTTTTATGTGGTTTTGAACAAGATTATTTTGATACTTAAGACATCTACTTTTGATGCTGCAATTCTAGTAAAGCATAATTTATGTTGTAAAATGCATTACCCTCAGTTGGAACATTCTGTTAAAATCCAGTCACAGGAAACTGGTATGAAAAAGCTGTAGCAACCCAACAAGGTTCATAGATTTTATTTGGCAGTTGTTGCCTGGCTATTAATAAAAGCTTGTGTTATTTTGGGGAGTCTTTTAACAGTGTACTATACTTTTAAAAACAATTTCAGTATTTAAGTCTTCTTCAGTCTTGAAAGTTTAGTAACTTTCAATAATAAATAAGTTAGTTTCATTTTACTTGTAATACATCTTATTGAAAGTCAGAGTTCCACTATTTAGGGTGTTTTAGTCATAGTTAAATGGTCTATACAAACTTTCATCTCTTACAACTGATATATAAAGGAATCACAACCTGTTTCCCAAAAAGAAGATAGTTGATGGTTTGTTTCATTGGAGAAGTAATACAAAACAATTTTGCATCCTCTACAACCTTCATTCATCAGGCATATGAAAGATTCCATCGGATTTGTGAACTGCTAATTCCTTATCTTCTTTTGTAGCATGGTGCGCAGTGGAAGAAAAATGCTTGCACCATCTGTACGTGTATCAAAGGAGTGGCCCAATGCCACACACAGACGTGCAAACCACACACTTGTGATAAGGTGAGAGAGAGTAACCTGTGTTGTGTTTTAGCTGTAATATTTGTTTAGACACACCCCCTATCTGTAAAAGCTTAAATGAAAGTTGCATTACCTAAGTTACACTTTAATTGCATAAGTGGGAAATCAGATGCATTAAAGAGAGTGGAAGATGATTATTGTTGATTGGCTAAATTCTCCAAAACATTTTTTACAGTGAATAAACTGTGTTTGCTGGTGATGGGCAGTTTTTTTTATGCAAGGAGTGCATTTGCTCAATTCTTCTCAACCACTGGATCATGCGTTGCCACTCTTCTAATTGCATTTGTTTTACCAAGGAGGTGGTTTTGCATTGGCTGCTAGTGCATCATCAATTAATTTAAAAAAACTAAACTGTGACATAAGACCATAAAGGTTGAGAAACACTATATTAGCTGACCATAATGTAAACATAATGAGTACTGCCACTGAATATATAACACTGGCTGGCAGCACAGTAGCATAATTAGCCATGTGCCTAGCTGCCATCTCAAAACAAGCCTTAAAGGATCCCTCCCCCTTCCATTGTAAAAATGAGACCCCATCAAATAGCATTGGAAGATTTATTACTATTTACAAGGCATTTCTTTTTTCATGATGGAAGAAAAAGAATGACACATATACATAGATACTGGGAAGCTTTGCCCAGAGACTTTAAAGAATTGAAAGATACAGTCCCATGCCACAGTTTTCTAGTTTGTGCCCACTTTTTGTATTTTGTTTGTATTATTCATTTCATCTGCATTTCTTTTTGTTGTTTGAGGCACAGTGAAACAGTTGCTAGCACTGCTGCCTCACAGCTCAGATCACATTTTTGGCCACAATAATTGAATCAGCATAGTTGGCATACGTTTCCCTAGTTTTAAAGAAGGCAACCTTGTCGTTATAATATGCTAATAATAACACATGGTTTATTACTATTTACAAGGCATTACTTTCTTCTTGATGGAAGAAAAAAAGTAAAAAGTATCTGCACAGGTACACAGGGGGCCACGCCCAGAATGGCAAATTTAAACAATGGAATGAGCCAGTCCATGTTCCCGCTTTATGGCACAGCCAGTGTCCCCAAAGACTGGAACTCCGTGAGCGCTATGATCTATATTTTATTTCCTTATTGCTAGTCTGAGGCCATTTCTTACATTTTTTTTATGGTATTTGTTCCAGATTTGTAATTTGTTGTTTGAACTAGATTCTACAGTGGTTAGCACTGCTCCCTCACTGCTCAGAAGACATTTTTCGCCACAATAGTCAGTCTAGCATAGTTGACAGATGATTCCCTAAATATCAGGGAAAATTTAGTGTAAAGACAATTTCACTGTTATAATCCACTCAAAACTAGTTCAGTTCTTCCTTTCGCATTGACTTCATTGAACATTTCCATGATTTTGCTTAACTCATGATGAAGAGAACTCTGCGGGGTTCACTTATCACTGTACTTCAATTACTTATATTTTATACCCCCAGTCAGGATTAGCAAAAAATATCTTTGAGTTATTATGTAAAACAAGTTTTATGTGGTTTTGAACAAGATTATTTTGATACTTAAGACATCTACTTTTGATGTTGCAATTCTAGTAAAGCATAATTTATGTTGTAAAATGCATTACCCTCAGTTGGAACATTCTGTTAAAATCCAGTCACAGGAAGCTGGTATGAAAAAGCTGTAGCAACCCAACAAGGTTCATAGATTTTATTTGGCAGTATGGTAGATATGAAGTGGATTACAATCTGCTTTTAATGTAAGATTTTAAATTTATCTTTGAGTGAAGGAAATACAGTAATTGGGTTGCCTATCAAGTACTGTATAAAATGGGGGAAACTTTTATAGCAAAATTTGTCAAGTAAAGAAAGGTAATGTTTGTGTTGCAGAAATATTTCATCACTTTTAACAAATAAATAAAGTGTTTATTAATTTCTTTCATGTATTATTTTGTTAAGTGGTAAGATAGTTTAAAGGTCTTGTTCATCTTGATTTGCAGGGCCAAGTCAAAGTGTCCCTAATGGGCAAGTGCTGTGAGGTGTGTGTTTCATCCAAAGGCAGCTGTCTGTATGAAGGATTAAACCGCTACCATGGTGAAATGTGGAACAGTACTGCCTGCGAGTTCTGCATTTGTGAACGTGGACAAGTCTTATGCCACAAAGCAGAATGTGCCAAAGTGGAGTGTGCTTGGGTATGTAATATTCTGCAATATGCAAAATAATATGATTACTGATAGTTTAACTATACCACCACCTTTATTGTAGTGCACTTAGAAGTGGTTTTATATAAATGAAAAGCATTTCTTTCCAGAGGCAAAATTTTGTCAACTTTAAAATGTATAATTCTTGCGCTGTTCATCTGAATGAATGCTGATTAAGTTGATCAACCAATATAAAAATGAAAATGTTTTAAAAATAAAATTTTGAATATGTGTAATTTCTTAATAAAACATCACTTTTTAAAGACTATTTAGGTTTACAAATTTACAAATGGTCATAACCCAAGAAGAATGTCAACTTAACTTTGAGGGGAGGAAAAAAGATGCTTAAATTATATTTATAAAAGTGATGTACCATGTGCACTGTATGCACTCTGGATGTATTAACAATATTTTCTTTCCTTCAAATGAGTAACTGTAACAGGTAAAAATGGAGAGTATTTGGGCTTAACATAGGAGTATTAATCTGAAGAGGATAGTAGTGTATCTGTTTTCTGTGTGGGAACACTGAGCACTGATAAGTAATTTCAAAGGATTACCATGCTTTTACAGTAGCATTTCTTGTTAAACTTTTGGAGAATCTGACTTTCTGAAGCTTAGGGTATAATAACATAAAATGTCTAACCATGTCTGTCTGTGACGGTGGGGCAGCATGCTTCCAGCAAGTTTAACTGAGACATCTTGCTAGTTTAAGTCTGCAAAGCTAATGAAATGAACTGACATTTATTTTATGAAATATAATCAAACACAACACCAAGAAGTCTCAAAAGTGGAATATTCTTGAGATTTATTTGTATATCAGAAGGTATTGATTTATGTTAAGTATCAAATGGAACAAGGCTGGGGCAGGTAAATATGCTACTGTAGCAAATGACTGTTTACAGGCTAGGTAAATTTTTGCATGTCAATGTAATTTTATAGAAACTGATTTGATTTAAAATCTTGTATTTTCATTAACCATGTCTGACACAAAGAGAACATGAGGGAACCTAAAAAACCAAAGAAATATACGCTACCGTTGAAATGTTTGGGGTCACCCAGAAGTTTCATGTTTTTGAGAGCGATTTACACTTTTTATTATCAAGACATCATTAAACTGATGTAAAAATATAGCCAAGACATTATTAGTGTTTATAGATTAAAAAGATTAAATTAGATAAAACTTTATTTGTCCCCGGGGGAAACTTGTCTTTTTACAGTAGATAGATAGATAGATAGATAAGAAAAACTTGGCAGTCACAATGAGCCATCATTCAACACTTTTAGTGAATAATGTGTGGGCTGAATGTACTCAGTGTTAGTGTTAGTTAGAGAGAGGATGTTTAGCATTAATCATAATGCCACTTGGCTCTTTTTTGTATCTTATAACTGAATCCATCCATCCATCCATCCATTTTCCCCATTTACCCACTGAATCCGAACACAGGGTCACGGGGTCTGCTGGAGCCAATCCCAGCCAACACAGGGCACAAGGCAGGAACCAATCCCAGGCATGGTGCCAACCCACCACAGTATAACTGAATCTGTCATTTTAATTACTTGCTTGATTTGGTGTGCCTCTCTTGAGGTTTCATTTGTGTTAGGTAGAATGCCCAGAGGGGACTGGGCAGTCTAATGGTCTGGAATCCCTACAGATTTAATTTTTTTCTCCAGCCGTCTGGAGTTTTTTTTTTGTTTTTTTTTCTGTCCACCCTGGCCATTAGACCTTACTCTTATTCTATGTTAATTAATGTTGACTTATTTTATTTTCTTACTGTGTCTTTTATTTTTCTATTCTTCATTATGTAAAACACTTTGAGCTACTTTTTTGTATGAAAATGTGCTATATAAATAAAATGTTGTTGTTGAGGTGATGCTACTAGACTAGCACTCTACAGCAGTTTGGTGTGGTGAAAGTCAATAACCAGTTCCTTACTTTTGCTGATGTTTAGTTGCAGACAATTGTTTCTGCACCATGAAACAAAATTCTCTGACTCCTACAATCTGTCTTTTTTCCCTTTTATCAATATGATTCAGAACTGCAGAGTCATCTGAGAATTTCTGCAAGTCACATTGGCCTGGTGTTTATATATATATATATATATATATATATATATATATATATATATATATATATATATATATATATATATATATATATATATATATATATATATATATATATATATATATATATATATATATATATATATATAGTCTGATGTATACAGAGTCAAGACAAAAGTAGATATGACTGTTCTTTGTGGTGTTCCAGTGTTACTCACATCTGTGTCAGAAATATAGTCTTTGAGTCTCACAAACTGCAGTCTGCCTGTCTGCTAGACAGATTATCCAGGACACCATTGGCTCATACACGTGCATATCTCTGAGCTTACCCCTTAACAGAGAGGGCTGGATGGTACTGAAGAAATCAAAATACATAATTCTCACAGTGTTTTCAGATTTGTCTAAGTGAGAATAAGCCTTAGGAGCAGATAGAAAATTGCACCCTCTATTCCAATATTTGTCCTATAGGCAAACTATAGTAGGTGTAGGAGTTCTACCACAAGATGATTCGTATAGTCTAGGACCAGCCTCTCAAAGGTTACCCTGATGTGAGATGTAAGTTCCCACACAGAAACAATTCAGGGTGTTTTCCACAGCAGTGGCACTTTCTGGAGCCTTATGGACAAACTGAACAGGCGACAGATGACACCACAATGGCCTTAAGAACTCAAGAACAGACTCCATCTGGTCCTGCAGCTTTTCCTTTTTCCTCAGTTGTCTCCTTGCTTGGTGTCCAGTTATGGACAACCCATAACGATGGTCGGAGCTGAACTTGTCAATGGCAATTCCAGTTGATGTAGTAGGAGTTGTTAATATAGTAGGGATGTTGTGGGGGAACTGGTCATTAAAAGAAAGTGGCAGTGGGAGGAAAAAATCTATTAAAAATTGGATCAGGTTGTTAGCTTTGTCCTTATTCTCTTCTAGCACCTGAGCCCTGGATTGCTTGAGTCTAGTAATTATGCCCTATCCTTCCCAGATATCTTTCATGTTATTCTGAATGAGCTTGCTTTCTTTTTTAGCTTTATAATCTTTCTTTCCTTCACTCAACTTTTTCTTTAGCATTCACTGTGCATCCTTCAGAACTTCTTTATCACCCTATTTGAATGTTGCATTGTTCTCTTTTAGAAGACCATTTAGCTCTTTAGTAGTCCAGGGCTTATTGTTTGGAAAGCAACACAATGTATTTGAGGACACAAGAGTTAATATAGTCTGTTACTGACCAGTGGCCGAATCCCTCAATATCATCCCCATGTGACATGCACATCATTTCCCTGTCTGTCTTTTAGATATCATTCAGAGACATTTCATCTGCCAGACTCCACTTTCTCAATATCTAGATTGTAATGGTTTTCATCTAATAAAAGCCTGGTAGCTGGAAATAAGACGAATGATGTTCTGGTTAGATCTGCCCAAAGGTATCAGTAGTTTACACTTAAAGGCATCTTTATCAACTGAAAAGAGCAAATGCCCTTAGTTCCTTAGTCATTTTCAATGTAGATACTATATATACAAGGCTTGACCAAGCTTTTCTAATACTTAGGTCAACTTGCTGCACTGGGTATGTATCAAATTTTGAGCCCATTTTTAACTGCTGCTATACAGAAGACAATGGATCCATCTGGTTTTGATACAAGTATAATAGGGCTACACCAGTTATTTTTACGTTTGCAAATTACCCCTGATTCAAACATCTGCTTTACGTTCTGGTGGACTATGTTCTGTCTTGCTTCTGGAGTGCACATAGTTTCACCGGGAAGGAAAGAAAAAACATCACCATTTCTATCAAAAATAAAATGTCCTGCTGCTTTTGAGTAGCTTACTGTTGAGGATCCATTTGTGTAACACCCCACTTGGTATCATTTGTCCTGTCTGAGCTGCTGACTTACAGGACTGAGGAAACAGAAGTTTTATGTTGACACTTGCAGGAACAGTGCTCAATCTTTATTTAATATCAGAGCTTTAAGTCAAACACGAAGTTCCTAGCTGTCTGTGTTACAACAGCTCCAATTCTTGAGTTTAAAGGAACCCATAGATGATTTCTTCAACAACAACAACAACAACATTTATTTATATAGCACATTTTCATACAAACAGTAGCTCAAAGTGCTTTACATATTAAAGAATAGAAAAATGAAAGACATAATTATAAAAAATAAATCAACATTAACATCGAATAAGAGTAAGGTTCAATGGCCAGGGGACAGAAAAACAAAAACTCCAGACGGCTGGAGAAAAATAAAATCTGTAGGGATTCCAGACCATGATACCAGTCCCTCTGGGCATTCTACCTAACATAAATGAAACAGTCCTCTTTGGATTTAGGATTCTCACGGAAAGGCTTGATGATGATGATGGTCACGTAGACTTCTTCCTTTTAATCCGTCCATCATTGTTGGAGCATCATGAAGCTTTGAGTAGGTGGAGGTGGCGCAGGCCACCACCACAAAGAAACCGGAAAAAGAAACAGAAAAGAGAGTAGGGGTCAGTACCGATTTTAGAGCCACCATGAATAGTTGTTATGATGAATTGAACATACAGAGTATCAGGATTAAGTTAAATTACGATTAAAATGAAGTTATAAAAGGCCATGTTAAAGTAATGTGTTTTCAGCAGTGTTTTAAAGTGCTCTACTGTATCAGCCTGGCGAATTCCTATTGGCAGGCTATTCCAGATTTTAGGTGCATAACAGCAGAAGGCCGCCTCACCACTTCTTTTAAGTTTTGTTCTTGGAATTCTAAGGAGACACTCATTTGAGGATCTGAGGTTATGATTTGGAATATAAGGTGTCAGACATTCCGATATATAAGATGGGGCGAGATTATTTAAGGCTTTATAAATGATAAGCAGAATTTTAAAGTCAATTCTGAATGACACAGGTAACCAGTGTAGTGACGCTAAGACTGGTGTGATGTGTTCTGATTTTCTTTTCCTAGTTAGGATTCTAGCAGCTGCATTCTGCACTAGTTGCAAACGATTTATATCTTTTTTGGGTAGTCCAGAGAGGAGTGCATTACAGTAATCTAGTCGACTGAAAACAAACGCGTGAACTAATTTCTCAGCATCTTTCAGTGATATAAGAGGTCTAACTTTACTTATGTTTCTTAAGTGAAAAAATGCTGTCCTAATGATCTGATTAATATGTGATTTAAAATTCAGATTACAGTCAACAATCACCCCTAAGCTTTTTACCTCCGTCTTGACTTTTAATCCTAATGTATCCAGTTTATTTCTAATAGCCTCATTGTATCCATTATTGCTGATCACTAAAATTTCAGTTTTCTCTTTATTTAACTTGAGAAAATTACTATTCATCCATTCTGAGATACTAGTCAGACATTGTGTTAGTGAATTCAAGAGAACTCAACTGTAGAGAGAAAGGTGTAGCTGTGGCTGGGACAGGGTACAGAGGCAGCCTGGACAAGAGAACAGAAGAACACGACAACAGGCACATAAATGGCTATAAAGACTCGAAGCAACCTGCGATGAGTACTGTACACAATATGGCAGCAGCTGAACTGACATCTGGCAGTCTAAGGGTATTTTTCTTTTGCATTAGAATGGTATTTAAAAGAGTGTATTTAGTGAGTATGAAGTGCAAAGGGACGAGGTGCAGTGTGAACAACCACTGTATATACAACTCTTCAATGCAGTTGCATTCCCATTTTCTGCCATATCTGGAAAGCCAGGAGAAGCTAATGAACCAAGGGATGTGTAATGAAAGACCATCAGAACTCAGAAAATAATTTCATTTATTTGGTGCATGCCTCAACACCAATAACAGTAATATAATACCAACAGGCATGAAGAACACAAAGAATAAACCATACATATACAATATATACCTACAAGAGCATCAAGAATTGAATAATTCTGAGAATACTGATCAGTTTAATTCAATCATAGTTCACTGTATTTACTCTTAACTGCATTAAATTGGATTACTTTGACAAAGGAGATAAGAGTGTGCTACAAAAAATGTATTGTTATCTCCAATATCAAAATTCTATGTACTATCTTATCATACTCAGACAGAAGAATTGTAACCATCCTCCTCCCAAAAATGAGCAAAAATCAGATTTTCTTTAGAAAAAGTTATGCAAAGCAGCCTAGAACCTGGCAAAAAGTCATTAATGCTTTTCTAAAATAAACCTGCTGAGCCTTTGCCTCTAGTTTGTTTCCTGTGATGTTTTACTACGAGTGGAGCTATGTCTTAATTGTCTCTCTGTTTACATACCAGCCATAAAATAGATATTGATTATTGGTCAGGATGTAATTTTGGTAAGCTCAACAGAACTGAAATTCATAAAACAAAATTCAAATTACAATAAGAAATTTTCAGATGTATTAAACTGTAAATGAAAGTGCAAGTCCATTGTCTGATTTTTACCAAGTCTATATAGTATTTCCTATGTACTTCATTTCTGTTTTTTTAGATAATGGTGTTGCTAATTTTCTAGCCAAAGAGCTTTATATACTATTTTAATTTTTAGGTCAGGGCACGTTTACTTTTATTGTTCAAACAGCTTCACTTAAATGTAATTTCTTTCATTTTTACAGTTCGTCAATAATATGGCTAGTGTTAAGCAGGAAGTTAATTATTGGTTAACACAAAAAGAATAATAAACTGTAGAGCTGTGCTACAAACACACATTATAGAACACTATGTACCTACAGTATCTTTCTCTTGTGCTGTTTCTTAACCACTTTCAGCATTCTATAATATGTTACATGTACTTAAGAGAATACCAGTTACCCTGTCCAGCAGTGCAAGAAAAAAGATGCTTATTTCTGTTGGACAGTCCTGTCTCAGTATTGCAAATAGTAGCTTGGCAATGACTTATTATTGCATGACTGTTAATCATCATTAAGCCTAGTGTTAAGTTAAAAGAAAAATGGTATTGTATCCTAATTCAAACACATTGCAGGTGAAGTTGGAGTGTTAAATGCAAATGTGTTATTTTATTTTTTCTTAAAATAAATTGTAGCTTGAGGCCAGCAACCCATGGTGCCTATGTTGCAATATTTAGAAACACTTTTGGAATTGACCTTTCTGAAAAACATAACATTATGCTTCAGTTTCATATGTGGTTAGATTTCTTTAATGACTCATATTGCTTGTTAGAAAAGCAGCAAACTTTCAAATAAGTTATGAAATGTTACATTTACACAGAACAAAAGTACCTTGCCTGACTTAAATCAAAGCTGGCCATGAAAGGTCAGATCTGATTAAATTATTTACACTAGTAAATTTATGCAGGTGGTGTAAGGTGCATCTTATGTTTTGCATTTATAAACTGCAAGTAGGGGTTACTTTTGGTAAGATGTAACATTTTTATTTTTGCATATTAATTTACTATATAATATATTCAAACTCAAATGGTATCAAAAAGGAATTTGTTTGTTTTTTGTGTGTATTTCTTCATTTACCCATCAAGCCTGCTTAAGCTAGGTTCATGATGAAGAAAATTGGCCATCTTTCTCTCTGCTGCACCCAGACCTTCCTTCCTGCTGTCTCTGTAGTTTTGAGCATTCTTTTGTGTAGGTGGAGTGGTGGCTCTGAGGTTAGGGATCTGTGGTGGCACTCAAAAGGTTGCCGGTTTGAATCCCGTAAATGCCAGAATCTGGGCCCTTGAGCAAGGCCTTTAATCTGTCCCGGGTATGATGTTAACCTGCATCCAGCCCTAAAGACAGGCCCTCCAGCTTGCAGGGAAAACTTGGGGGTTGGTGGCAGGATTTGCACTCCAGCCACTGTAGTAAAAAAAAAAAAGTCCATTCCAACTATTGTAGTGCTGAGGTGTCATAGGTTACATGGCTGCTCTCAGGTCCTAATCAGGGATCCTGAGGTGGTTTGACATATAGTGGGTGTGGCAACGCATTGTATCAGTCCATGCTCCAAATCTGTCTCCCTTTTGTGTACTTCCACTGATGTTATGTTTGCCCTCTCTCTGAATCCATTCTCACAGAAATGGCTGAACTGGACACTGACAATGGATCTCGTGGTGACTACATGTTTTCATTCAAGCTAGTTTGTTTAATTAGAAATCAGTTGTTGTAATTAATTGAATATATCCATTTAATTTTATTTTCTGCAACCAGTTCCTGTTATTTTTCTGTTTGAAACATTCTTACTACTGTATATTTTATTTTATTGAAAAAATCAAAATAATGCTTTATGAATTATAGAGCAGGGATCCCAAAACTCCCTTTTTTCAAAATATTCTTAGTGGACCGTTTAAATAAAAAATGTATTAGTATAACAGACTTTAAACTTTTCAAAATTAAATATGTTGTTTTTTTGTCTCTAAATGTACGGGGAAATTGATATTCTGTCATAACATTTCTGATCACATGTCCAAAAAATAATGAGCGATTGAACCTGAATCTAGTACACACATGAGGGTCACAGTCTGTGTTTTGCACATATATTTTACCTTGGTATTTAAATGTTCACTGTCAATCTGTTAGACCAAATACCTTGAGTTCAACATATGGTAGTTACTAGTGGTATCCCTACAGTGCATGCATCTGGCAAATGCTTACACTGCTGACGGACCAGGGGCATCATGCATAACACCGTGTGTAGAATTCACACTAAAATATGGCGTACAGACAAAAGCGAAAATGTATGCACAAAAAAAATGCAGATGTATAAACCTGTGTGTTTGCCAACTTCCACGTTTTTCCTCTACATAAATCCCAGTCAGCGTTAAAAGTAACACACATGGACACGTCTGCTGCCACTCCCCAACTCCTCCCAGAATTATGCCTCTTTGAATATGCAAATCAATATAAATAGCCCTTAAGCTCAGCATTCTGTGAAAAGGCAATGGCAAAAGCACAGGGAAAAATAGAAGAATATCAGCGTATACCAAGTGGAGACAAGGAAAAACTTACTATTTGTTGGTTTAAACAGTGGTATAAACAACAAAAGGAAGTTGATTGAGTGACATAGGGTGTCGGAGAAACTTGAAAGCTTAACTTAATAAAGTCGCACAGTGTCCGAAATAAAAAAAGAAGTTGTCAGCTATCAAAGTCGCTGTGAAAAGGCGAGTCGTAGCCCACCATCTGAGTGTCTTATGAAAGCTTATTAGAGTACAGAGAAAAGACAAAAAATAGACACATAGTGGGGAAAAAAGCTTGAAATGTCAACTTTAATCTCGAAATTTCCACTTTAATCATGTAGATTATTTTGTCATTAAAGTAGAACATCATAAATTTCATCTTTAAATCGTTTAATTTACTAGTTTCTCAAATACCATTGTAGCTAAAGTAGCACGTTAAGTGCCTTGTTTTGCATGTGTTCTTCTATGTGCTCTATGTGTGTGAATCACTACGTGCTTTTTAAACAGGCTTTCTCTTCCTCCGACAGGACACAGAATCCATTACATTTGTGATATTACAGCTCTCTGAATAATTAAAATACTGAGATGTAAACGTGATATCATTTTCATGATGATAGGAGTTAAAGCATGTTATTAAACATGGGAACACAATGGCGCAATGATAGTGACAAACTGGCGCCCTGTCCAGAGATTGTTCCTGCCTCCCGCAAGATATTTGCTGCGCCATACGCGACCTTCGATGAAATAATTTATTGCAGCAGTACTGTCTCTTTCAAACATACTAACCCACAATTCCTGTCCTTCTTTTTCTTTCTCCAAGTAACCAATTGCCACACAATCAGCCCTGTAATAGATGTTAAGTCATCTGTAAGCTTAGAAAGATGATTCTTCAAAACTTTTAAGGAACATTGAAATATCTTTGTAGTACGCTTAATTATTCTATCCATCTATCCTTCCAGTGTCACGCTAGCCGCAGCAAGAATACAGCGCGAGGCAGGAACAATCTGTGAATGGGGCGCCAGCTCCTTACTAGCGCTGCAAAACCGGGTCCTCACATGTTTAATTATTAACAATATAGATTATTTTAAATGATTAACATTTCATCTGTATAATGTAATAAACATATTTTGCTGCATTTCATCTTAAAAATGATATCTTCATATGTAAATACACGCTTTATAATGTGACTCAGGTTGTACAATATTATAACTGTATCGCAAGTTTACAGTGAGGTAACAATAAGTACAAACAGTTCTAGGTACAAGGAGCACTTGATGGACTAATTGAGTGCATTTATAGTTCTTGGGATGAAACTGTTTCTGAACCACGAGGTCCGTATAGGAAAGGCTCTGAAGTGTTTGTCGTATGAGAGTAGCTGAAATAGCGCATGGCTGAGGCAGCGTGTGCTTGATGTTGTATACCGATAATTCTCTTTCCGATCAGTTGCTGTAGAGCTGTGATTCCACACTCAGATACAATGATATAAATACTCCGAGTGGTGCAGTGAGAGTAATATGGAAAAAGATGATCTGCTGTTGCAACCCCTAACAGGAGCAGCTGAAAGAAGGTGCAGTGAGAGTAACAACGCTAAAGCAGCTATGGTATTTGGAATATTTTGGCCATTCCATGGACCATTATATTGTTACAGGTTAATTACAATCAGATGCCTTAAGCTAATAAACAATATTTGGTTAATTTCAGTGTTTTTGATAAAGCCAAGTCGGGGATGTGGATCAACAAGTATAAAAGATAGGGAAACCACACTGGAACAAAAGCGCTGCTTTGACACTGGGTGCCGCCAGTTTGCAAAACCGAGCGGAGAACTTGTGTACACCAAGCATTTTGTGTGCGTGGCTTTACGCCAAAATTAGGTTTCATACATCGCGATATGAGCATGGAAATGGGCTCACGGAACATTTTTGTGCGTATGCACCGTTTATACATGAGGCCCAAGACTTTCAATGACCATACCCAAATTTCCTTTCTATCTTGTATAACAGGATTTAAAAATAAAAACATAAAATTAACTATAGTACCTTGACAGTATTTTATTTTTTTCTTTTCATTACGCAATGTGTTTCATTAATTTTCTTTTTGAACATGTAATTATTCCCTTTCCTCAAGGAAGCAATCTTCTCAGGAATTAATTTTAAAAAATCTTATTGACCTTGGATCATCAAAATGTTATTTAATATTTTTCTCAATTGTTTTTCAGGGAGAAGAGCTGATACATTTACCTGGCAAGTGCTGCCCAGAATGTTTATCAGCAAGCAGTTTCTGTGTTTATAAGGGGATGGATAAAGAGGTAATGACTGTTTATTTAATTTCAAAGGCAAAAATACATTTTTATATCTTATTGTGTAACAGATAACACTATTTTGATACAGTGTGTTTCATTTACTGTATAAGCTAAAAAAAAATTATTTGTTAAAAAATGATGAAGCCTTTACCATGATACCAGACCAAATACTTTATGAAGAGTAAGACAACAGAAATGTTAAATCAAAAGTTGTTTTTTTTTAATGTAGTTTATTATGAATGAAAAATTTGGTTTGGTAAAGCACAGATATATTAATTGTCGTGCTTTTTTGCATAATGAATAGTAGCCAACCTAGTGATAGTGGCAGAGAGATGTCAATCAGGGTCTCAATTTCTAATCATTCTGCTTATATGATCTTTTAAAACATGGTGCTGCACTTCATTCTGTCTCTCTAGAACCTGTTGTAAAAATTCACACACACTTATGATTAAATGTATGGGATCAAGATAGATCTTTTTTTAAAAAGGTAGTGTGGCATTTATTTAATATATCTATAATTCTGTCATTGTCAATTTATTATTATTACTTGCAGGATGTCCATTCAGACTTAAATGGTGAAAAACACCTGGCCGTAAGTACACTCATTGTTATTTTCCCACATTCCTTCATGTTTGCAGGGAGTGAATTCTTGTTTTTTATTTTTGCCTGCAGAATTTTGAAAAGTTTCATGAAGGCCCCTGTAGAGAATGTGAATGTAGAGATTCACAAGTGATGTGCTACCAGAAAATCTGTCCAGTTTGTCCTGTCGGCTCTCTTACTGTTTCAACTGAAGGGGAATGCTGCCCACATTGTAAACCAGGTATTATAAAATGGCTGCATAAAGGCACAAAAAGATTTTTTTTTTTAATACAAATAATAAATGTTACAGTTTAGTTTTAAATGTCATTTCTTAGATTTCATGAAATGATGAATAAGTATATTTGGAAATGAAAAAAGTAAGAATATAATGAGATATAATGATATTATTGATGTTTACATACACCATTCATCATAGTTTAAACAGATAGTTATTAAATATATAAAAGTAAACGCAATGTGACATTGTGGGTTGGCCCTCTCGCTAGTGGGTCCTTCAAGGGAGCTTCTTGAACCTGCTAACACAGATAAAGTACCCAAGGAATGAGCCTAGTAGAGGAGGACACAACACCAAAAGCAAGGGCCTCGGTACATAAAGTACTTAACCCTAATCGGGTCCCTGTAACCAAGGAGGTGCCTAGCCGTCAGTATAGCCAACCTTTATAGCTACACCAAAGTTCGGGCCCCTGTAGCCATCTCTGAGTCACCAACTGCCCCTGCCAGGCTCGCATCCCTGCAGTCCATTGCCTCATCTGTAGGATGCCTCACTGAGCCTTCTATTCCCCTGAAGTCATGCTGTCTGTCTCTAGCCTTAAGCAGCAAGTTACTCCAACCGAGCAGCTCATCACTCTCCAGCTCCCAGATCACTCAGCTGAAATGACCTTCTTCATGCCCCTGAGTGTCGGCTGCATACCCCCTCGAGGGACTTCCTCCTGGCTGTCTGCCTACTCTCTGTCTCTCTCTTTCTCTTTTGTCTTTTGTCTACATGCCCCGGCTCTCTCCCATCTTCGTCCTGCCTCCTTCTATCCATCATTTAACTTCCTTTTATGATCATCACTGACCAGTCTTTTCTGTCTTTCTTTCAATTCTCCTTTTTTCTCATTCCAGCTCTTTGTTATATGCCTCTTGCTTTCTAAGATATTTAAATTCCTTTCCAGCATAGAATTGTATGGACTGTAATTAAGTTCTCTTACAACAGCTTCTACAAACATGTAGCAATATCTATGTAGAGATAAAAATTTAAAAGAGTTTAAAAACAGCAGTTCAAGATTCTTGTTTTATGATATTAATTCCTGTAAGTGTTCAGTGTGTCATTAGTAATAATTATAAAGAATTGTCAAAGCCTATTTATTTCTAGTCAAATATACAAAAACAAGCTATTTGGCTTACCAAAAAAAAACTACTATAAGTAAGAAACTTTGCTGGCACTTACCTTTTAAAATAGTCCGTCACACAAGATTTTGTGTTCTTTAAAATAGGGATGTCAAACTCCAGTCCTGAAGTTGACTTGTTTTTTAAGATTTGTTCCCCAGAATGTCTTTATCATTCCTTTGAATTGCTTGATTTGTTTCCTTAAACAGAAATGAAATGAAATGTGAAGTGAGTGAGTCAACAGAAGAGCAACTAAGTCAGGGCCTCAAACTCCAACCAATTTAACTCCAACCAGTTGCCTAATTAGGCACAGAGTCTTGTTGTTAATTAAACCCTTTCTTTAATTCCATGGCTTGTTGCTGCTCTCATTGTGTAATAGCAGACATTTTCAAAATGGTTGATTTTTTTTTTTACTTTTCTAGGAGCACTGTTAAAATGTTTAGGGGACCTGAGCAGATCAGCATTCCTAAGACCTCCACCCTTTTCATTTTTAGATATTGTATGATGGTCTCAGTTTCAGTTCATTTTGTATCTCATTATTGTTTGGCTGCTAATTAAGGAAAAAGAAACAATTATTGGGTCTGAGTCTTCAAAAGCAAATCAATTAAAATGAATTCAAAAGAAGTAAATTAGCAACAAAAACAGGTCACTAATTAAGAGAAGGGTTAGAATGAAAACCTGCAGCCACTGCGGCCCTCCAGGGATGGAGTTTGACATCCCTGCTTTAAAACATCTATAATGAAAAATGTAAGCTGGAATGTTAAGAAATAAGAAAACTAAACAAATAATCATAGACAACAGATAAAACTTTCTTGTGTACATGAGAATTCTAAAGTAGAATACTGGCAAAAGAAACATATTAAAGCCAATTTAAAAAAGAACATAGAAATCTTAACATCTTTAACTTTGCCACCTCCAGCTCTGTTTCTTGTTTTTTGGTCAGTGCCATCGTCATCAACCCATGTAACATACCTGGTCTCACTACTGTCCTGTAGGCCTTCCCTTTCACTCTTGCTGATACCCATCTGTCACAAATTATTCCTGAAACTCTTCTCCACCCATTCCACCTTGCCTGCAGTCTCTGTATCACCTCTCTTCCACAGTTCCCGTTACTCTGTACTGTTGATCCCAAGTATTTAAACTCATCCACCTTCACCAACACTACTCCCTGCATCTTCACCATTCCATTGACCTCCCTTTCATTTACACACATGTATTCTGTCTTGTTCCTACTGACCTTCATTCCTTTCTTCTCTAGAGCACATCTCCACCTCTCCAGAGTCTTCTCAACCTGCTCCCTACTCTTGCTACAGATCACAATGTCATCAGCAAACATCATAGTCCATGGGGACTCCTGTCTAATCTGGTTTGTCAACCTCTCCATCGCCATTGCAAAAAGGAAAGGGCTCAGAGCCAATCCCTGTTATAATCCCACCTCTACGTTGAATGCATCTGTCACTCCTACCGTAGACCTCACCAGAAACTCTTACGTACTTCTCTGCCATTCATGACTTCCTCATGCAGTACCACAGCTCCTCTCGATGCACTCTGTCATATGCTTTTTCCAGGTCCACAAAGACACAATGCAACTCCTTCAGGCCTTCTCTGTACTTCTACATCAACACCCTCAGAGCAAACTTCGCATCTGTGGTGCTCTTATCTGGAATGAAACCATACTGCTGCTCATTAATCATCACCTCCCTTCTTAACCTAGCTTCCACTACTCTTTCCCATAACTTCATGCTGTAGCTCATCAATTTTATTCCCCAGGTAATTACTACAGCTCTGCACATCTCCCTTATTCTTAAAAATCAGTACCAGTACACTTCTTCTCCACTCCTCTGGGATTCTCTCACTTTCCAAGATTCCATTAAACAATCTGATTAAAAACTCCACTGCCATTTCTCCTAAACACCTTCGTGCTTCCATAGGTATGTCATCTGGACCAGCGACCTTTCCATTTTTCATCTTCTTCTTAGCTGTCCTTACTTTGTCCTTGCTAATCCGTTGCACTTCCTGATTCACTATTGACACATCATCCAACCTTCTCTCTCTCTCATTCTCTTCATTCATCAACCTCTAAAAGTACTCTTTCCATCTGCTCAACATACCCTCCTTGCTTGTTAGTATATTTCCATCTTTATCCTTTATCACCCTTACCTGCTACACATCTTTCTCAGCTTGGTCCCCCTGTCTAGCCAATCGGTACAGGTCCTTTTCTCTCTCCTTAGTGTCCAACCTCCCATACAGCTCATCATATGCCTTTTTTTAGACTTGGCCACCTCTCTTTTTACCTTACGCTTTATCTCCTTGTACTCTTGTCTACTTTCTGCATCTCTTTGACTATCCAACTTCTTCTTCGCCAACCTCTTCCTCTGTATACTCTCCTGTACTTCCCCATTCCACCACCAGGTTTCCTCCTTTCTCTGTCCAGATGTCACACCAAGCACCCTTCTTGCTGTCACCCTTACTACTTTTGCTGTAGTGGCCCAGCTGTCTGGTAACTCTTCACTGCCACCCAGTGCCTATCTTACCTCCTTCCTGAACTCAGCCTTACGGGCTTCCATTTTCAACTTCCACCATTTGGTCCTTGGCTCTCCCCTCACTCTCCTCCTCTTGATCTCAAATGTCATTCAACAGACCACCATCCTATGCTGCCTAACTACACTTTCTCCCACTGCTACTTTGCAGTCTTCAATCTCCTTTACTGTAGATTGACCCTTCTGCATAGGATATAATCTACCTATGTGCTACTTCCTCCACTCTTGTACATTCCCCTATGTACCTTCCTCTTCTTAAAATAATTATTCACCACAGCCATGTCCACCCTTTTTTCAAAATCCACTAACATCTGACCTTCTTCATTCCTCTTCTTAACACCATACCTACTCATCACCTTCTCATCTCCTCTGTTCCCTTCACCAAAATGTCCATTGAAATCTGCTCAAATCATCATTCTCTGTCCCTTGAGTACATTGTCCAACACTTCATCCAATTCAATCCAGAAATCTTCTTTATCATCCATCGCACACCCAATACTAGCGGGACATATGCACTAACAACATGCATCATCACACCTTCAATTTTCAACTTCATAACCATCACTTTTTCTGACACTCTTTTCACCTCCAAAACAATCTTGACATACTTTTCCTTCAGAATAACCCTACCCCATTTCTCCTGCCATTCACACCATGATAGAACAATCTGAATCCATAAAACGCTTTCAAGTCAGCTAATTGTATTCATGTCTCCTCTGAATTTCTGTTTGTTACAAGCAAAAACATGCATCTCTGTCTGTCTTTCTTCACAGCTCATACTGCTCAGTTCTAGTATAAGTAGTAGCTTTTCTTAATACTATTTCCAGTGCTGTTATATGCACATAGGTTATATGTGCCTTTTAATATTCATTTGAAAAACTACACCTACTATTATATATTTGGCTCATATTTGCAACATACATCCTTAATATAACTTTTTTTAAAATTTTGCTTTACACCATTGTTTCTCAGCCACTGGGTCATGACCCACTACAGTATACGGTTAATAATATCCCATTTATAATAATAAAAAATCCCCCTCAAATTCTTCAATGTATTTCTCACTTGTAATCATGCTAATTACACATTAAACCACTCTACCCATACAATTTAATTTACAGATCTCACTTGTTTAAATAAGGGTAAAGTCAAAGAGTAAAAACAAGTAAAACTGAGTTCTGAATCTAAAAGGGTTCAGAAGCCATGCTGTACACTAAATGTCCTTATAGCCTTTCATCTTAGTTTCCTTGAAAATGTAAGCACTAATGTACATTATACAGTTTTTGACAATAATGAGTGTAGAATTCCCCATTCATTTTCATAAAATTTACTTTCATAATCTAAACCTCCATTTTGCTATTACTTCCAATAGTTTTATATCCTATGTGTAAATATTTATAATTACTTCTTTCAAATTTCTTTTAACACATATCTGTATAAGTTTGAGATTTTTCAGATTCTATATTCAGGAAGTATGACTGTGGCAATTGTGGCAATCTACTGATCCACTTAGTTTAGCATAGAATTCTAATTAATGAGCTATACTAAAATAAAACAGGCCCAGCACTGAACTTTTTTCTAATTTAGTTAAACCTTTTCTGCAGTAATCTTCACCAGTTTACTTCAAAATATTTTCTAAACCATGTAGTTCATGATGAATACACACAGGTGCAAATGGAAACAAGTTGGTTCCAGAACTTCTGGTCCCTTTGTCATTTGCATCTTATTGCTAATAAGAAGCAATTAAAACAGTAACTGCAGCTGTTTAGATTAAAATAAGCAATTAAAGGTGAAGAATCTTAACAAATGAAAAAAACTAAAATGTAGGCAAACAAATGTTAAGTGCTTCAACAGCAACCATTGACTTCTCATTAAAAAATGGGTTGAAACAAAAAATCTGTAGCCACTAGCCCTCCAGGGCTGACCTTGCAGACCCCTGATCTAGATCAAAAAATGTAGTTATTCCCTCTGCCACATTGGCTTATGTACTGCTTATGGTGGTCCCCTAGCTGTAATGTTACATGGCACTGCCCCTTGAGACATAAAGAAAACAGGGCAGTGAACAAAGAAAACTAATACAAAAATGTTAACATAATTTAAAATAAAAAAAATAAACCACACAATATTAAATAAATTAAACACAGATAGAATTAAACCATAAACAGACTTAATGATATACAAAATAATATTAAAAAAATAGCCAATAAAATAAAAAAACTAACCAGTACAACATTCTCAGCTGAAATCAACAAGTTCGGTTTGCTAGTGTAATACCAATTTTTACCAGAGTTATCATTCTATTCTTCTGTTCAGATCTAATGTTAAATAGCATTTGAGGGTAATCTTTTTATACTACAGTTTAGATGCCATTTTTGGAGCTCTGAACTTATGCAGAATGTCTTAGAGAAGCTTCAGTGAAAATCACAGAATAATTAAATATTTTTTTTAATAAATTCAAAGTAATGAGAATTCAGAGTTCAAGTATCAATGTGCATCACACACAGGTTGTCCAGTGAATAGTTATTCAGAGGACTGGGAGGATGATCATCAGTATCTTGTTATTCTGTAGTTTAATTATTTTCATTAATTGATGTAGATGTTTCTCTTTTGAAATTTTGTTTGTTTTCTTGACAGTTAAGTGTCACTCTGACTGTTTGACCTGCTCTCAGAACCCTGAACACTGTGAAATCTGCATGGATGAACAGATGAAATTACAGAATGGTGACTGTGTACAGACTTGTGATTCAGGATTTTATGAAAGTGGCAGAATATGTAAAGGTATGGTATCTGCAGTTGTAGCACAAGATAATATTTCCAGAAATTGTTTTATGTTTATTGGAAGGTTTTCCTCAATCTCAATATTTCATGAAATATAAAGAATTAGTCATATTAATATGTCATCATAGTATTATCAATAGCATACATATTTCATGCAGGTGGGGGAGAGGGGAGAAGGTTAGACACAATTTATATTTTGATTTTTTTTTCCATTTGACCACATGAGGATTACTGCTTGTGCTGGAAAGTAAAATCTTTGTGATTAATTTTTTATTTATTTTGTCTTTGTTTTAAACTTTATAAACTTCGTTATTACTTTATCTCTGTAGTTGTGTTTTGACATTTTTGCTGTAATCTGCGCATTCCAGCTTATACCCATCTCTATTGTTTCTTAGCATGCAAAGAGACCTGTGCCACTTGTCTAAATGAATTTGAATGTGAGTCGTGTGAAGAGGGTCTTTGGATGAAATACGGAAAGTGTGTTCCTGATTGTGGTGAAGGTTTCTATGCAGACTACAGGGGGTATTGTTCACGTAAGTGCCAACTGCTTATGCTCCAATCTGTCAACAAAGTTTTTCTGTTAAAAGTAAGCTTTTTACCTCTGAAACAGTATTTGAACACAGATCTGTGGATTTGTTTGATTGAATAAATTAAAAAATCGGTTGACTTGAACAAATATTTTGAAAAAGAAGCAACTATAGCTTTCAGCTAGGGTTAAATTGTTGGCAGCATATACAGGACAATTACTATGTGCAAATACATCTGCTGATGCTACTGGACACCTCACCAGTGATGTTCCTAGAGCCATTGAGCATTTCAGGTCTTTCAGCATAATACATCCCTATCCAGGTGACCCAGCCAGGACATGTCAGACTCCAGCTTGTGTCCAGTTGCCACACTAGGTACTTGACCTCATCTGTCTCCTCTCTCGAGCCGTAGCCATTGAGAGGCGCTTTCCACTGATTTGGTGGTCTTGCAGATGGCTCTTCTTCTCTCACCTTATCTGTTCTCAGGTGAATAGGTGCCTTATTCAAGGAGTGGGCTCCAAAGCCCCTGCAGATAACCTTGACAGGCAGGCACTTGGCTCTAAAGTCCACTTACTGGAGAGCAAAAACTATTGCAATACACTATTGCAAATATTAAATGTTCAGCGCAACAAATATGTCATATTTCCAAATTTAAAAGTTTTTACAAAAGGAAAGAAAATATCAACTGTAAGGTACTATTAATTCCCAAAATTGCTAGTGCAAGAATTTCTTTCAAAAATTTGAATGGTAAAAATTGTTTAACGTGTATTTGTACCTCCAAAAATCTGAAATTCTGGAGTGTCACAATAGTTGATGTTCGTATATGAGGTTTATTTTGATAAGGAGAAAATATGAAGTGTATTTTTATAACGAGGAACTTTACTTTTATAACAGTGTTTTTGAGGGAAATATTGGCTGAGCAAAAATGTGCTGTTGGAGTTAAGTATATAAATGCAGTTTATTTTTATGTAGTCTTTTCACTAAGTACAGACGCAGAGTGTTTGCATATTTTTCCATCTCGTAATAAAAAATAATTAAACCATACATCATTCGTTTACATTTTTATAGCTGAAAGATATGTCTGCTGCTTGAAGGAACTCAGGCTTGTCTTAGTGTAAGAAGCATAAATCAAAAATATAACTGCTCCTCTTTTTGAAAATGAAGTACATTGATAATTTTAATTTGTCATGTGTAAAGCCTCCACCACCCAAAGATTTTTCAGACGTATTATTAATCTGTTTCTTGTGGCTAAATAAGGTTTTTCCTAGCATTGATCTGTCCTTTCGGGCTATGTTTCTTACATCATTCAGTAGAGACATTTTGAAAATATCTTGAAAAGAAGTTTTTTTTTTCATTGCACAGACCCCTGTTTGCATTGTTAAAATTGCTGGCAGCACTTTATTGCTTTTTTATTTTTTTTAGCATGCATACATTTGTTATATGGAATATCACTTGTGCCAAAAGTTAAATAACTAAAATGAAATTATGAAATAAATTATAACATGAAAAAGTACAACAATATATATAAACGAGTTATTAAAAATGCATGATTAAATACAGGTTATTCAAGTATTATGAGATACAATGTCATTATTTTATTTTTGGTTCAATAATGGTATTATTACAGGCTTTATTTTAAAATGGCCTTATTTTTAAAGACCATTTTATTTAACAGTGGGATTTTTCCAAATGGCACTTTCCAAATGGTTGTTTTAATGCCAGCACTATTTATTTCAGAATGTCTCTTTTCATTATCATTTCATCTCTTGTCAATCAAGACCAACAGTCTGAAGTTATTCCTATTGGTTAATCCTTTGCTGTTGATTATTTTTTCTCTCATTGTAGGCAATAGGTTGAGTAGTAAAATTGTGAGTTAGTTTTACAGACAAACTATGTAGAGATAATTTAGCATATGATAACATGTAGCAAGCAGTGGATACATTTATTAAATAATAAAAAACTGAACTTCAAAAGCCTAACAAATCAGTTACATTCTGCTGTTGTTACAATCTTTGGGAAATGAGTGGTAAAGCAACATGCACGGAGGGGAAGATGTGTCTTATGCTGTACTTGCTCCTTATCTTAATACTGCTGGTGTCTTTGATTTTCCTCTCTCTTTCACTATCCACATTCCACATCTCCTGAACATTTTGGTTAGCCATACAATCTGAGTTGAAAATATGATGGGAATGTTCAAATGAATAAGAGGTCTTCAAAATACACTAGTTGATGAAGAAGTTCTGGAGCGTTTAAAGTCAGTTGAGCACTGTGACCACACAGTTAGTCTACTGGAAGCATGTCACCTGGAGTATCTAGCCTCAAACAGTCTGTGTGATTTCTTAATGGGTGCCTTTTGTGTGGTAATGGTGCTCAATCAGTCAAAAACTACTATAAACTTCTTCATCAACATTTTGAAGAGCGCATATCTGTCTGGAGCATTTACAATTTGTTGTTCATTTTTTTAAAATAGTATAATGTGTTAAATCTTCTCTATTTTGTCTGCAAAGCTAACTATCTCAGCTACTAATTGCCACCATATTTTTGCCAGCTTAAAGGTAAGTAGTGCTATCTTTGGTATTCTATCACGTACAATCAGGGAAAAGTAATAAGCAGCAAAGTATTAAACAATAGGAACAAGTTCAGCCTAGTGGTCTTTGTCATGATTAACAAGTGCAGAAACCTTCATGGAAGGAGCCATTATGAAATACATAGCGCTGGCATTTAAAGAGACAATAGTAAATGTTTGGGAATAACCTGGACTCACAACCTCTTGATTACAAAACAGCAGTTCTTACCTCTGCACCAGCCAAGCAGGCATGTCTGCTAATATTTGGGCTTGGGTTTTTACTCCTTGACAGCACCATGCAAAATTAATGATTTCATTTTCTTTGGTTATATTCTTGAATAAAAGCATACTTGTTTTGTTATACCTTTTGTGAAAATGTTTATTTGATATTTGGACTTCAGTCTTCACACATTATACACTTCACATCGGCATTTTGTCATTATTATAGTAAGATGAGAAATTTTCTGTTTTAGTTATGTTCAACATTTCTTGCCTTGCATTTCCTGTCATTCAAATTTACCCAGATTATTGTAGACACTGAACACACATGAAATGTGTATATTCCAAATAGCAATATATTATACAACCTATACAATTCCAAACACCTCACTACCAGATAAAGGGACCAGGTGCGTCAGTGGGGGGATGAGTGAGCAGGCTGCCTGCTGCCAGTGCTGATCGGCACATTTGCAAAATAAAGACGCTGATGAGGAGTTGCGACAGAATTTAAGGTGGCCCGGGATTACGACTTTTTTCTTAGGCTTCGGGGATTCTAGTGTTAAAAAATACTGTTTTTCAGAATAAGACCATTTTGAAATAAAACCTGCAATAAATTAATATAACATAAGTTCATTATTGTACCAAAATAAAATGATGTTCTATTTCATAATAATATTTATTTAATTATGCATTTTTGCACAATTTAATGAAACATTTATAATTGTGCACATTTTTGTGTGATTATTTAATAATTGCCATTTTATTTCAGTTTGGCACAAATGGTATTTAATTTTGTCAGACCTGTTTGAGAATATATGTATATATAGTGTTGGAGTATTTTATGGTTTCACATTTTTATTTTGTTTCTGTGATAAAATGTTTTGTTAAAGTCTAGTCACATGTAATATTGCTAATTTCGCAGTTGATTTATAATTACATTTATGATTTTAGCAGAAAGTGATTTTTTTATTAAATAAATTAAAACAAAGTGCTGGAGAACATGAACACAGGTGAAACCAAAGCAGTGATTTGAGAATTGAATTATTGATGCTAATAAAAAGCACTCTGTTTCTTTTCTTCCCTGGATAAAAACTATGTAAGATATGCGTAATACATGTATGTAAGCCCTTTTTTTGCTGTATTTTTATAGGTTTAGCTCCATCTTTGATTTTCATAAATCTTGTCAGTAGTTACTCATTAATAGGATGGAGTACTAAAATGCATATGAACTAGGTAAAAATAAAAAGGGTCTGAGAATTGATAATACTGTACTGCTTCATCGCTATATAGTCTGCTTTGTGTTTAGTGCATGGTAGACCTCCATGTGTCATGATTCTTGGCTGCTGTTAATTTTTCATTCATTTTCTGTGGTCATTTGGGTCAATGTTTATGCTCATAGAGGGGTTTTCCATCTTAGATAATGTATTTTTTAGCCTTGTTTTTTTATCTTTCTCCATTTAAATATTTATTTTTTATACTTTTCTGAAATGACGTTTTGGTTTGATCCTGGGAGACAGAATTTTTTTATAAAATTGTGTAGTTTGTTGTCATGATGATGTCTTCCAGTTCCCTATGTGACATGTGATGTCAACTATGCGATTGTATAAAGGTCAGCACAAGAAATTCCACACTATTCTTGATTGGATAAAAAAAAAAAAAACCACGCACAAATCACTGCTGATCTTTTCTTCAATTTGTTGTTGTTTCTAGTTAAAATATTTTTTTCTTTCTGAATGCTTGACTTTGGTTTTGGATTTGTCCTTTGGCTAAACGAAAGATAGGCTTGATTTCCAGTTAATGATTGCGGCATGGGTTTTGCTTGCATCTCGTTTCCTGATCCTTTACGAAAATAGATTTCTCTCTCTTTGCGATGGAGTAACATGTTGAATTTGGAATGTGCTGTGGTATTTCTGTGTATGTAGCAGCTATAAACAGCTATAATTTTTCTGCAGTTTGTATTGCTTATGCAGTGTATTCTGATAGATATTGATGAATCACAAACATACTAAAATTATGACAAGGCCTCCAAGCTAATAAGGCTTATTTGTGTAAAACATTAAAGACTGAAATGTGGATATATCTCAGATATTAATTTTAAAACTCAAGTCTGATATCAGTCAAAACATACTCTAGACAAAGGGCCTTACTGCATACAAAAGCACTTTTATACTCATTGTGCAGTGACAAATACTGTAATTTCGTAAATTAATTTTTGTGTTTTTATTTATTGTTGTATCTAGACCAATGAAACTCAAAAATTGTTTTAAAACTCCAAACAGAACGGTCCTGAAACTCAACTCCTGAAATGCGTACTGAAATAATATTGCACATTTACTTTGTCAGCATGCCTATGTCACTCAAACACAGGAAGCTCTGCAGTCTACTTTGACTTCACACTATAGGAAGATAAGTAAGTAAATAAATAAATAAATAAGAGTAAATAGGTAAACAACAGTCACTAGCCAAGTTTCCATCCAGTTTTTTGCGACGTTTTGTTATTGACAAACAGAATATACGTGAAAAAAATGTGCAAAATTTGCTGTCTCCAGCCTGTTTCCATCCAACTGGCTTTTTATCGATAAAATGGTGTGTGTGATGACATCATCCCCTCCAAAACGAACTGTCGCATAAGTTTTGTTGTATTGCGAAAAAAAATCTGCCTTTGAGCCGTTTCCATACATAATTTTGTGTATGTCGCAAATTATCTACCTTTACTTTTCCACGTTACACCCCCTCCACTAAACAAAGAAACAAAGAAATGGAGAGATTATTCAGACAGTTTTTTGAAATTTGCCAGTTTACTGTTATCTCAGTTTCACAAATAATTGGAATTGTACATAATATCCGAAGACGACAGCAGAATGAAGCAGTTGCTTGTCTGATAGCCCTAGAGCTCGAAGAAAGTACCCCAGTGCGACGAAACCCACGGGTATGGGAGAGACGATGGAATAAGACCTTCTGGGAGGAGGTGGTGGGGAGACACTTCACAGAAAATCTCTGGCTGCAACATTTTAGAATGACACGGCCGATGTTTGAGATGTTGTGTGGATTCATCAGTCCTGATGTTGCGCCCATCACAGGTTGTCACCGACCACCGGTTCCAACCCCAAAGCGGACTGCCATCGCACTTTACAAGCTGGCAACCTGCGCTGAGTATAGAGTAGTTGGAGAAACTTTCGCGGTTAGTAAAACTACCGTCCATCGATGAGTATATGCTGTGTGCACCGATATTAAAGAAAAATTAATGCGGCATTATATCAGACTTCCGACTGTAGCGGAGGCCATTGAAATTGCATACCGCAATTCCTTGGTGCATCTTGTGCCACAGATTTACAGTGCGCTGGATGGCATGCATGTGCCTATTCTTCCCCCGACGGAAGGCTACCGTAATTACATTAATCGCAAAGAGTGGCCATCTATTGTTCTCCAGGCCCTTGTTGACGACAGGTGCATGAAACGAGACATTTGCGTTGGCACTCCTGGAAGTGCCCATAATGCAGCTGTGTTTGCAGCATCAGATCTGTACAGGTGAGCCTACCTTTCAACATCCCTTCTCAGTGCGATAACAACTGAATTAGTACTGTAACCAGTTGATGTGGAGGAAGTTCAGGTACCCCTTTTAGTAGCAGGAGACCCAGCCTATCCGCTACTGCATTGGCTCATCACGAGAAATAACGAGTCTCTTCATCAGACCATGCGAACCGCTCCGCTATTCTCGTTTGATTGCGTGATGAAAATGTATCATGTGACACATTTATTTGCATTAAAGCCCTTTTTTTCCGACAAAAAGTGTTTCCAATGTAGTTTTTGTGACATCTGAAGTATCGATATGGAATTTATGCGCTAAAGTTAAACGGTAAAATATTATGTCGACATGTACAACATTTTATCGATAATTAGCATTTCCATCAGCTAAAATTTGAAGCGCTAAATATTTTTTCGCAAAAACTCCTTGGATGGAAACCTGGTTAATGTAGCATTTATATAAGTAACTTATAAATGTTTTCATATAAAGACCATCACAAAACATAATCACAAACAGAACTTTGCACGATACCTTGGCAAGCTCTGCATGCTCTGCTATTTTGAAGGACATGCATTTGTCAGATTCACTGGCAGGATGATGCCCGACCTCGAAACAGTGCTATGTTTCGCCTTTACACCTGGTGCAGCTGCATTGTACTTATATGTGAGTGGACGTTTCTTGCAGGGAGGGTTTTTGTTCTCTTTCTCCGATGTAGAAACCTCATCCTCATCTGAGTTCACCTCTGTTATAGCATGTCTTTACTTGAAAACAGCAGTGTCAGATTGGGGCGAGCCTGAATGTGATTGAGAGAATAACAATGAATAAAAAAAAAATACTAACCTTTTGAGAGAATAACAATGAATAAAAAAAAAATACTAACCTTTACAAGTACCATAAATTTACGCTGACTGTTACAGGCTCAAATTAAATGTATGTTTTTATTCTATTATAGTAACAATAAGAGCAGCTCAATACTCAAAACAATAATTCTAGGAAGCACCCGGAATCCAGCCAGCAACCTCTTGATTATGAGTCAGCAGTTCTTACCGCTGCATCACCCAACCAGTCATGTCAACATTGTACTCTAACCGGATTTCTTTTCCTTCGGTTATATTCTTGAATAAAAGCGCACTTGTTTTGTTATATGTGTACCTTTTGTGAAAGTGTTTATTTGATATTTGGACTTAAGTCTTCACACATTATACAATTCATGTCAAAAGTTTGTCATTAGTACTATAACATGAAAAAAGTTTCTGTTTTAGGTATGTGTTCAACATTTTTTGCCTTGAATTTCCTGTCATCCTATATTTACATAGATCATTGTAGACACGGAACACACATGAAATGCATGTGTTCCAAATAATGATATATTATTTACCCTATACAATTCCAGATACCTCACGCCCAGATAAAGATACTTGAGCTGGGAGAACTTTTTGCCCAAGTTGATCTGCAGCGGTGAGGGAATGGAATAGTAGGCTGCTTGCTGCTTGTGCTGATCAAAACATTTACAAAACAAAAGACGCTAATGTATAGGTGCGAAGGAATTTAAGGGGGCCCGGGATTACGAGTTTTTTCATAGGCTTAAGGGATTCTAGTGTTAAACAATGGGTTGGGTCGCAAACATGTTTGTAATGTGTTGCATCATGCTTTATTAAGTTCCAAGTCAAAGAGAAATACATTTCTAAATAAATTTTATGAACAAACTTCTAATGATTAAAAGTATTTGTCAGTTTAACCCTTTTATTTTTTACTGTTTTCACAGCTTGTTATGAATCCTGCTTATCCTGCAGTGGTCCTTCAGAGAAAGATTGTTTGTCTTGTGTACATCCATTACATTACCTTAAAGGTGGATCATGTGTTACAGACTGTGGCCCAAAGTTCTACTCCATCCTGGGAATCTGTTTTGGTTAGTCCAGACCTCACTGTAATTTACTTTTTGCAGAAATCAATACACGTAATGCCAGTGTTTGGAAAATTAAACAATTTATTTTTCCAAATAATTGATTTTCCATCTGAAACTGCTTTTAATTTACATGGGCTGTATTCATTTAAGGACTTGTGTGGTAATGCCTAGAATAACTGGGCCAATGAAACTAAGCTACTTCCATATCTCGATTAACATAGCTGAAGCTACTTTTGTTTTTTTGTGTTTATTTTTGAAATATGCACTTTAATTCTGTTACTCTAGCTTAAAGACTGATTACTAGTGTGACTGACTGCATATGATATTTTTAGGGGCCCGTTGCACAGTTTTGTTTTTGAGGACTAACAAGTGGTTATCCATTCTCATTATTATCCAAATGGACAAAACTTTGTTGGATTTTCTTAAAGAAGACATTAAAGAATAAAATGGTAGCTTTCCAATAGTTCTACTTCCATCAAGCTTAAATTCAAGCAGTCTTGGACTACAAAGCTACCGTACATCATACTGAATTCAGTGTGTGAGCTACTTTAAAGTATGTTAAATATTTCATAAACATTTGCACTAAGAATCATAAGTACCATTAAATCAAGAGTGGGCAAAATGCAAGTTGATGTAACTGTCTATTAATATAGACCGGTAACAGACCTGCTTAACCTGCTTAGCATTTTCTGAAGTTAATTTAACAGTAATTTGTCATAGGTTATACATCATTGGCCATTCACAAAATAAAAATTAAAAGCAAGATTTCTGTTTTATCTATGAGATCTTTTTAGTACTTCAACATGATATTTAATACAAAACCATTTTCTGTGTACTACAGATGTTTCTACTGTAATGTGGTTATTAATATTTTTTTACTGGTCTCGTATACAAAGTATAGGGAAAGTATTGTAATCGTCCAAAGATTCTATGTTGATATTTTGATGAATCTTGATGTTTTAGACCTCCCTGACTTTCTCGTATAGGAAGTATAGGAAAAGTATTGGAATCCTCCAAAAATTCCATTTCAAGATTTTGATGAATCTCAACGTTTTAGACCTCCCCGAGTCCGAAAATACTATTTTTAGAATTATGTCTATGTGTCTGTCTGTCTGTCTGTGTGTGTGTGTGTGTGTGTATGTAAACACAATAACTGGAGTATGCTTTCACTTAGGTCAACCAAATTTTGCATACAAGTATTATGTACAAAACATAGATTTCTGTCAACTTTTGGGCTATTACCGTTAACCGGAAGTGGTACTTTATCTTTTATTCATGCAGCTGCAGAGTTCAATTTACTTTACTTTTATAAAAATTGCTCAGTATATTATTAATTTGATTTGATTTGTTGTTGGTGGTTCTTTAATTTACATAATATTAAAATATAATCATTGTGTTGCGTTTTAGTCCTCAAATCTCCATCCCCATATCTGAGCATACGAGAAAGTCTAGGGGAGACCACTCCCGATTTTTTTTATTATCAGGGAAACTGACATTTTGATTTAAACAAGGTGGAGAAACTAAAACCAGTCCCATCACTTCCATGAGAAAAGCGCTATATAAATGCAAAGAATTATTATTATTATTAGTGTTACCTACAATGTACATTCAAGATTCATTATAGTTCAGGGTTTTATATCATGAGACATTGTATTAAATAAAATTAAAAATAAAAACTAATGTTAGTATATAATCTCAAAAGACATTTTATTATTTGTAGTAGTTCTTTTTGACAATTCATGCTTCTGACTTTGATTGAATAAACAGATTGTTTATTATCTAAGTTGTCTGTACTTTCCTAGCACATTTATCTAGTTCAACACCACAAGGCTTAGTGTCTCTCTGGGGCAGCAGTGGGTGAATGTTGGGAATTAAACATGGATGGATTGCCACTCTATTGTATGGTTCAGACAGGGCCTGTTTAGTAATGCCAACTGACATAACACATCTTTGGAGTGTGGGAAAAAAAACAACAAATGCAGACATGGTGATAGTATGCAAACTCAAACAGTCTGGGCCTGGATTTCAATTTAAGATTCTGGATCCGTGAGTCAGCAGCATTCACCAAAGCACAACTGTACGTTCTCGTTTTTATAATTTATAATAATTTATGTCAGAGTGTATAAATGTTTCATTTACTTAATTTTAGTAAGAAAAAGTTGTTTTTTAGGCAATCTGATAACTGATAATGAAATGTAAAACATAAATTAACCATGTTAAAAATAATCGGAAACTTGAAAACTAAAATAATAATCATATTCCAATACATATTTTCTCCTAGTAAAAACACATTTTTGATATTGACTTTAAGACTTTATTGTATGCTTTGCATGACACTGCTGTTTCTGCTCTTCATTTGTAAATGAGGTACAGTTCCTTAATGATTAGTTTTATTGTCTCTGTCAGTATCAGATATTTTTATTAATTGGTTTTATTAATGTATATAATGTATGTATGCATTTATTTATTTATTTTAAACTCAAGCATGCGATGTGTCTTGCCTGACATGCTATCCTGATGGCCCAAAGTGCCTGAGCTGCCCTCTTGGAAAAGCACTACATCAAGGGAACTGTGTATTTCAATGTCCACCTGGCTCTTACCAAAACAGTGTGGGAAGGTGTGTAGGTAAGTCAACCTTGCTTGAAACACTCAGTCAGTATTTATTTATTGTGAAGAATTTTGAGTAAACTTCCTCCTTATCCTCACTGACAGTATACATTACTTCTTGAGTAGGCACCTCTGGTCCTGAAATGCTGAAATAGCAATACATGATCTATTTTTTCACTTAAAGTCTGTCTCTGCTTATAATTTGATTTATGGGTAAATTACATGGCCTTCTTTGCAATCACTTTGAAGTCTCAAAGTATTTTCTTTAATAGATATACTGTATGGCGAAGTGGTGTACACCATGATCACAGTTAATGACTAATTAAAAGATAACAAAATTTACTCCTAGGGAGGATGAATGATACCCATACATCTTAAAGCATACTGTTTACATTCCTGTACATAATCAGTTGAGTTGATATTGTTAATTTGCAACCAGGAGTTAGAAAAGACAGAGATGGATGTTAAGGATCAAAATACATCATGGTGACACGTGCAGATACACTGTCTGGGCCACTTTTGTTGCTGAAATGTCAGTGTAATTGTGAAGTAGAACTCTTCAGTAAATCATTGTAAAATGCATGCTTATTTTGTTGTGTCATTTTGTGAAGGGAATCTTGAGCATCTGTAAACATGTGAGTACTCTGTGAGGTATTTCCTAACACCTGTGTAAAATTAATTCTTGACCAACTTCGATCTTATCCCTGCTGGTGTACAGTCTGCTTGCTCTTTAACATATCACCTATTAATCTCTGTTTCTTTATGATGAAAGCATTAGATGCTTCAGTTTTTTCACCGTAGTTTGAAAAGTAATAAGTAAACTAGCAAAACAGTAACAAGTATTCCTGATGTGGCATCACAGATTCATAAAATAGTTTCACCATAATCTCTATTTACTCCCTCTTAGCCTTTTTTTGTGAATTTTGGTGTTATGTACTAGTTTTTCTTATTTTTAAATCCTATGTACAATACGTTTTTACATTATCTTTATATTCAATTTTATTAGCTATATCTGGCCACATCTGAATTGTATTCAAGTCCTTACATAAGGATTTTACTTACCATAGGGTATGTCCTAATCTGCCCTATTTAAAGTCATTTAAAAATGAAAATAGCAGTTTTATCTAATAAAATGAACTTGATTAATAGGCACAGACTCCAGCACTGACCTATAATGAGATGTCTGAACTTAACTTGCTCTGAAACGTTCCTTGTATATAACATGTAGTATTCTTGCTCAAGGAGCATCTGCTTCTCTTGTATTCTATTAAATTATGTGGTTATCAGTTGTGTTTTCTTTCAAAAGTTGTTAAAGTATAATCTTTGCTTAGAACCAAGGCCAACAGGTAGTTAACATGTGGAGCTCACTTAACACATACATTAGGTTGCAGAGCTGCTTACTATATAAAAAGTGAATTATCATGTGAAACAATTCATATAGAAGACTTATAGAACTGACTCCTATACAATTTGATACTGCCACACAGTCATGTCTATGACAATTACTGTTGATACATCATTGGTGTATAATATAACACTAGTCAAATATTGTAACTGTTCTAAAATGCAGAACAATAAAATGCAATAAATATTACACTTTAAACAGCCAGATATTGCATCTGCTGAATATCAAGAATTTATTGATGTGTTAATGAAAGGAATCTGACAGCCTTACTGCAGGGAACAACAAGCAGTTCTTGAGATGTGATTTTATTTTTTGTTTTGTAGAATATGGGTCTGTAAAACCAGTTAAGAGATTCTGTGAAGAGTGATACAGCACACTTAATGACCTACTAAATATAAATAGTATCTGCTAAGGGGAAGATTATACTTGTTTTCTTTGAGACTTTATGGGTAATGAATTGAAGTTTATTGTTAAGTTAAAGTCTTTTCAGACTAAACAGTAATAGATATGTTTTTTTAAAATACTCCAAGATAATGTTTTACAATACAATACTACAAGATATTGTTTTATTTTGTACTACTTTTACTTTCATAGTCTTTGGCCTTAGTTGATAATGAAGTTAGTATTAATGATCCATGTTGCTGATGCAATCTTCCAGAACCACTTATAGAAATTAGTGCATTATGATTAAGCTTTTTTCTGTAACTAATGGCAATTTCCATGGTTTTGGATGAGTTAAGTTGAAAGTCATTGTCAGCGCTGCAGCACAAAGTGGTACTGCTGTATTATTTTTTTGGCATGGTAAGTGACACTTTTGAGGGAAGCTCTAAGACTTCAAATCTCAGCTAACGTAAAATTCCTTCTAAAACTAAAGGATGCTTTTTGTATTGAATGGCATAGGTCTCTAGGTCCCTTAACCTGGTAAGAAATTATTAATCACAATCTAATGACTGTTTTGCAAGCATGTCCAAGATTGCTTGGTGATAGTAGTCATTGAAAAAAGCTGCCACTGTTCTGACTGCACATAGCAGCCTCAGAATTTAGTTAGAAAACGAATTGGAAGATGACTCGAAATCAGTGCAATGCAATGTGGCGGGTTGAAACAGGTATGTCAAAAAACAAATAACCAAGGCTTAATGTATGCGACAAAAATCAGAGTTCAGTAGAAAGGGCAAGAGTTCAAAAACCAACAAACACACATGTAAACAGAGCCAAACCATTTTAAATCACAGTCAAAAAGCAGAGCTGGAATTGGTTATCCATAAACATTTCAGAAGATCAGAGAAATTAAAGTTTTAAGGTTTGGATTGAATCCCATCAAGAACAAGCAGGGAGTGCACAAATTGACCTTTATACTTTGTTACGTGCAGCACACTTCCGTTTGATCTTGCTTAGCAATGGAATAGCAATAATACACAAACATTTCTTTAAGTATTTATTTATTTAAATATTGTGTAAAACTTTTCAAGCACCAAAATATATGTGACCATGAGATTCCTTGACCTCTAAAACATTTATAAAAGAGATTAGGAAAAAGAATACAATCATTACAAGTGTAACTCACATTTGACAAATTTGACGAACAAACCTATATACTGTTGATCAATTAAATGCTGGACACCTACACCCAACAAACCAGTGGCAAATGGTCCACTCTTTTCTTTATAATCCAGTGTCAGCACTAAGTTTGTGTTACCTTCATCAAATTATTCTCACTGTAGCAGACTCCCTGTTGCCCATAGTGTAGCCTGCGACAAAGACTTGATCACTTCATTATTCCCACAGGAATCCAAGTGCCAGACCTTAGCAGCGGAAGAAAATATGTAATGGAGCTTGACATGAATGCCACATATGGTCCAGGATTGCTAAAAGAGAGCAGAGTGCACAATTAGAAGGGACTGTACATATAGGCAACACTTGTACTACAGTACAGCCAACCATGATATTGTACAAATAAACAAATTCTGGAAAATTTTAACACAAATTATACTCTCCGCATATGCCAGTGAAATCTCTCCACAGGCCCCAAAGACTTTGTGAAAAGCGTCAATCACTTTCTCTTGAGATTAAAGGATCCAGGCAACAATAAAGTATTGTTACTGTTTTATGTCATATTTACTAGGTTGGATGGAGTACCTCGTTTGACAAGTTACTTTTGTAAGTGGCAGAGATATTGAGAGGTCTTTATTTTAGGGTGAATCTGAAGAATTCTCAATATAGAAAGCAGAGATCAATACACAAAGCCATATAATGAATCTAAATCAGTAGAACTAAACCAAACTCAGTTCGTACAAAATGAGATTCAAAAGCAAAATCTTTTTCCTAAGTTTCTTTTAGTTATTCAATGCTAAGTCTCTTGCCAGAGCCTTTCCTCTAATTAAACTTCAGACACCAAAAGATATGCACTGCCATCTTTTACAGGTGACATGAGATGTGTGTCTAATGACAAGCAAACACATAGCATGTTAGAGACCAAATGCTGTAAAGTAGCGCGTTTGCTATTATCATCATCATCCATAAATAATGATAAAAATATAACCAAATTAAAATTTTAAAAATCACAAAGAGCAACAAATGCAAGCACAATAGACAAATGAGCAATACAGGAAAACATTAATTAATTAATGATGCATTCCCAGCCCTTTTTATTTTGGGTTTTGAGACTACTTGTAGCCAGGATCAATCCAGCCAATTAATTAGTATACAGTATGTGTTTCTGGGGTAAATCTGTAGCCCATAAGTTTCTTCCTTCAGATTTAATTGGAAAGCTAATTGAATGGCATCACAGTAATAAGATTCTTTGTGTTAATATTTTAGACGGTATAACAGAGAAGTCTGCTCTCAGCATAGCATTTCTAACTTACATATCTTACTTGTTCGATTTGAGTGTTAATATCTATAGGAGCATGCACGTTTATTGTACTCCTGTGTCATCCTGAGATGGATGCATGAAGCTTGCAGAACACATCAAGATACAGCATGCAAATATTAAAGATAGAGAACTTAACCTCTTTTTTTTTCTTTTTATCTAGTTACTATTCATGGTGGACAAAAAAAACACATCTTCCTAATTTAATTGCTAACATAATCACTATTTCTTTAGGGGTTTATGCAGCAACAAAGCAGTCCTTTGTGCTATATGCACAAGGATTTAAGCTTGTAACATTTACAGTGCTTAATGGAATTAAGTTTTTGCTTATATTCAAGTGACAAATAGCTGAATGGATTAAAAAAATATATATTGTTTTATTCTTTATTTTAAGGGTTTAATATAGGTTCAAAACTAAATTTAGTTTGTGGCTTTTTGTTTTCTTCAGTTGTTTAACATTTTCTGCTGTACCTGTCCTTTAGAGTACTGTCATCTAATAAAATAAAAACTGCCAGAGAGCCCTACCTTAGCCTGGTTTTGAATTCTGGCATACAGAAATTTTATGCTTGCACTCCATCATAAGAAACAAAGTGTTGTGGTTATTAGCTTATCACAGCTCTATTTTTGGCTTTTTTTTTAAACAGCTTGGGCATCAGTTGCATTATCAAATGCAGCATTTTACTGTTTCTTTTTGCCAGTGTGGTTTGAGATAGAATAATTTACAATTTTTATCTGCTCATGTCTTTAACAAAGACTTAGGCATTCAATTACTTTTGTTTATTAATTTACTGTGGTCAGTACTGCTACACACAAGTTCTAGGAGTCAGGTTTTATTCAAAGCACATTCATTTTGTGTAAGTTATTGGATTTTCTTAAAATATTTATGAGTTTTCTCTTACTTCTGTAAAACATGTATGCATGTTAATTGTCAGCTTTAAATTGGCCTATTAAGTATGAAGGTGATTTTGATAGTGAGTATGCTAATTTGGAACAAATGTATAGGAGATTACCATGTACAGTACCTTGTTTTTTTCTTACTTACTTACTTAACATATATACTTCTGAAGACTTTAGCATTTCATGTACTTTTGTCCCATATTCAAACTTTTTTGTTCTGAATATACAACTTGTATAGATTGGACATGTAGTATTATTATTATTTTTATTATTATTAATATTAGTAGTAGTAGTAGTATCACAATGTTCAGAGTAGAGTGACATTTTTACTTGCATGTCTAACCAGCATTCAAGATGACGCCATTCTTTAGCATAACGATAAACAAAATTGTATTACAATACATAAGGTCATTTTATTCAGTAGAAAACACGCACCAGCTTACTAGCTTGTTTTTTTTTTTTTCTCTTTTGGTGTTCCATCCTTGCTTGGTTCTTACCTTGTGGTCTGGCTCTCTTCAAAGCTAAACTTTTCTTTGCTTTTAAAAAAAACTTGAATTCTTAAAACATGTAGTTGTTAAAGTATTTTACTTAAGAAATTCTTATTTCTAATACAAAAACCATTCCTGACCTGATACTTTTTGCTTTTTTCTCTTAGACTGCCACAGTTCATGTTCTGCATGCACTGGACCCTCTGCTGCTGAATGTACTTCATGCATTGCATCATTAGTGTTACTCCACAGTCAGTGTCTACAGTTTTGTGGAGAAGGCCTGTTCTCTCAACATGGACTTTGCAAATGTAAGAATTGTTTTGAAGTAAAATAAATTGTGCATATATATATTGTGATGGGCTGCTATGGCCATTACCCAGCCAGGGAGCAAGCTGGATGGAAGGACTCGGGTACAGAGTATCCATAGGGCACTACTGGGATGCTAGAGGGCAGCTCTCCTGGGCGGCTGTGGCACCACGGATTCCCACAGGGCACACTGGGATTTGGAGTTTGGTACAGCCCTGTTTGGATTCTGTGGAAGCCGCTAGGAGGAGCTCTGCATTGAACTTCGTTCACACATGGGGTTGATTCAAGGTAACGCTTTATATTCAAGATAACGCTATATATATATGGGGCTGAGTCCAAGGGCTTCAGGAAAACCAGCTTTATTCAAATCAAAACAGGAACAGCCAGGTTATTTATTTAAATGGGAGCTACCACTTCAGTACACACAGACACAGCAAACGATCAGTGACGTTATCAGTCGACCTACTTTGGCTCCCTTCTTCAGTTCTGGAACTGATTGTCCTACTTGTTAGGTCGGTACAGTGACTGTGGCTCTGTGGCTGGGATCAGGTCATCCTGGAAGGGAGGAGCAAGAAAAGAAATGGAGGTGGCCAGATTAGAGTGTTCCCTGTATCATCTTTCGGCCAACGGACCCGTTAGACGGCAAGGCTGCAAACTCGTAGTTGCTTCAGCAGTGTGGTGAACCTGCTGTTGCCTTGCAGGCAGGCAAACAACCCTTGACAGACACATCACCACCGTTTTGGCACTGGGGTCTCACTGTATAAATATTATATATTATACTAGCCGTTTCCCATGACTCCACGTAGTAGTGAAACAGAACAGTGAGGAGGGCCCTGCCCAGCTCCTTACTCCAGACATCAGGCTTCCTCCTCCCCTCGGACCGCAGCCTCTGTCTCGGATTATTGTGAATATATCGCTCCTGCAAGCAAACTATAATTCTTAGCATGATGAGAGAAGTCACAAAATCAACCTGAATGTTCAAGCAAATTATAGAAAAGAACCTGATCTAAATCTGTTAAGTAGTTCTCTCGTTCACAATCTAAGCGGATGTAAGGTACATGCCCCAAGGCTGGTGCATGAGTGAGGAGGGCCCTGCACCCCTCACCTTGGCCGGCTGTATGTCTCTCGGATTCATGCAAATAAATTGGCCCGCAAGCGAACTATGATATGTAGCGCAATGAGAGAAGATGCAAAATGCACGGGAATGTTGAAGCAAATTATAGAAAAAAAAAACCCAATCTAAATCTGTTTAGAGATTCTTGTGAAAAGCGGACAGACAGACAGATGTTGGAGTTTATATACTGTATATATATAAATTATGTATATATATATATATATATATATATAATATATATAATTATACATATCTCTTTTTTTGTTAAGCTTGTCATCAGTCATGTCGCTCCTGTGTTGGTCCTGAGTATTCAGACTGTACACAGTGCAAGAAAACAGCGGAAGTTTTGCATCCTTCCAAAGAGCAAAATGGAAAATTTCATGGGATTTGTCTACCCAAATGTAAAGATCATTTCTACCTGGACACTGATAATTTATGCAAAGGTATGAATTTTGATTATTCCTTGTATGTATTAGTATTTAGTGTTGTTTTAGAGGTGATAGATCTCTGTGCCAGATTACATTAAAAAGAGTGTTGCCTTAGGAAATGTGACATTGTTCCAGAGTTCCTTTTGGCTGTTTACATACTCTCACTGTTTGAGTGTGAACTTTTCTCTGGTTATATTAGTTTGACTGGCTTCTTCAGGTGCCCATTGTACATGTGGATGTCCATGAATTTGTCCTGCAGTAGCCTGATTCCTCATTCTACTTTTTATGGCTTTAAACTGGATTAAGTAAATCGTGAAAATAAATTAATATATGGATCATATTTTGTATTTTAGTAGGATTAATGTTTCTCATAGAAGTTTATTTCCTGCATAGAGAAAAGTTAATAAAACATGTCTCAGAAGCCATCATGTAGCAAATGCACTGAAAGCCAGTGACCAACAGCACTATATTTATGTGAAAAAATACTTCTAACTGTTGTTAACAAATATGGTGTTGCTTGTGTAGTCATTTTAATTTTTTTCCACCTTATTTAAATTATAATGGTTAGGAAGGGCACACACCTATCTTTAGTAGGTCTCAAAGTTGATAATGTATATCGGAGCAAAAACCAAATCATGATGTCAAAAGCGTTGCTGTCAGAGCTTAGAGATGGGATTGTATTGAGATACAGATGTAGGGAAGGATGCAGCATTGAAGGTTTCTAAAGGCACAGTTTTCTTCAGAATTCTTAAATAGAAGAAGTTTGGAACAACCATGGCTCTTCTTAGAGCTGGCCTCCCAGCAAAATTGAACAACCATGGGAGAAGGGCCCGGTGGTCACTCTGGCTGAGCTCCAGAGAAACTGTGTGGAAATCAGAGAAACTTCCAGAAGGACAGCCATCAGTGCAACACTCCACCTTGGCCAGATGAAAGCCAGCATTCTCTTAGCGATCTAGTTGAACTCCGAAAGTACTGAAGCTACTGCAGACAGGGATAAAGATGAATTTGGTGCTAAACGTAAGTTCAATCTATTCTCTGTCCATTGAGGGCAGATTTATATATTGTGTCTTGCAGCATGTACAGTTTAGGATTTCTGGCTGACAATACAGTCAGCGTTGCCTGCCAAAAATGTTTAGTTACTTTATAGAGTTGATTGGGAATAAAAACTGTTTGGATGACTGCTTTAGGAATATGATAGTGATAAGGCAAACCAAAAATAGGATTGGCATTGTTTGCTTGGACAACTCAGCTACAGATGATTTGACTTCTGTTTCTCCAGTTCTTACTGTAGTGTGTGTGGCCAAAATCTGCATCAAAACTGTGAGACAGGGTTATAAGAAGTCAAAATTTAGTCCCTCACCATTCAGGTCTCCAATTGTGGAGCCTGGGAATATTAAACTGCTCATAATTGGCAACTCCATATTGCAGAATGTTAGAATTTCAAACTACTGTATATTAATCCAGCAGTTAATGTTAAATAACTCTCAGGGGTGAAGATATCTGACACAGAGTGTAAGTTGGACCTTCTGCCCGACGATAAAGTATCTACCTTTTTGTTGCATGTCTGCACTATGTATTTAAAGCAGTCTTAAATATTAAAGTAGAACTTCACTTCTCTATGCACCAAAGCTAAAAGAAAATGCTTTATTGTAATTGTGTTTGCTCGTTACCAAAATTATATAGAGGGGATGAGATTTATAGCAGATTGTATTCCCTTCAATGCTGGTTATAGACCTGGTATGCAAATAAAGGCATAGCCTTTTTGAACAATTGGAATGATTTTTTGGAAAGGCTTAAATTTTTCAAGAGAGATCATCTTCATCCTAACTGGAGGGGATATTTTGTTTTATCCCAAAGTATGGCAGCAAAACTGCCTGGCTATAACTGATCAGAGCTCCATCTAGTTTGTAGTCTTGTGATCTTAAATCACAGAGTGTTTATCCAACCTGTTTCTGTACTGTAGCTGTTTCCCAGAATCCCATGTATGGGGCATCTTATAAATTTAGTCATGCAGACTTTACTTTTTGGCAATCAAGTAATTTAAAGAGCATAAATAGACTAAGAGATAAAATCAGATCCTCCACTAAAGGTACCTGTAATAGTAACCGAACTCAAATTAAAACAAAAGATATATCATCAGTTCAGAAACATATTTTCACTTTTAAATGTTGCTTATTAAACATTTGCAAAACATTTGCACTTTTGGAAATAAAGCTACTTTGGTAAATTATATTATATTAACTACTAAATCTAAATTGTGTCTTCTCACTGAAACCTGACTGTAAATCTGAAACTATTCCCGTAGCTTTCAACAACTGTTCTACTCATTAGTTAAATTCAGTAGGATTTTGTCAGATTGTCAATGGTCCAACTCATAATCATAACCATACATTAGATCTAAATGTAACTTAGAGAGGTGAAATTTAAATATTACTCCATTAAATTATTTCTGATCACTACTTAATTACATTCAGTTTGGTTCTGACCGTACCAATATAGTCACAGAGCAAAACAAAAGCAGTGCGAAAACTAGATTGTAACTTCGTTTCAAAATCTGTAGATATTTTAAAAAAAGTCAATTGTAAATCGTGGAAAACAATTTAGATCAGCTAACTTCAAATATGATATGACTCTGAGAGAGGCTGTGGTTACAGCAGTTCCCCTTAAAAACAAAAGTGATTAAAGAGCATAGAAACTCACCCTCGTTTAATGAGGGCACGCAGGCTCCTATGTTAGAGTGTTGACAACTGGAGTATAGATGGAGAGCATCAACTCTGTGGCCTTTCGATTTCCATGTACAGAGAGTGTTAATAAATATAAAAAGCTCTCTTGAAAGCCCCTTCTTGTCCTGTTTAGAACAGTAGCTAATCTAACAAATGGGAATCAAGAACAACAGTTCAAAATACCAACATATAGTACAGACTTTATGAGCATCTTTAGTGAGACCTACTGCTTGTTCCTTAGGTCCTGTGCCAACAAAACTAGTAAAAAGCTCAATGGATGTTCCTGCAGTACCAATTCCTAGCATTATCAATTGCTTATTACTGAATGCCACAGTTCCTGATGCACTAAAATGTCAGTTATCAAACTGTTGCTTAAAAAGTCAGACCTAGCCCTACATACACTTAATAATTATAGACACATTTCAAATTTACAGTTTATCTCTGAAATCCTTGAAAAAGTTTTTGCCGATCAGCTTCAGCATCATTTTACACATAACAAATTATTTGAGAAATTCCAGTCTGGCTTCTGCACTGGTCACAGAACAGAAGCCACACTAACACATAAAGTAAACAGCATTCTAATATTCTCTGATGAAGGAAATTCCATTTTAGTTATATTGTCAGATTTAAGTGCAGGGTTTGATACCAGTGACTATTCTATTTTTCTACATAGGCTGGAAAATAACATTGGGCTCATGGGTGCCACCATTGCCTAGTTTAATTTCTTATTTATCAAATTGATTCTAGTACTTACAAAAATGTGCTGACAGTACACCATCATTATACATAAAAGTGGTGTCCCACAGGGATCAGTACTGAGACCTTTACTGTTTTGACTTTAAATGCTTCCAATGGAGACTATCATTAGAAAACATAACATTAATTTTCACTTGTATGCAGATGATACCCAGTTATACCTTGTTTTTAGACCATCTCTTGTGTGCTGTCCTTAATTAGATATGTTAGTTAAAGGAGTGTATGGATGAAAACTACTTGTCTTTGAACACAGATTAAACAGATAAGTTTATTATTAGAGGGAATGATGCTGATTGCAGCAATATTTTGTCATTGCTTAACTCTATTGGAATTACCATTAGCTTTAATAATTCAACCCACAATCTAGGCATTATCTTTAACAATTGCATATTGTTTAAAGAAAAATCACAAAATGATTTAAAGCATGCTTTTTCCATCTTAATAATCTTGGGTGTTTTCTAAATATTGTGGACGAAGTTTTCAGACCAGGCAGCAGGTGAAACAATAAAGCACTTTATTATTCATTTATTAGGTGCACAGTAAGAACAGTTTCAGAAAAGCAGACAATCAAATATACATGACAGCGTCAGGGCTCTTCTGAACCCTGTCTGTTAGGTGGGGTCCAGTTTTATACCGCTAGAATGCGTGAGTTACTATCATTATAAAATGCAACAGTCAACACATTTATTATACACAATCCTTGTGCCCCTTACAAAACCTGATTTCTTGGCTCCTTTTGTTATGGCGTTCAGATGTAAGCTTAGGAACAAAGTGATAAGGCAGACTCATGTGTGGAAGGCATAGACCTTGAGTCCTTTGCACACATATTTTTCTGTTAGCTAAAACAAAGCAGGCTTTTACAAGGTGTTGTGAAACTGACTTCTCAGACATGAATTAATACAAGGGAACAAAGAAAACATTCGTCTTCCACAATATGCAGGAGACAGAGAAATTAATTCATGCATTTATTTCCAGTAGAATTGACTATTGCAATGTAGTGTTCACTGGCTGTACAAATTGTACTATATACAGCTTTCAGTAGTTCAAAATGCTGAATTATCACTAGAACAAGAAAGTACGAACAGATTACTTCAGTTCTTAAATTCTTATACTGAATTCCCGGTTAAGTTTAGGGCAAATTTAAAATCCTCCTTTTAACATATAAAGTCTCAAATGGCTCTATTTACTTATTTGAAGTTATCATTGCTTACAAAACAGAGCTCACATTAAGATCTCAAGATACCGGCCTGCTTATGATTCCAAGGATTAACAAAATAACAGTGGGAGATCAAGCTTTTAGCTACAGGGCCCCGAAACTATGGAATGGTTTGCCTGCTTCTATAAGAAGTGCCCCTTCAGTTCAGGTTGAAGACTCTGAGTACAGCTGCAGAATAGCTGTGCATACTGCATCTCTGTTGTTAGTCATTAATATTAAAATATAAGTAATATGATATTTATAAATTGTTACTGACCTTCCACTATTCTATTCCTCTTCTCAGTATCCTCATGTGGCATTTGGTGCCACTGCTCTACTACCAAGTTGTTTGCATGCCCTTGGAAAAGTTATCTCAGATAATGTAGTGCAAGAATAATTGGGTAGAAAGGTCTTTTCATCAGATTGGCCAGCCTACCACTGGCTCAGCTGTAGAATGACCAATAGAAGGGAGGTGGCTTGTTAGCTCTGACTGTGTCTAGCTTGTCTGACTCAATTTCTACAATGTGGCCGTTGTGTTAAAATTAACTGATGGGCAGATATTGTTGCTTTTCATTTATATTAATTATTTTCTACTTTGTTTTTAATTAATTTTAATAAATCTTTATTCTTATATTGAATAATTCTATATTTAGTGAGTGGTATATCTATTCTTCAATTTAGGGGAGGAACACTGTGCGAAAACAAAGTGGCTTGTACTATTGCGTTTCTGAGGTGGAAATGATAAATTGGCCAACTATCTTTGTGAAGAGAATTACTGGGGTTCTATTTTGTGTATTGTATTTTCCCCATTTTTTGACATCTATTTCACGCCCAACCTACCTGGAACGGGGTCTCTCTATGAATTAACTTTCCCATGATTTCCTACTCCTGTTTTTGTCTTGTTAGAGAGTCAAGCTGTGGGGTGGGGGTCTTTCAATAAACAGGGCATATTAAAGACCCATTGTGGCATTCCTTGTGTGACTGTGGGCTAAACAAAAAAATATTTTTATTGTTCTAGTTGCCAAGATTATGCAGAAAACCCATCTAAGGGCTATGAGAAACACTATTTTTCTAGTTTAACCTGAACCCAAGGTTAGCATCATGTTTGGAGAAAACCAGGCACCCCTCATGACCCGTGCAATGCCATTGCGCAGTGAAGCATAATGGTGGTAGCATCATGCTATGGAGAGGCAGAGACTGGAAGTCTAATCAGGGGTATTAGAAAGCTGAATCAAGTAAACTACAGAGAGGCCCATAATGAAAGCCTGTTTCAGAGCCCTCTGTACTTCAGTTCAATGACACTAAGTTTATGCCCTTGGGTTACTCAGCCAGAGCCTGCACCTGAACCAAACTGAACAGCCCTGGTGAGTCCTGAAAATAGCTGTTCACTGGCACTCTCCACCCTAGCTAACAGAACTTTAGTGAATCTGCTAAGAAGAATGGGAGAAAATCCACAAATCTAGGTTTGTTAAGCTTGTCACGTCATACCTACAAATGTAGGTATGTAATCACTGCCAGTGATGAAGTACTCAGTAAATGGTCTGAATTCTTGTGTCACAGTGATATTTCATTGTTTTATTTTAATCAATTGCAAAGATTTCTAAAAGATTATTTTGGGGTGTGTTGTTTTATATGGAAGAAAAAAATAATTTAAATGATTTTAGCACTAGGCTGCAACATAGCAAAATGCAAAAAAGTGAAGGGGTCTGAAAACTTACTGAATCCTCTGTATACCAACCAATCACTCTATGTTATAATATCAGAATATCCACATTTATGATTCAGTTTATACAAGTTGATGCAAAATAGCAAGTCACAGCAGTAGATTGCAAAAAAATGTAGACTTTTACAATGTCTAATACCAATATGAAAACCAGTCCAAAACTAGTGACATACTTGAATGAGAAAAGACAGGTAAGTCCTTAAACTTTCACTTACTATACTGCAGAAATATGTGTGTTTTCCAGAGGTTGTTATAAGTGTTCAATATTGTGCAGTATGTACTATGACACTCTCTGCTTTACTTTACTGTTCTTCTTTACTGCTCTGCTTTATAAGAAGCATACTAGGATCATCTATACTGAATTTTGAAAGGCACTTATCCTGAAGAGTGTCTGACATCCTTTTTGGAATAAAAAACACTTATTGAAAACAGATTGTCAGTGAAACATACAGTATGCTTATCAATACAGATTAACAGCTTTATCATTAATACATACTGTAGGTTACTGCACAATTAAAATTAAGTTCTTTGCAAGGAAATGGATAGTCTTATGATTGCTGCTGTTTTTGAGGAATTATGTATGTCTATTACTAACCAGGCTCTCCAAATGTGCAGGGAAAAAAGCATGAATGCTCATCTGAAAAGACTGACATTGCTACCAGTACAGATGCATTATCACTACTGGGTTATCTGATAATTGGGGAATGCATACTTTGTCAGGAGCTAAGGGGAGAGTATAAGAAGCAAAAGACAGAATACTGGGTTAATTCCATTTACCCAAAAAGTGTAGGATAAACTGACCAAGCACAGACCAATAAATTTCTATCAGGCAGAAAAAGGTACAAAACTTCTAGAAATTCTCACACGGCTAAAAATGGCTTTATCACAACTACGAAAAAGTCTTATGCTTTAAAAGATATAATACATTTCCTTAAATCAGTTTTTGCTTTGACAAATAGAAGATGGCCTCTGCATGGCTGTAATGCTGCTATATATTTTAGAAATTAAGGTGTTAAGCAAAGAGCAGGTATAGCAGAAATGCTTGACAGATTACCTGCAGAAGATGAAGTACAAAGTTCTGATGAATCATAAAGTTGCCCTAAGTAAATGATTCCCCAAAAAGAGACGCTGAGCTGCTGAAGTAACTGTTTTCTTTCTAATGTAATTTCTAAAAACTACTATTTTAATTTTGTGAGCTCTAAAGTCCAAACTATGTCATGCGCTACAGAATTCACTAAAATGCACACTTATTTGGCTATAAGGATCATTTGAGACATGAAATCAAGCTGAAGTTCAGTAATGTTCATCAGATCTTTAATGTTTCCCTCAAGTGCCATTAACATCCTTCACTGTTGCTTATCAAGGTACACTGTGTTACATTACAGTTCTTTTTCAGCTGAAATAATATCACTTTCCTTACATTTATATTGTGTAGTTCAGTCTGTGTTATATTTAATCTAGAGTTCCTGCTATGACTTATTTTGAAGTTTCTTTTTGTATGTATTTTTTTTATTCAATGATTATGATCTTTTCTGTTAATGTTGTTATTTCTGTTTATTATTTGTCTGTATTATTTTATTTATCTGTTGTTTGTATCAATGTGTGTAATCATGTTTTGTCATGTTGGTGTTTTGTGTGTGGATCCCCTTGAGGAGGGGGCTACCCTTATCTTACCGCTAAGGAACTGTCTTTAGCATATAAAGGCAGGCAGGGAAGTGAGTTCCTGGTGGTTCTTTCAAATGTGCTTGGTGAAATTGAAAATTGTCTTTGTGAGTACTAACTACCCTTGTGTTTCTTTTCTTGGTTTTATTGAAATTTTGCTCTGTCTTAGGATTTTGACTTGCTTTTTTTTGTATTGGGACTTGGTTGCTGTGTTATGCCTTTTGGGCCAAACCTTTTGCTGTTTGAACTTTTTGAAAATGTTATTTCTCTCTATTCTTAGTTATTAAACTCCTCTTTTATAAAGATTACTTCTGTAGCCTCTTTTACATGGTTTCCCCTCCCTTGTGAGTCATTTTGATTATTCTTATGACAATGCTTATATATTTTTGAACTCTTAAAGTCAAAGTCATCCTATAAAGTAGAAACTCAGGCTGCCTTGAAGTGCTCCTTATCAGGGCAAGCTGGTAGGATTCTGGCCTACTTTGTGGTTAGATTTTAGAGGGGTAGCACCTTTACTATTTTGTTTGCTGTAGAATTATAACCATCGGGTACTCGGCATCAAGACTTTCAGCTGTGTTGAGCATTTCTGACAGTATTACAATGCAATTGGACATAATTTTTTACATTATGTTATCAAAAAAGCATCTATGGACTCCCTCATAGCCAGCACTTGTTCCAACATGTTCACTCTGTTTGCCTCTTTGTACAGTAGTCTCCCCTGAAGTACACCACACAACAACAGCAAAATAATTCATGTCTCTACCAGTCTGTGCTGCATGTATTTGGACTATGCTTATCAACCATTTACAAACAGTTCTTACAGTACTACAGCATGCTCACTTTCCTTCATTACCATAAATACATTCCACTTTCAGCTCTCTTCCACTCCCATTAAGCATTTCATTCCATTTTCCTTTTTACTTCCTTTCCTGCAAACATATACTGCCTTTCTGTTTAATGCCGTTGCAGACTCCTCTGATTTTAGTTATCCAGGCATTCCAAGTCACAATGTTTACACACTTTCATACATAACTATATTTAATCACTACCTTTCTCCTTCTTGTTCACTAACTGTCTTCCAATAAAAGGTACATCTTTTGAAGTTTGCTCTCCAGAATTACAGAGATTGGCTTCCCTTGTTTATCATAGGAAGGTTGATTGCTCACAAAGATTTGACCTGAAACACTCATTATATGTGCAATGGACTATAATTTTCAACACCGCATAGCATTCCAGGCATCTTAATCTTTTAGTCACTTTTTATGGCACACGATAAAACAGCAATTCTGTGGTAAAACCTGTTAAACGGAAATGTAGTTCTAATATTATTCAGCTTCATAATAGTTTATTACTAAATCATTACAAAAAGAAAACCTATTTTTGTAGTGTTTATTCAACAATTACTATTAGGAAATAAAAATAAAATTAAGAATTTAGTTTTTTTTCTATTGTTCTCTGTTAGTGAAGTATCAGAATGCTGTCTTTGATCCCCATAATTGGCTGTTACAAACTATTTTCTATAACCTTGAGACCATTTTGAAATTGTAAAATAAGGATACATCACGGACATGCCCTCTTATATATTAAGTAGGGTTTGACCAGTAGAGAGAACAGAGACTGAAATATGGTCAGATAATGTGTTGCATTACTGAATTTCACAGGTTCACAAACGGGCAAACTGCAGATTGAATAAAGTCTGCATATGGATTAGTTTTTACCACACACTATTTTTTTTATCTCTTTTTGTTATAGATACGCATATAGGTTAGTGGTTAATACAAAATGTACCTGCCATTCTAATAGCAAGTTATCATGCTTTGCTTTTTCTCATGTTATATTTTTTTTCTTTTGTCTTGTTTACAAATATCTATACTTTGTCATTATATGCTGGATCTGGTATTGTGGTGCAGTATGTTGAATCTGACAGCTTTATTTGTATGCTTCAAACTTGTGTTAACAAAACATAATAGATTTTCTTGAAATCCAGAGACTACTAATAGAGTACTGATTGAAGTAGGTGTGTATGACTGATTTTTTTTTTGGTAAGTAGATGATTCAGCATACTAAAACATAATGCATTTTTTTCTGCTCAAAAGAAATCTTAAAGTAATTGTCATTTGTACAAAGTGAATAAATAGAGAGTAGATTCAAGAATGCTGTAGCATATTATTTTTCTTCCAAGCATGTATGCATGTATTTAATTTACTTTTTATCTTGTTTTCCACACTTTCAGAGTGCCATTCGTCATGCTTAGAATGTACTGGAAAAAGTTTCAAAAACTGCACATCCTGCACTCCCCCAAATGTCCTCCATGAAGGCAGATGCTTACCAAAATGCCCTGAAGGACTGTTTAGTCAAGACACCCTTTGCACTAGTAAGTTTTGTTTCCAAGGCTTCTGATAGTTAATCTATCCTGTTTTAAATATTCAATATTTTTATTAGTTAAATGTATAATTGTTGTTTTGGTTAATACCAAATGTATCTAAACACACTTGTCTTTTAAGGTAACTGACGACTGAATTTTGTATAAATTAAAGGACATGTGTACATATAGTTTTTAAAATAGAACTGTTAATACACTTGTTTGTAAGTAAAATGATCAAGTCAATTTCTTATGGTTTATATAGCTATATTCCACATGGATGTAATAGTATATGGCAGACATACACTGCTCAGAAAAATTAAGGGAACACTTAAATGACACATTGGATCTCAATGAACAAATTATTTAAGTGGAAAATCTTTATTGAGTAATACTATGTAATTCGTTCAGAACAAAATAATGTAACAGCTGTAATTGGAACTCAAAATCACCAACCCATTGAGGGCTGGATTCAACATCACACTGAAAATCAAAGCCAAAATTGAAACCACAGGCTGATCCAAGTTGCATGAATTTCATCATGGCAACTCCTAAAGTGACTCAGTAGTGTGTATGGCCTCCAGATGCCTGTGTGTACTCCTAAAAATGTCTGGGAATACTCTTGAAAAGACAGCAGGTGGTGTCCTGGGAGATCTCCTCCCAGACCAGGATTAGGGCATCAGTGAGCTCCTGGACAGTCTGTGATACTATTTGGCTGTGTCGGATGCACTGATACATAACATCCCAGAGGTTCTTAATTGAATTCAGGTGTCGGGAATGTGTGGGCCAGTGAGTGGCATCAATTCTTCATCATCCAGGAACTGCCTACACACTCTGGCAACATGAGGCTGGGCAATATCTTGTACTAGGAGGAACCAATGGCTCACAGTACTACCATAAGGTCTAACAATGACTCTTAGGATTTCATCCTGGTCGCTAACAGCAGTCAGAGTACTGTTGCCTAACATGGGGATCTCTTTGCAACCATCCAAGAATATGCATCTCCTGAACATCACCTACCCACCATCAAATTGGTCATGCTGGATAATATTGCAGTTTGCATAATGTTCACAATGTCGTCTCCAGACTCTTTCACATCTTTCGTGTGCACAGTTTGAACCTGTTCTCATCTGTGAAAAGAATGAGGTTCCAGTGGCATAAAAATGTTGTGTACACCTATTTCCACACTCACTTAGAGGTGTATAAAAACTAAACTTGGCATAAAGCCAAGCACATTTTCACGGCAGCCTCAGACAATGCGTACGCATTTAACTAAACATGCACTGACACAGACAGTCATGGTAAAGTGAGACTTCGTGTACGTGCACAAGCTGCCTTGTTCTAATGTTATTTTCTGTCAGCTGTGCTATTTGGAGGGCAGGTGAATATGCAGTATTATACAGTCAGTGTACAGTATATCTTGTCACTGTAGTTTGCACTGTTCAAACATACGTTACCTACTGTAGGTTTTGGCTTTTATAGCTTTGTTGTGAATAACTGAGATTTGGAACTTTGTGTCATTTGTGCATTTTTATTTTAATTATTGTGAATTTCCCCTTGGAATTAATAAAGTATCTATATTTCTATCTATCTATCTATCTGTTTTGTAAAGATATTATTTATTTTTACTCATTTTTAATTTTATTTGGAAATAGCAGAATTTGCACATTATTTTATATTTTTGTCTATCTTATTACATTTCTAAAAAATAAATCATTTATTATGATCAAACAGTTACTCAGTACTTGAGTAGTCTTTTCACCAAATACTTTTTTTACTCTTACTTGAGTAATTTTTTGGATGACTACTTTTTTTACTTCTACTTGAGTAATATTATTTTGAAGTAACTCTACTCTTACTTGAGTACAATTTTTGGCTACTCTACCCACCTCTGATTCTATGCATTGGGGAGTTTGACCACCGGACACAAACGGACGGACTCAGAATGTCCCCAAAACACACACTGTTTATTTTAACTTTTCTGCACAACACACTGTAACCATAATACTTCCGAATAACTCAATCCTTATCTTTTCTTTTCTTTTCTTCACTGCCTCCACTTCTCTCCTGCAAGCTCCGTCCTCTTCCACCCGACTCCGGCTCCCCGAGTGGAGTGAGGTGGCCCCTTTTATACCACACCCAGAAGTACTCCAGGTGATCCTCAGTTAAGTCCCGGCAATACTCCCAGGTGTGGCAGAAGTGCTGCAGACCACGGCTCCGGAATTATCCCAGCGGTCCCAGGTGGTGGCCATGTAACCCAACAGGCTTGAGTGTTACAGCCCCATGTTCGTGGCCCCGATGTAACCTAGGGTGGTTTGCCCTTTTCTTGGTCCCCTGCTCTCCCAGGCTTCCCAACAGGGCACGATCCCCAGCCATCCATCACAGCATGGCATTATACATGAGGCGCAAGGACACCAGCAAAACAAAAAACTAGAGAATAATCAGTCAGTAAGGATAAGGAGAGAGCAATTGTCTATGGCCACTACATACAAAACCATTCACTTTTTGGGGGTTGTCTTTCTGTTGCCTGTCTAGTGCACCTGTTGTCACTTTCACTTTGCACCAAAGCAGGTGAAGTTAATTCGCAACTGTTTATGCTACCTAACTGAACACATTGATATCCATGAAGCTTAATTGACTTGGTATTAGCCTGTGATGATTAAGTGTACCTTTAATTTTTTGAGCTTTGTATATACCATGCATATTCTGAACAACTGTTTTTTTTCAGAGGTTCTTGCACATTTTTTCCATCATAGCCCATGGCCGTCAGTCAGCACTGTAATATTTCTAAGATATGAATGTATTGTATGGCTTTGCTCCCCAAAATTCCAATTACAACAGCTACTTACTGTACAGTAACATTATATGGTGTCAAGATTTAAGTTGTTCCTATTTAGTGGGAAATGTGAAATATTCCAAAGCTTTATATTATTTCTTATGAATTTTATGTGTAAAAATAGGGTCCAGAAGCAGACACTGAATTCTTATGGTGCTTGTACAGTTGCCTTACTTGTCTAGTCAATATACTGTATACAGAAAAAAAATGCCATGTTAAATTTCTAGCAGCAGTCTAAAGGTTTCTTTTTTGAGTATACTCAATTTGCAATTTAATATTACTGGATTTATATTTGTACTCATTGTGCGTTATAAAGAAGCCTTTTTTCTAGAATAATAACTGAAGTTTAAAAAATCATGTGCATTTTATTTGATTAGTATCTTGGTAACTGAGGGCACTATCAAAAGAAACAATAGTTGCCTGTACTGCACTGGTTTATAACTGAGGTTGAGAAAAACAGAAAAGATCAAAATACAACTTGGTCAAATCTTCACCAATATAATGCAGGTAATAGTAATAGCTTTGTGTATTGTTTGTCTTGATAATTATCTAGGATCTTTTTACAGAGAGTAATTAAAATGAAAAATGCATTCATTATCAGAATAAAAGCCATTTCCATTTAAATATGAGTCTGAGGCCTAGTCTTAAGTAAATGTGAATCTTCTTAGTATAGTTTATAAAAATACATTAGCTTGCCTTTGCAATATTTTGTGAATTCCTGCTTTTGATAGATAGATAGATAGATAGATAGATAGATAGATAGATAGATAGATAGATACTTTATTAATCCCAAGGGGAAATTCACATAATCCAGCAGCAGTATACTGATACAAAGAAACAATATTAAATTAAATAGTAATAAAAATGAAAAGAATTAAAATAAAATTAATGTTCGCATTTACTCCCCGGGTGGAATTGAAGAGTCGCATAGTGTGGGGGAGGAACGATCTCCTCAGTCTGTCAGTGGAGCAGGACAGTGACAAAAGTCTGTCACTGAAGCTACTCCTCTGTCTGGAGATGACACTGTTAAGTGGATGCAGTGGATTATTCATGATTGACAGGAGTTTGCTTAGTGCCCATCGCTCTGCCACAGATGTTAAACTGTCCAACTTTAATCCTACAATGGAGCCTGCCTTCTTAACAAGTTTGTCCAGGCGTGAGGCGTCTTTCATCTTTATGCTGCCTCCCCAGCACACCACCGCGTAGAAGAGGGCACTCGCCACAACCGTCTGGTAGAACATCTGCAGCATCTTACTGCAGATGTTGAAGGATGCCAGCCTTCTTAGAAAGTATAGTCTGCTCTGAGCTTTCTTACATAGAGCATCAGTATTGGCAGTCCAGCCCAATTTGTCATCCAGCTGCACTCCCAGATATTTATAGGTCTGCACCCTCTGCACACAGTCACCTCGGATGATCACAGGGTCCATGAGGGGCCTGGGCCTCCTAAAATCCACCACCAGCTCCTTGGTCTTGCTGGTGTTAAGGTGTAAGTGGTTTGAGTCGCACCATTTAACAAAGTCCTTGATTAGTTTCCTGTACTCCTCCTCCTGCCCACACCTAATGCAGCCCACAATAGCAGTGTCATCAGCGAACTTTTGCACGTGGCAGGACTCCGAGTCATATTGGAAGTCTGATGTGTATAGATTGAACAGGACCGGAGAAAGTACAGTCCCGCGCGTGCCCCTGTATTGCTGCACACAATGTCAGACCTGCAGTTCCCAAGACGCACATATTGAGGTCTGTCTGTAAGATAGTCCACAATCCATGCCACAAGGTGTGAGTCTACTCCCATCTCAGTCAGCTTATCCCTAAGGAGCAGAGGTTGGATGGTGTTGAAGGCGCTAGAGAAGTCCAAAAACATAATTCTTACAGCACCACTGCCTCTGTCCAGGTGGGAGAGGGATCGATGAAGCATATAGATGATGGCATCCTCCGCTCCCACCTTCTCCTGGTATGCGAACTGCAGAGGCCTTTCTGGCATTTGTCAAGTTACATTTGGTTTTCTGCCAACACATTTCTACTTTCTACATTTCCTTTAATCTTACATTTTTTTTGTTGCTTGCAGATTGTCATCCATCATGTAAAGAGTGTAAAGGCCCTTCTGTTTCAGATTGCACTACTTGTCACCCCTTAGCCATTCTGGTGAATGGACATTGCACAACCAGCTGCTTAGAAGGACAGTACTTGAATGACGTTGGTTACTGCATAGGTAAGTTGTTATTGTAATGATTTGCACTTGCTTAAATGTCCTCATTAGTGTTGATCAATGAAATTCACCAAAGTGTTTTTCACAGCAAATTTTTCGTATTTACCAATGATCTTATTCGTTGAACATTTTCCTGTAAATTTGCATTGTGGCCAGGTTGTGATGTTACAACCTGATCAGTACTCTAGCCTTCCATCCTGCATGCATTAAAAAAATCTTGATGTATTTTAATTTTAATAATGAGAATATTATGAGTATAGCCACTGAATATAAAACACTGATCCCTGTGCCAGTCTGCACAGCACCAAATGGCTAATTTCCATACATAACTAGCCATCCCCCTTGGCTTTGCCCGTGTGAAACTGGGTCAAACTTTAATAATCAATAAACAAACAGGTATTGCTAACTAAGCGGAGCCAAAATGTGGCGAAAGATAGAGTGATTCGAACAGAAGCTGGCACATGAGTGAGGAGGGCCCCACCCGGCTAACTACTCCTGACATCACCCTTCCCTCGGCCCACAGCCTCTGTCTCGGTTTAGCATAAGTATATCACTCCAGCAAGCAAACTATGATTCTTAGTGCAATGAGAGAAATCGCAAAATCAACTGGACTGTTCAAGCAAATTCCAGAAAAAACCCAATATAAATCCGTTAAGTAGTTCTGTCATTTGCTAGCTAAGTGGATATAAGATACGCCCTGATGCTGACATGTGAGTGAGGAGGGCCCTGTCCCCTCCCCTCAGCCCCCTCATGATCTGGAACTGGGCATTTTTTGGGTATCTAGTTTATCAGAATTATAGTTGTTGTTAAAACTATATGATTACCCATAGTAAGTACATTATTTTTAAAAGTCATAAATATTTTTTTAAGATGCCAGACCTATGTAGAATTTCAGTTCACTTTCATCTGGAACAGCTTTGTTGTATGGCTGCAGGAGGTTTATAATATTCTGTTAATTCTTTGTACATGGGTAATTGTAACAAATAAAGGAAAACCTCTCAATTGTTAATTTATTTTAAAGTTACCTTCAATTGTTTTTTTATTTTACATTTACCTTTATCTCATTTTTATACTAAAAATCCAAATGTCATGTTTAGCACATAATCTAAGTTCACAAAGTCTTTTGCCAGATCATTGCACCCTTACTGTTGTAATGATGACAGTTCCAAGAGTACCTCTTATTAATCAGAGTGCTGCATCAGACTGTTTATTATTCAGAGGAAGTTCCTCATAAAAACAAAATTTAAAATATCCTGTATTTTCAAAACATGTTTTGCATTTGACAAGCTGAAATTGTGTTGGGCTAATGTGAAAGGTATGCCATGTAAAATTTGGTGAGACATTGCTTTTCACAAACTTTTTAACCTGTTACTTTGGTGTGTATACCTACTTAAAATGAACTTTATGCAGTCTTCTTATATTTCTTTTAGTTGTGGTCAATCGAAGATTTCTTTTGTTGCTTGGTTCTTTGATGTCTTTCTCAAAAAACTAGATAACATTTTAGACATAACCAGTTTTTCTTACTGCTTCTTTATCACACTAATTCTTAAACATAAAAGGACTACTTAAAAGTAAACAAAGCCTCCACCATTTCACCTTTGATTTAACAAAGATTTTGTAAGAAGTGCAGTAATAGAGATAATGAATGTCTGACGCCTTTTCTTTACATTCTTTGCAAAAAATCAAAAGACTACAAAGCATATTACATTGTCTGTAGGGTGTGCTAATTATCTTAAATTTTGATAAACACCTACAAGTTGTTTAAAGTTTTTATTTTTCTTTGCAAGCTTAAATTGTAGAAACCTAATGTTTTTATTTTTATTCAAAGAATGTTTTGACTAAAATAAGAAATTTGAGCAAGTTTAAAGGAAATTGTTTACTGAACGCAGACCCTTAGATGTTACAAAAAATTCAAGATTCTGTCACTTTTATTATTTTGTTTGTCTTAACTACCATTGGCACAATAAAATATAATACTGGAACATAAAGTAGCACATGCCAGTAGGCTTTTGTGATTACCTCATACCTTATAGATTCTTCATTATTAAGATTTGCCAGTAATGTTTTTTTGAAAACTTTGGGAGATCAGAAGCTGCAGTACACTTAATTTAAAAATTAATCTAAAAAATAATCTACATAATCTGCATATATCCTTCAAAAATTGCTGATCTTGGTAGAACAATGCAAATTTTTCATGAATGTTAGTAAAGAGATTCTGGCTGGGATTAAAAGGAAACAATCTCTTCAGGTGATTTTTTAAAAATATGAAGGTTATGTTTAAGGTCATCTATGAAAGGTCAAATGTATATGCCATTGTATTCACTTTCAACAGTTCATACATCTCAATAAATCCATGAAAATACTGCTATCTGAGCACACTGGCCCATTGTAGCTAATTTAGCTTTTTTACCAGTTCATTTAATACATTTTTACAAGGACTGTTTCATTGAACTCTGTTCTAACTCAGTTCTTGATCTCTTACTTATGACAATTCAGTGTTACATGTTTGTGGATTACCATTAATTGTGCCTGGACAATGTTTCTTAATCATGGCAAAATATGCAATGATGGTACCATCTTCAGAAATGACAAGGATTCAACCAAAACATAGTAAGCAATTTTGCACAAGGTGGAATTTTAAAGCAAAGTTTTTCAAATAAATAAGAGCACAGCTGAGTAGTAGAACTGTATCTTTATCTTTATTTATTTATTTATTTATTATTTTGCTTCATGCAAACTTAGATTTGTAACAAGAAAATTAAATAAGCCTTGCTTGAATTCATACTATTTTGAAAAGAAAATATATGATTATAAATTGAATGTAAGAATATCTGAACTTTGAAACAAACATTTTGTAAATCACTTTCACCATTATAATATTTATTTTAGAAATGATCTTCTAGACTGTCAGGCTTTTACCCTTTAAAATACACCCCTTATTGTTTGAAGTGCTGCTTTCTTCAGTATGTGGTCTTTGGAAAGACAAAGAGACAGAAAGAACATGCATTAAGCCTCACAAAAAATTGACTGGGACTCCTAAGAATTATTGTTTAATTGCTTTTGTCTGAATTCCTTTCCTCTTACTTTAACACCTTTTTTAGCCACATTGCATGTATTTGTACAATAAAGTGCCCTTTTTGCAAATTATTTATGACAGTGAATATTTAATATTCTGAAAAAAGAAATTCAAGATAGGTGACAGGATTAATGAAATGAGATATTAAGCTATTTACTTTAAACTTTTTGCTGAATAATCTCTCCACTTTCACTTCCTGATGAGGGTTATAGTGGCATCACAACAAGTTGGATAGTTCAGCTTGTAATGATAACCCAAAAATGAGTTAACTTGGATGAATATGGAGTAGGTCCTCGAAAATGTAGCAAGTCCTATCTTAATGAAGTTCTCCTCCCACAGTTACCCTAGATAAAGCTCCTCGTTAACGATTATATAATCCAGAAAAACTCTGATTGCCACTCCACTGGGTAAGGCTGTTGGACCAGTCTCCTATATTCCAACCAATAACATTGTACTGGTGCCTCAGTTTTAAATGTATCTTCCAGCATATCGTAGTTCACTTTGGTGGCCTCACAGGTCACAATTCTGTGGACTGCTGTCACATACCTTCTTTTTCTACATTGGAACAGAAAATGAAACATGACAGCACAGATGCAGATAGCCATAGACAAATACAAATAGATATAAAATATTGTGAGTATCTTGTTTGACGAACACATATTTTACTGCTATATGTACTTTTGTTACAAAGTCACCACTATTCTTTATGGGAGTCTTATTTTTGGAATGGTCCTAAAGCCCTTACACATCTTTGGCAAATTTAGCCCTTACAATTACATATCAATTTTATCACTAGACAGATGTTTTTATCCAAGGTGTTTTACGAAAAAGGTCAACACAGTGAGTAAACATGAGTCTGGGGACTCTTGAAACAAGTGCTACAAGGCAATGCTAGAGAATGTACAGGTTACAGAATGTAAACTAAACCGATCAACACAAGGCTAGTTAACTGTTCCTTAGTAACAAGAACCTATCAAAGCCATTGTTAATTAGACACATTCACAAATTATAAATTAGACAACAGGAACACAGGCTCTTGATACTGTAAACCAAGGATCATAGGAAGAGATATTTATAGAAATAAGTATTGTTGGCATACCTTTATATTACCTCATCTTTGATTAAAAAATAAATGTTTTAGCTTTAGAATTGTTAATTAACAGTAAGCTCATATCTGTTTGAAGTTTTGTCTTAGATATAACATGTAAAAAGTATGTAAATTTTATCATACCGCCGACTGATATTTTTTTTGACAGAGTAAAATATAGTCTTGTATGTTTACAGCATGCAGTAGTCAATGCCAGCATTGTGTGACAGACTTGAAAAGTAATGGCAACATCTGCCTCTTGTGCAAGAATCCTAGTTACCACTTACATGGAGATGATTGTGTCAGTGAATGTCCTCCTGGGTACTACACAGAGAGAGGAACTTGTAAAAGTAAGTATCATTGGATAATACCTAGAGTAAGGTATTTCAGGTCTCCTTTTAGCCACATTAAAAATAAGCATACAGTGAAATGCTTGACAGTTGTAAATATAGCAAGCCATATAGCAAGTTTCATTATGATCAGCAAAGCTGTTTTTTATGTTAGAGTAATAATAATCTGCTTGGTTAGTCCTTACTAAAATGGTTCCTGTAGCTTCTTCAATATGGTTGAATATTTTGGACTTTTCTAAATTAATAAAAATACAAATAAATGTATTGTGCTGTGTGAAAGCAAGTAAATAATAATTTGGGCTGGTGCCCTGTCTGGATATTGTTTCTGTCATGCCCCTGATGCTTACTGGGATAGGATTCAGCTTCCCTGTGACCCTTCTCTGTTTATACATATTTGGAAGATGTATGGATGCAAATAATTAAATATAGCATTAAAATATATGTACTTTCTTACTTAACTTCTGTATGTGCAGCATTATGTTTAATGTATGCCCCCATCATTTGCTAGGATATACCTGCCATGGATAAGAGGGTTTATATTTATTTATTTCACTGACAGAAAATGCAGCATGACATAAGCCTTGCAATTTAAACCGGTACTTTCACGCATCAAGATATGAAAACTCAATGACTAGTTGATCATTTTGACAGACCTGCCCCTAGTGGCTGTAGTGTAGTGCAATGCAGCAGGGTTTGCAGGGCAGGCAAAACACTGTAATCAGCATGCATCTATGAGTACTGTTGTGATCATAATAAAGGCTGCAACCATGGGCATCCATGGTGGACATGACAGCAAGAATTACTGCACAACACAGTTTCTTTAATTTAAGAAGCTCTCAATTTACTATCCTCTCAATTCTGCATCTGGAGTTTCTGCTGTAAATGTGGCAGTTAATTGGCTGAATATCTACATCCTCATTACTACTCATTCTGTACATCTTCTCACATTTGATGGTTGAAAACGATTATTTAAATTTCAAGACATGTTTAATTTTGGATGTGGTGGCATTGAAAAAAAATTCATGATTAAGTGGTGAAATACATGCATAAAGAAGTAAGTACCAAAATACGTACATTTACATAAATACAACAAATATAATTATTTAAACGCACATGTAATTTTATTTTTGTCACATTGCACAAGAGATGTATTTATTTGATTATTTAAATAATCTGAAATATTAAGATAGATAGATATTAATCAATATTTCAGAGGCTACTATCATAATAATCGTAATCATTGTAATTATAGTGATACTTTTATTAAATATTATGTTGTCTCAAATGAATACATTTCTTTCTGTATATGGAACATTTATATATATATATATATATATATATATATATATATATATATATATATATATATATATATATATATAAAACCTTGTCATTTATGTCAGACATTTTGTACTTATTTTCTTATGGCTATGTTTATTAAAATAAGCCTTAGTAACCTTACTTATGGGTTATTGACCCAGGTTAATACAATGCAGATTTAAAGAAGCTAGAGCACATCCCAGCAGCAGAATTGAGCACAACACTGCAAGACAGGAATACATTCTTTACAAGGTGCACATACCCAGTCTCACTCATACAAAGCCAGTTTAGGATCACCAGTTAATCCAAGATTAGTATGGTATATATGGGACAACACCAGGAGTAAATACTAAATGAATAAGTAAATCATGCAGGCACAGAATGAATATCCAGTTTCCATTAATACAGTGCCTTGGTTGGTATTGGAACCCAGGCCTCTGGAGCTGTAAAACAGCAGCACTAAGAACTGCACCCCTATTAAAAGAAATGTGTACATAAAAAGTATATAAGGCAGTTTTTACCAAAAATATATAAATATTGTTTTAAACATTTTAGAAAATAAAAGCAATGTTCCTATTAAAATATAATTTCATTTTTCAGAATGCCATTCATCATGTAAGACATGCCACAGTGGTGGAGTGGGCAGTTGCACATCTTGTTGGGGAGACCTTGTTTTGACTCATGAAGGATTATGCAGCTTTTCTTGCCACAAAGGATACTTCAGCGATGATAATCACATTTGCCAGGGTATGTTTCTTGAATGTAAAAGAGTTAGAGAATGCCTAATAAGAAAAGGTCAGCTGAACAGAATTATTTATAAATGTTTTGTTCAAAAAAAAAAAATTCATTATTTTATTTGCTGTAAATCATTGTTTAATTTTTATAGTATTTTTGTACACTTTTAAGCTGAAACTGGTTTAATTGCTTGATTGAGCAAGTTAGTTTAGAAAAAGTGAAATATACTAAAAATTCCTAATGTTACTAAAAACAGGCAAGGTGTCTAGGATGCTGGAATTTATACCTCAAGTTTACCTGTTAAGTTCTTGTCATTATAGGGCAAAGAACATTCAGTGTATCATAAACTTGTAAGTCTCTTTTGCTCTTGATGACTGTTAGTATTAATTAACATTAATGTATTCTGTTGCTGTATTACATGGATGTATTCCAATATAATTGTAAAGTGTTACCTGGCTGGGAAGTTTACTGGAAGCAGGGCTTATCTGATATGCGGTTCGGGTGCCTAGGCACACCTCTTAACATTGTTTTCAGGTAGGGAACATAAATGGGTCATAAGTCCGGTCATAAGTTCTGTCACAGTCCTGTAACAGTGCCCCAGAAGTGAACAAGAGCAATGTATTGAAGAAAAATAGGAAAGTTACAGTGCACTTTAATGAGGCCAGGAGATTTCCAAGCTGGCAAGAGGATACACAGTGTTACTTGGTCTGATGAAACAACTTTACCAATTTATTTTTAACATAACCAGAAGCTTGGAAACTGATTCTGAGATCTGGCCCTTTTGTTGTTGAGCAGGGCTCAGAGTTGCAGAGACTCTTAAGTTTTATTACAAGGACTATGATTGTACTGTTATTGAAGAGTTGCAGATCTGACAATGGAAAGTAGCTCTGAGATAGAATAAGGCTGTAAGGCTGCCTGTTGCCACTGTAAATAAACTCACACTGGTCCCATTCCATCCAAACTAGTGTGATGTTGAGGTGTCACCATTGCCAGGGAAATATAGTTTAAAGTCAGTATGTGAATAGGTGAGAGGAGGAGAGGTCTGCTTCTTAATATAGAGATAAGAGGTGAAAGGTAAAAATATTTTATGCTACTTGGGAGATCAAAACATTCCCATCTTCCCGAGTCCTGGGTCCCTCCAATTAAAAGAGAGTGATAGCATTCTGCTTAGGAAAGCCTAGGCAGGATTGTGTCTGTCATTGTGTTCATTTGTTGTACTGTAAGTTCTCCTTTTTGTTCTTATTTGAATGTATTTATAAAAAATAAACTGTAACCTTTTTGCTAAAGAGTAAGTTTATTATTTTAAGTCAAAGTTATTCTGTTAGAGTCATGGTATATATTAATTTGCAATTGTAAATGTAGCTTTCAACTGAGGCATTTTTTTTTATAAATTTCTAAAAATACTGTGCCTGTTCTTGTGGTTTGAAAATGGGTTTACAGCCAACGGTGGAAATGTGAAAAAAATCTTAATACTTAAAAAATATGTCAGTTTGCAAGCCAAGAAATGTTCTTGAACATTGATCCATATTTTGATATTTGCACACTTATTGTAAATTTTGGAAAACAAATATAGATTTTCTGTGACATTTTGCCATTTTAAAAGAAGTCTAGCTTAGTTTTTCACCTCATTGTCTGTCTCCCTTGAAGTCAATAAAATAATAATTTAAAAAATATATCTTGTAGTCCTATGGATGAACATGTTTGGATAGACCCATCTGAATTCAATAAATCTTAAAATAACATTTTGTGGAACATTATTATTTATATCTCTTAGGATATACCTTTGGGGTTGTTTAGATGCCCATCATTGCCTAGATGGTTTTTGAAACCTTAATCACATGTACTTCTATAAGTCATATCCAGACATTTGAACTTGTCATTTCCCAGTAAATTACTCTGAAGAACATTTGTATTTCTCTTTTGCTTATAGTTCATATTCCACAGTGTCGAGGTGACTTTGATTATTTTATATATGCACTGTACTGCCTTGTCCATGAATAGAGTGGAAAAGTTTTGTTTGTAATCTTTAGTAGATATTTTTGAATTGTTGCTGTAGACACAAACAGTTCATTTTCATTTATTAACTTATAATTGCTTTATATTAATTAAAAGTATGAAATGGTATGCCATGTCATTTTATTTAATTCACTTTTACAGCTTGCAATGGCCAGTGCCTCACCTGTGATTCTGCTCAAACCTGCACATCCTGTAAGGACTCCACTAAAGTTCTTTTATTTGGGGAGTGTCAGTATGAGATATGTGCTCCTCAGTATTACCTGGATATTTCTACTCGCACGTGTAAAGGTAATATAGACTGAATAACCTTTGAAGTTACAGGTTAGAATATACATCATAATTCAAAGAAGATATTTATAACTATGGGATATTACATTTTTCAATAGTTTCTCAATTTGTTCTTTTATTTTAACATTTAAGCATCATATAATGTTATTTTATCAGGTAGGCAAACACAGTCATCTTCAATAAGTTACCAGTACTGAATATTTTATAATGCCTTATGATATCTCCCAATACATTTTCAGTTACACATTTGTTACAGATTAATTGATATGAAACTTTATCATATCATTTCATGCGGTACAGTAAATGTCAAACTTAAGCAGATTTTTCTGTATGTTATACAATACAGCAGATGACTCTTAAGGTTATTGTGGTCATGGGTTACAAAAATTCAACTGCTACAAACAGGTACATAAAACTCTGTTTTTTTTACTTTTCAACTGAAACTCAAATAGATTTCATAAACTGCTTTCCTTTTTTTACTTACTAGTTTTGAAACAAATACATATATAGCAGCAGTTACTAACAATAAGAAATAGAATAATACTGTATACTACAGACTTTGTCACAATTTTCAATCATTTTGTGTTGTTACATCCATGTGTCATAAAGCTCAGTCTCAGGTAAACAGCTCTCTTGGCATTCGGCTGTAATTCCCAGAACCCCAGCCATGCTTTCTTAGGGAGTAGAAGATGCTATGAGGGTGATGCGATAAACTTAGTGATCCTTCAGAAAGGATAGCACATGTAACTCAGCGTAACACAGTTGCAAAATAAAGTCTTTCACAAGTACGTACAACTAGATAGGCAGTTGTACATTTAAGTGAGGAGAGGTAGAACTTGATGCTTATAATTTCCAACATCCTAAGTACTCTTTTCATCTGCACTAACTTATAGAATACAGCGGCTAGGAGGGGTAAGTGACACTCTTTGTGATCCCTCAGTAGAGACAGCATGTCTCTGTTAAGGCATCAATCACCAGTTAGTGATGGCTTTTTGTACCTTCATTTTGTCTTTTCCAACTCTGTGTGTCATAGACTAGGAGTCCTAGGCACTAAAGAATTCCGATAGTACTTCCAAAAATGCCCTCTATATGAGGGTGCACCACCAAACCCTGACTAGAATAAGGGCAAGAACATAATTTTTATAAATACATTTATTTCACAAAATGCTCTGTAACAAAAAACCCACTCTGGAGAGCACAAAAGGCAAAATTGAATTGCCTGTAACAAAGGCAATCCAAATCAAACAAAATCACAATACAGATATTCAAGGATTAGTCAGAAATCTAAAGAATCATAAAGCCTATAAACTCACAAAAGCACAATAACTCACCAGTCAACAGTCCATTTGAAATGAACCACCAGGAACTGTGGAAGACCTTTTGTATTTAAAGGATGGAGGGTAGGTCCTGGTGGTGATTGGCAGAAGGCCCCGCCTGTTGAGGGACTACCCACAAAACACACAGAACATAACAGAAGCAACAAATCATAAAAATAAAGAATGATGCACATAAACAACATAAATCAAAGAAGCAAAAATGAACAAAAGAGACATAAAAAATTAATTTGAACCCCAGACGGGGAGGAACCCTGACTGAGACATGACAAAAAGGTACTATAAGTCCCTGTCTTACACCCCAAAGCACTTTGAGCTACATTATTTGTATAAAAATGTGCTGTATAAATAAATGTTGTTGTTGTTATACTTATTGTCAAAAAGTGTATGTTTAAGCATAAGGGTGATATATTGTACACACCTGTGATTAATTTTAATTTACATTATTTGTGTTTTTTGATTTAAAGTATACTAATATTTTTCCTTATCATTTTATTAATATTAAGTCTGAAACATTTTTGTAAAATATGTAATAAAGCTTTATGCATTTCTCCATTTTCAAAGCTAGATCAGACTTGTGTAGAGGTATGGAACTCATTCATAACCTGTGGGCCACCTTTATATTTATACTTAAGTTTATTATTTGTTCTACAGTTGTAAATATTATTGTGATATCAGCAATGCTTATGCTTTATTGTTTAACTTTTAGAAGATTTTCATATTAATCTACCTCTTTATGTAATATTAATGACTATTTCTTTTCTTAATATTAATTATACTTTTATGTGATAATATTATATTTAAATTTAATACCACAAAGTGATGCTGTTATGCAATACTTAACTTTTCTGTTTATTTTCTCTTATAATAAAGAATGTGACTGGAGCTGCAATGAATGCAAAGGCCCTCTAAGAACAGACTGTCTGCAGTGCATGGATGGGCATGTGCTAGAAAATGGTGCCTGTGTGGAACAATGCTCCATATCCTTCTTCCTGGACAAGGACAAATGTTTCAGTTAGTACATTATAGCCCAGCTTATCTAAATTTATGTTTAAAGTTTATATCTGTAAAATGTTATTAATTAAAATCATTATCAGTAATGCTTTATGTTTAACAACAGAGTGTTCTGTTTTAATATTACATTTCTTAGATTGGTGGTAACAACTATGTACTGGTTTCTATGATGGTTTGGTTAGTTGACTGTTGCTGTTCATTGTTGTTTTCATTTATGTGGTTTAATAAATCCTGTGGAACTCTTCTATGATTTGCTTCTGTGTTACAAGCACAAATGTTTTGAAAGGAAGCCATTGTATTTTGAGGGCCTAACTAATAAATCATTTGCATAATTACAGACAATTTTACATTAGAGCATTTTTTGCATTTTTATATTGTACAGTAATTCCTGTAATGATATTTTGCTGGTATCATTTCTTTTTTTTTGTACTTTGCTAGATTCTCAGCAGTTCATAACATGCTGTAGACGGTAGAGTGTAGAGGTTGTCAAAGTGGATATGAATAGCTGGTGTATTGGGTTTTGACCAGATTAAGGTTTTGTGCCAAGCCACATATTTTTTGTGTATATGCGTGTTTGTTGAAATTACATTAAGATCTATGTTGGTGACTTGTTTATACTAAAAGCATCTTTCTAATAACAAATGTTACTTGTGCAATTTAACCGGTAATAATAAAGTAGATTTTTTTATCTAAAATAGTTAAAACTCCCATGTATATACAGTGTGTACATGAAATACTCTTTAATTCTTTTCCTGTAGATAAATTTATGTTTAAAAGATATATAAAAGGGTAGCTTTGATCTGTTAGTTAAACATGCAAGACTGGTAGTGAACATCAATATTTCATTATCAGTAGTATTAATCAGTATAATTTTAATCAGAATATATTTTAAACTCATTTATGGATTGTCAGAGTTAAAACGAAAACTTACATATACCACTACATTTTTTGTGCATTTACTGGATAATGTCTTTCTGTTTGTGCTACAGTACAGTTTTGTTCTTTAAAAGCTTTACTGACTTGTTACTCATGTCTTGAACTTTAGTGAACTATGCTCAATATTTTCTATATTTTACTTAAATATCATATATACGTCCTCGAGCGTCAGTGCGCCAGTTGCTAGCATTCAGTGAGCAACCCGCGCTATAACTCTCTGTAAACTTTCACGTGTGTGCTATAGCGGGTCCACAACTCCTGTCAAAGTCCAGCTTTAAAATAAATAATCACTGCGCTCACGGCTTGGTGAGGGGGCGTGGTGGTTATGTGGCTGAAGGTTGTCAGGGTGATTTGCAATGTGGCCGTTTCTCACCAAAGTGCACAGGTGAGAGACCATCCGCATTCGTGATTGTTCCTGGGGCTGCTTATCTTGATAAACAGAAGCGCGAGTTGGCTAGAAGGGGAGCAAAAAGAAAGAACGGACGGGAGGTTGAGATAGAGATAGAGAGAGAGAGAGAGAGAGAGAGAGAGTGAGTGTGTGTGCGTGAAGTAGCTGAAGTAGGCAGAGTGAAGGTCAGCTGCAAGTAGGGCGACTCCCCTGTTGGGAAGCAGGGGGGCCGCCAGGTAAAAAGGGACCGGGCTTCTTCTTGTTTTTTTTTTAAAGAATGCTTCCTGCTATATTTTAACCTCGTTTTCTTAAGAAGACTTTTTTCTATTGGTTTTAACCTCCACGTTTCACTTCTGATTTTATGGATTACTTATTGGAACTTTGGAGACTGCACTTTAATTTGAACACCTTGTTTTGTTAATTGTTTTAATAAAAGCACTTTGCACTTTTTCACCATCCCCTTGCTTTGTTGTTACCGATGAGCTTAACAGTGAGGCATATTACTGACAGTGTAGGGTTCAAGGGCTCCCCGACAGCAGATGGGAGCATACAGCAAACCCACATTGTCACAACGTGATTTTGTGTTTTTTTCACGTAATTTGAATTGATTGTTGAAAAGTATGAAGGTGGCATGCGTATCCGGGACATGGCTCTTGCATACCGTTTGCCGAGAACGACAGTACCTACGAATGTGAAAAACGGATGTTATTAAAAAGTAAAGTGAGGTAAAATTTTCATTTATTTCATCTAATTGCTTTTGTATTTATGTATTTTAGTATTAAGCAGTGTTTAGATTATTTTATACAACCCCATCAATTTATAATATGCCAATAGCAATAGGATTTTTTTTCATGCGAACGGATTAATCATTTTCCCATTGTTTCTTATGGGAAAAATTGGTTTGGTATACGTCCTGTTTGGTATAAGTCCAAGGACCTGGAAGGGATTAAGGACGTATACCGAGGTTCCACTGTATATGTATATGTATATATATATGTACAGTATATGTATATGTATTTGTAGCTGGAGATCCACAAAGGAAGAAAATGAATCACGTATCATAAAGTAGTTTTTATTCCTTAGCTTTCAACCCCTGCCAGGGGTCTTTGTCAGAGGATAATGCTTAGACTTATAAGAATCAAAGGCAATATAAAGCAAAAAATTACGGTTGGTGGGAGGTTTCTAAGTCAGTGTGATCAGGAAGGGGGGGTATTGGTTATAAAGTTTTATTTATTATGAACATGTTCTTCTTAAGTTTGAATATGCTGGATTTATAGCCAAGATTCAGCCAGCTCTCTGGCACTTTTAGTACTGGCTTTAAATTTTACTTGTACATTGTCCCAGTTAAATGTATGTCCTGTTGATTTGGTGTGTGTATAGATCAATGATCATGAGTCCTTTCTTCTGACGGCGTTGCGATGTTCCTGTATACGTGTTGCGATTCTTTTTGATGTTTTGTGCTATGTATACCGCTGAGCAAGAACTGCATGAAATGCTATAAACTGCTTTTCGTGTTTCTGCTGTCGATTTCTTGTTTTTAGCATTGAAGAGGACAGTGTGCATATTGTTTGTGGGTTTGTGTGCTATTCTGACGCCTGACCTGGCCAGGATTCGTGGTGAAAAGGGAGTGAGTGCCAGGTGGGGTGGGGGTTCTGATTCAAGTCGATTGTTTGCTGAGTTTTTTGGCGTCTTCTGTGTAGGCTTCGATTAATGAATGTTTTTGAGTATCCGTTTGAAGTGAAAAGATGGAAGAGATAGCGTCTTTAATTCATTTTTGTCTCCTTCGTATTACAGTGGGTGTGGGCTCTTCTGAATAGACTTTTAACACAGCTCCGTTTGTGAGATACTGGGTGGTTGCTGGTGAAGTGTAATATCTTGTCTGCATGACATTTTGACTACTTTATGATACGTGATTCATTTTCTTCCTTTGTGGATCTCCATCTACAAATATGCAAACCGTATCATAGACCTTCTCTTCTCTATATATACACAGTTAAAATTCCGTTATAACGAACTGCAAGGGACCTAAAAAATATTTTGTTGTAATGAAAATTTCTTTGTAATGAGATTCTATATTTGTTTCTTTAGTGTTTCTTTGCGATAATACACTTTCAGGTTGCGAATGATGCCCAAATCCAATGGCTGAAGCACTTCCGTGGGTGGGAAGAATTCAACGTAAACATTATCTAAATGTGGAAGCATGTTATGGGCAGTACAGTTATCAATCAGAAGCAGAGTAATCCTTTTCTTCTTCTTCATATTGTGTGGTTTCTGAACTCTTTGGGCAAAACCCCCCCCCCATCCAATGGGAACTTCACTTTGAAATGCGTCTCGATGCACGATTGCCACATCTGTGGAAGATTGTTTGTCTTTTGCTGGGGTAGGGCAACAGCAGGCTCACAGCGGTGCAGTGTGGCGCCACAGAAGCGAATCCTAAAACATCGGGGTTGTGCTATAAGTCCCTGTCTTACACCCCAAAACATGAGGCTGGTTCTCAGTACTTTAGCAAAACCAGCTTTATTCAGCTTAAAACAGGAACAGCAGGGTTATTTATTGTTGTGGGGTCTGCCTCTCTCCACAACAGTCAGGCAGGGTTGTAGCCAGGTCAGTGATCAAGTAATCCTGTTACCTGCATTTACAATGTTCCTTGCATCACCCATCGAGATTTTTTATGTTTTCTTTGGTGGTGAGACACAGTGATCGCACTTCGGGACACTCTTTGGCGTGTCGTCCAGTTGGAGGAGGTCCCAAGAGAGTTTAGAAACCTCACATTTTCTTAAATGAGTGCCGCATTAATAGGAAAGTTTCTTGAACGAGCTTCACTGAACCACATAAAAACAGCTTTTACAACGTCTTCAAATGCAGCAGTTTGCATACGTTTGAAACCCAAGATTTTGTTTGCTCGGCCTTTCAAGAAAATTGACATATATACAGTATATTATAGCGAAAAAGAACAGTCTTGGCACACAAAGAAAGGTTTGAGGCAGCCACCCATATACTTGAAGCCTGGCTGCAAAAAGGCAAAATTAATTGCACAGATGCGTACAGAGTTAATTCTAAAACAGCACTAAAGTTAAAGAGGAAGTTGTCTTGTATTTAAGGCAGGCAGGTTGAAGTGATATCATTGGGGCTGGAGCCATAACTGATGTCACTAGGGCTGGGACCAGAAGCGATGTCTTTTTTGTCCGGGACTGAAGTGATGCCATCTGGGCCCAGAACCGGAAGTGGCATCCTTGGGCCTCAATCAGGCAGAATTTCCCATGTCCGGTCTGCAGAGATAAAAAAGGAAAGTTTAGTGCACCCCGCCACTTTTTGACCTTGTGTAGAATTACCTTCTTTTGGTCAATGTAGTTGCCTCCCATGTGCAGTGTGTTATAATATATATAGCATATATATTGTATAGTCATGCGTCAACTTGCAGCTCCATTTGGGACCAGCCACTTGGCCATATGTTGGTCACAGAGTGTATAGGTCATTACAATTGAGGCTCTTTGGGCCTGGTGTGATTCACTGATATATATACTTTAACTGCCAGTAGGGAGTATCACAGACTGACCTTTGAGTCAGCATCAGCAGGCTGGGTCTGTATAAGGCAGTGTTTCTCAACCACTGGGTCACAGGTTTGTTTTGTTGGTTCGCAAGTGGGTCATGGTGGGTTGCCTAAGTGATCAACAGCACTGTACGATATGTTTCCCTGTTTCTAAGTGAGCTTTTTTCACTAGAGAGGACTCCTGATCATGCTTGTTTCACCAAGGGGGGTATTTTGCAACTGCTGCTAGTGGGTTTTCAATAAATTTATAAGCGCAAAACTGGGCCACATGAGCTTAAAGGTTGAGAATCACTGGTAAGGAAGAAGGTGTGTGGGCTGAATGCATAGGAATTAGCCACATGGAGCAGTGACAATCAAAACACACCTTAAAGGGCCCTCCAAGAGTTTTCATTACACTGTGTATTTTTGTTAATTTAAAATTAATTGAAAATATAAGCATCAGATTTTGTTTAATTTTTTTTTTTAGGATGTGACGAAAATTGCTTTGAATGTGATGGCCCTGGCAGGTGCCGCAAGTGCCAGCTTCCGTATGTTGTACAAGCCGGAATGTGTGTTGAAGAATGTAGAAAGCAGTATTTCCTGGATGACTTCCTGCACCAGTGTGTTTGTGAGTACTGTTCATGGTCCTAAAACGAAAAAGATTTCTTTGCCAACTTGTTTTTTTAATTTAATCTGAAACTTCAATAGACTGATAATTATTTTGGAAAATCTGAAAAAAGAACACTAATAAAACTATATACAGTCATATGAAAAAGTTTTGGACCCCTCCTAATTCTTTGGATTTTTGTTTCTCATTGGCTGAACTTTCAAAGTAGCAACTTCCTTTTAATATATGACATACCTTATGGAAACAGTAGTATTTCAGCAGTGACATTAAATTTATTGGATTAAAAGAAAATATGCAATATGCATCATAACAAAATTAGACAGGTGCATAAATTTGGGCACCCCAACAGATATATTACATCAATACTTAGTTAAGCCTCCTTTTGCAAATATAACAGCCTCTAGACACCTCCTATAGCCTTTGACGAGTGTCTAGATTCTGGATGGTGGTATTTTTGACCATTCTTCCATACAAAATCTCTCCAGTTCAGTTAAATTTGATGGCTGCTGAGCATGGATAGCCTGCTTCAAATCATCCCATAGACTTTAGATGATATTCAATTTAGGGGACTGTGATGGCCATTCCAGAACATTGTAATACTCCCTCTTACTGAATGCCTTTGTAGATTTCGAACTGTGTTTTGGGTCATTGTCTTGTTGGAATATCCAACCCCTGCGTAACTTTGAATTTGTTACTGATGATTGAACATTATCCTGAAGAATTTGTTGATATTGGGTTGAATTCATGCGACCCTCAACTTTAACAAGGGCCCCAGTCCCTGATCTATCCACACAGCCCCACAGAATGTTGGAACCTCCACCAAATTTGACAGTAGGTAGCATATGTTTTTCTTGGAATGAGGTGTTCTTCTTCTGCCATGCAAAGTGCTATTTGTTATGACCAAATAACTAAATTTTTGTCTAATCAGTCCAAAGCACTTTGTTCAAAAATGAATCTGGCTTGTCTAAATAAGTATTTGCATACAACAAGCGACTCTGTTTGTGGCATAAGTACAGAAAGGGCTTCTTTCTCATCACCTTGCCATACAGATGTTCTTTATGCAAATTGTGCTGAATTGTAGAATGATGTACAGATACACCATCTGCAGCAAGATGTTCTTGCAGGTCTTTGGAGGTGATCTGTGGGTTGTCTGTACCCATTCTCACAAGCCTGCGCATATGCCGCTCCTGTAGTTTTCTTGGCCGGCCAGACCTGGGTTTAACAGCAAATGTGCCTGTGGCCTTCCATTTCCTGATTACATTCCTTACAGATGAAACTGACAGTTTACACCTCTGAGATAGCTTTTTGTACCATTCCCCTAAACCATGACACTGAACAATCTTTGTTTTCAGATCTTTTGAGAGTTGCTTTGAGGAACCCATGCTGTCACTCTTCAGAGGAGATTCAAAGGGAAGCACAACTTGCAGTTGGCCACCTTAAATACCTTTTCTCGTGATTGAACACACTTGTCTATGAAGTTCAAAGCTTAATGAGCTAATCAAACCAATTTGGTGTTGCAGGTAATCAGTATTGAGCAGTTACATGCATTCAGATGCAGGGGACCCAAATTTTTGCACAGCCAGCTTTTCACATTTGATTTAATTTCATACAACTAAATACTGCTTCACTAAAAATCTTTGTTCAGAAAACACCCCAGTACTCAAATGTTCCTAGGAAATGAAAAACATACCACTGTTATCTTTTTTGTTGAAAGTAGAGTAAATTATTGTGCAGGCTCAGAGGGATTCTCAAACTTTTTCATATGACTGTATAAACTTATTTAAACTGCTTGCTATGATAGGTTTAGAATCCTAAATATTGTAAATATTACACCGTCTTACTGGTTCCTGTGGAAAACCTTTGGAAAGTTTTCAGTTGCTTTCTCATTTCTGCAACTAGTGTCTTACTTTCCACATTCATGCTATGTTGCTATAGGAATATCTTCCCCCACTAAGAATCTGCTGATTCTGCAATCTGAATTCATTTGGCATGTCCCTGCTCTCTGGTTGTCCCTGTTTATCAACTAAGTTACTTGAAACTTTTTTTTTAATTCACCGATGTTGGCTGGGATTGGCTCCAGCAGACCCCCATGACCCTGTAGTTAGGATGTTACAGTTTGGATAAAGGATGGATGGATGGATGGATGGATGGTTGTTGAATTTCCCATTTAATGCAGGGAAAAATTAGCCACAGTAAAATGATAGTTTGAATTGTATGTACCATCCTCCATTTACAGTTATACAAACCTAAAATATCCCTGCAGTGGAAAAAAAGAAGTCAGAGCTTTATGTACATTAAAATTACTATACATTCAATTAGAAGTTATTTATATAACATAAGAAAACCTAATCTTACTGCTTATTCCACTTCAGTACTGTCACTGTCACCAATTTACATGTCAGTATTCATGTAAATTGGACATTGACGTCTAAGTGTATATAGAGTAAGATTTTAATATATATTTGTTAAGGTACCCATTTAGACTTATTGTCATGTTAAAAATGATACTGACAAAGCCAATAAAGGAAGAGAATCCATCCATCCTCTTCCGCTTATCCGAGATCAGGTCGCAGCTTGAGCAGAGATACCCAGACTTCCCTCTTCCCGGCCACTTCTTCTAGCTCTTCCGGGGGAATCCCGAGGCATTCCCAGGCCAGCCGAGAGACATAGTCCTTCCAGCGTGTCCTGGGTCTTCCCTGGGGCCTCCTCCCGGTTAGACGTGCCCAGAACACCTCACCAGGCAGGCGTCCAGGAGGCATCCTGATCAGATGCCTGAGCCACCTCATCTGACTTCTTTCGATGCGGATGAGCAGTGGCTGTACTCTGAGCCCCTCCCTGATGAATGAGCTTCTCACTCTATCTTTAAGGGAAAGCCCAGACACCCTACGGAGGAAACTCATTTCAGCCGCTTGTATTCGCAATCTCGTTCTTTCGGTCACTACCCATAGCTCATGACCATAGGTGAGGGTAGAAACATAGATCAATTGGTAAATTGAGAGCTTTGCCTTACGACTCTTCACCATGACAGACCGATGCAGAGCCCGCATCACTGCGGACGCCGCACCGATCCGCCTGTTGATCACATGTTCCATTCTTCCATCACTCATGAACAAGACCCCGAGATACTTGAACTCCTCTGCATGGGGCAGGATCTTGCTCCAAACCCTGAGAGGGCATTTCACCCTTTTCAGGCTGAGGACCATGGTCTTGGATTTGGAGGTGCTGATTCCCATCCCAGCCGCTTTACACTCAGCTGCGAACTGATCCAGAGAGAGCTGAAGATCATGACCTGATGAAGCAAACAGGACAGCATCATCTGCAAAAAGCAGTGACCCAATCCTGAGTCCTCCAAACCAGACCCCATCAATGCCCTGGCTGTGCCTAGAAATTCTGTCCATGAAAGTTATGAACAGAATCAGTGACAAAGGGCAGCCCTGGCAGAGTCCAGCTCTCACTGGAAACGGGGTCGACTTACTGCCGGCAATGCAGACCAAGCTCTGACACTAGTTGTACAAGGACTGAACAGCCCTTATCAGGGGGTCCGGTACCCCATACTCTTGGAGTACCCCCGATAGGACTCCCTGAGGGGCACGGTCGAACGCCTTTTCCAAGTCCGCAAAACACATGTAGATTGGTTGGGCAAACTCCCATGCATCCTCCAGGACTCTGCTAAGGGTGTAGAGCTAGTCCACTGTTCCGCGACCAGGACGAAAACCACACTGGTCCTCCTGAATCCGAGGTTCGACTATCTGACGGACCCTCCTCTCCAGGACCCCCGAATAGACTGTTCCAGGGAGACGACACGACCACGAAGTCAATTATCGAACTGAGGCCTAGGGTGTCAGGGTGCCAAGTGCACATATGAACACCCCTATGCTTAAACATGGTGTTCGTTATGGACAATCCGTGACGAGCACAGAAGTCCAATAACAAAACACCGCTCAGGTTCAGATCGGGGATTTGGGGGGCATTCCTTCCAATCACACCCTTCCAGGTCTCACTGTCATTGCCCATGTGAGCACTGAAGTCTCCCAGCAGAACAAGGGTGTCCCTAGAAGGTATGCCTTCTAGCACCCCCTCCAGGGACTCCAAAAAGGGTGGGTACTCCAGACTGCTCAATCAGCTTGTTGCTTCTGTCCTCCAGATTGGTTGGCCAATAAACTCACTTTTATGAACAAGTAGTTGAATACTCCTGGTGGTACTCACAGAAAACACTGATGTGATAGCTAAGGTTTTGCAGAGAACTTTTTTCTTTGACTAGTGTTAGTATGTTCAGGAGTACACTATTTGGAAAATAGTAAGCAAGAACAATCTTCCTTGGAGGATATCAATGGAACATTTTTTGTTATCCTATAAAAATAGTTTTGTCAATTTAATGTTTGCTAGACCACATGAATTTTCCAGAAGATTAGTGACTGTGTATTTTAAATTGTTTAATCAAAATCTACTGAAGAAAGTAAGGGCTGTATCTATACAAGCGCTGAAACTTGAGTTGAAATAGCATTTGAAGTAATTAACCTTTACAGGTAGGTAATTCCAAAGAGGCCAAAATGTCAATGACTTGTTGCACCCATATACATAGGAATGGTTCACAGTGCTTGCATGCTAATATGCAGGGTTGATAAACAAATTCAGGAAATGCCATGTTTAAGTCACTATTTCTAAAAAGAGTACCACAAGCTACTATTAAACTTATATAATTAAGACACTGATTTTTTTTTTTAATAAAGAAGGCATGTAAACATACTTTGTGTTTAATCCTGTGTTTTATTATCGGATCATGGAAGAAGGTCAGACTACAATTTTGTAGGGTTCATAAATTATTTATTTACCACTGCAGCCTTCTCATATTACTGCTTGGAATTTACCAGTTCTCAAAGAGTGCTTCAAGAACAAAAAAAAACTGCACCACTGCATTATAAAACCTTTAATCTGTTCATTTTTCCTCCGAATTCCTTTCACAGCCTGTCCATCAGGCTGCCTGGGGTGTGAAGGAAATCAGCAGTGCAAGACCTGTGATGAGAACTTATTCCTAATGAATGGACTCTGCTTGACTGAATGTGGCAATGGATATTATGGAAATAGAAGAAGTGGACTATGCCAAGGTAATATAACATGATATAATTAATACTTCAATGAAAAATCAACTTATTGCTTTAATAACCATTTTCAAGATTATACCAATATTTTAGTGGAATTATGATGTAATGTAATGAATTCTGATAAATCAGATACCTATAATTATGTTAGGGTGTGCAGTACCTTACCTGCTTTTCCAGATTGTGTTTGAGAAACTTTAAAAATGATAGATGTTTCACAAGCTTACTGACAGTTAATTTAAAGTCAGAAGTCAGAATGTCTTTTGACCATGAAAAGAAATGACAAGTCACTTGAGGAAAATGCACCCAAATACATCGGCATGCATATTTTGCACAAGGATCCTAGGCCTACACCTGAATCAAGACATACTTACTGTTAATATTTATCTTAATAAACTTAGTACTATTACATTTTCTATGACATCTAAAAAAGCAAACTAGGATGATCCTCTGACTTAAAAAAGATAACAGGTGAAATGTTACAAGCAAGTTAAATTCTTTCCACACATTTTGTAGTATAGCCTCAAGGTGAAGAGACGTTTGTGTAGCATAGCCTTTGATGTTATTAAATACAAAAAACCTAATTATTGTTGTGATTTTTTTTTGTTTTGCTTGTTTGTTTGTGTTTAAATAGCATGTAGTCAACTTTATAAATTATAAATAAAGATTTTTTTCCTTCCTTACTTAATCATCAGGCTGTCAAGGTGTATTTTAGTTGTTTAATTCAGAACATATATTTAACTTAAATTATCAAGGTTTTCAGATACTGTAAAGAGAAAAAAATAATTTATACATGGAAAGTGGGTCTGCGGTACAGAGGCACGTCTTTGTTTTTAAGGCAGTGCTCTGAGTTTCCTAATGTCAACTGCAGGGGTCCATTCATGGCATATTGCTATCGATTCAACATTTGTAGCTAATCTGATTGACCTTAAACCAGAAACCATTAGATCTCAGAAGAGGAAAAATCTTGGTGCACCAGGATGTAAAGTTTTATTGAAAGTGTGATTCCCAGAGCACAGTAAAAGAATTATATGCCTTGTTCAAGGAAATGCGAGTCAGTAAATCACTTAAATTAATCATGTGCTTGAATAGATATTTCATTGTCTTACACATTAACCATAAATATCATACCTGTTCTTTGTCATTTTGAGCTTGCAGTTGGGACAAGAATAACTGCAAGACAAAACGTCTAAGCTCTTTCTATGGTTTTTGAGCCTTTAAAACATTTTCAATTACAGGAATACAGGATATGAGTACTACTTTTTTAATGTCAACAGAACCTAAAAATGTAGACACCCCACATTATTAATTTTCAAATACAGTGGAACCTCGGTTTGCGAGCATAATTTGTTCCGGAAACGTGCTCGCAGTCCAAAGCACTCGTATATCAAAGTGAATTTCCCCATAAGAAATAATGGAAACTCAGATGATTCGTTACACAACCCAAAACTATTCATATAAAAATCATTAATACAAAATATAAAGTAAAACTACATAAAACAAATTAACCTGCACTTTTAAAAAGAATCATGGCTGGTGTGAGTTTCTAAATTCTTGTGGGATTCTACCCAATGGGACGACACGCAGAAGAGTGTCCCAAAGCAATCACAGTCTCCCAGCGATGTAGCAGTTTGCCGTATAAGCGTATCCAAAAAGATCGTGTACATGCTATAAGCGCCTTCCATCGATGGTTGATGCAAGGAACATTATAAAGATCCCGCTTCAATAAATAACCACTCTGTTGCTGTTTCAAGCTGAATAAAGCTGGTGTTGTTAAAGTACTGAGACTCAGCTTCGTGTTTTGGGGCGCAAGACAGGGAGTCGCACTTCACAGCACACACACACCCACACAGTCACAATGCTGTAGTAAACAGTATACAGTCGTACGGATGTTGAGTATATGAGTGAGGCACGCAGACTCAGACGGAGAATAGGAGACGATTGCCCTCAAGAGGAGAGAGAGAGAGAGAGACACACACGCACACACACACACACACACGCGAGACAGACAGACAGACAGGCGCGCGCAAGCGAGAGAGAGAGAGAGAAGAACCATCAGCTCAGTTGTGATCACTTGACGTTCAGCAGACAAAGTGTATCCATACTACTCGTATTGCAAGACATCGCTCGTTTATCAAGTCAAAATTTATTAAAAAATTTAGCTCGTCTTGCAAAACACTCGTAAACCAAGTTACTCTCAAACCGAGGTTCCACTGTATATATAAAAATATTTTTTTGTATTGTGTAAAAATGTTTTCTACTCATACATATTCATTAATCACTTGGGTATTGATTTTTCCATGTAATTAAAATATTTTGAATTCACACAGGGTTTTTAATATACTACATTACAGAAACACTTAACATTAGAGCAGTTTTTATTTTTATAATGGTTCCTAGAACCTTTGTCTGTTTCTGAAATTACTAAGTGTTCAATGTTGGAAAGAAAGAATGCAGTTCTTGTATTTTACATTCACTAAATCTGCTCATTTCTGTCTTACAGCTAATAGTCATCCACCAATACTGCATGTGAATGGAACACTTATAGTACAGATTGGTGGAGTCAAACCCTTAGATTTGTCATTTATGAGCATTCAGGACCTGGATACCATTCCTGATCAGTTTGTTTTCTACATTGTTTCACTTCCCAACAATGGGAAGCTGGTGAAGATTGTCAAAGGAAAGCAAGTACCAATGAATGTTGATGACACATTTACATTATCAGATCTGCAGGAGCAAGCAGTCCGGTTTATACATTCCCAGGAAAAGTCAAAGTGAGTTCTGCATGTATTCAGTTTTATGAGAATATTAGCTCTTCCTTAAAGAAACAATTGTTGAAATATTTTACTTTAATTGCTGTACCCATGCAATCACCTTTTGAAAACATATTGTTGTTGAGTGTAAACAGGTACAATTAAGTATGTGTCAGAAGTGTGTCAAGGTCAGCATAAATACATATTTTATAACATGTACACTATACGGTTGCATAGATGAAAGCATGTTCAGTTTTCTCTGCTGTATACATGTCTGATATTTAAACTAGATTTCTTTAACACAGACACTTGAGAAACTTTATAATAAGTGACTCAGTTATATTACAATAATTTCAGCTGTTCTTTCTTCATGAAACTCAAGCCCTACACTCTATTATCTCTTCTGTATTCTTACTGTGAGGTCACTGTGAAGACTTTTTTTTAAGTAAATGAAAAAGTTTTCCAGAACTTGTACATTTACATTCACTGTATTTCCTTCAAATAGACCGTTTTTTATTACTTGTTGAGTTAGCTTAAGCTATTTACAAAAGTTTTACCATATTTCTGTATCCTTTAAAAACATAACATTTAAAAGTTTAGTTTTTGATTGTTATTTTTACAAGTTTTACTTGAACCTTTATTTTCCCATGGTCTCTCAGCTTTATTTAAAAGGGATATCACAGTCATATCATATTATATCATATCACAGTGCTATATAGTATACTAAACATGATAAAAGTACAGGAGGATATTTAAACGAACTGCTATTTTATATATGCTTTTGAGTGTAAAAAGTATGTCAGTTTTATTGTACATGTATAACAGTAAGCACCTGAGTTAATTATTTGTTCCTGGTGCTTACCACTTGAGATATTGCACAACCTGAACCACTTTATAAAGTGCATATTTACATATGGTGATGACTGGCTTCTAAGTCGATTTAGATTTCCAAGCGCTATCTTCTTGGAGCTCTTGATATCATTTTTAAGATGAAATGCAGTACAATATATATATTACATTATACAGATACATTTTTAACTTTATTTATATAATGCATATTGTTAATAATTAAACATGTGAGAACATGGTGGCATAGGGCTAGCAACAGCTGGTGCACTGTTCAGGGATTATTCCTGCCTCATGCTGCATGCTTCCTGGGATTAGTGCAACCCTGGAAGGATAGATGGATGGGAATAATTAATAATGTACTACAAAGATATTTCAATGTTACATAAATGTTTTGAAGAATCTGCATTCTAAGCTTACAGATGGCTTGACTACTGTTACAGAGCTGATTGTGAGTTGACTGGTTACTTGGAGAAAGAAAACGAAGGACAGGAATTCAGGGTTAGTACGTTTTAGAGAGACAGTACTGCGGCAATAAATTATTTAATCGAAGGTCGTGCATGGTGATGCAAGCATCTTGCGAGAGGCAGGAACAAATTCTCGATGGTGTGCCAGCTCGTCACTACCACTGCACCATCATGTCCCCATGTTTAATACATGGATTAATTCCTGTCATAATAAAAATGATATCAAGGATACATCTTAGTACAGTAGAGTCTCACTTATCCGACATAAACGGGCCGGCAGAACGTCGGATAAGCGAAAATGTTGGATAATGGGAGGTGTTAAGAAAAAGCCTATTAAACGTCAAGCTATGTTCTAATTTTACACACTACGAAACTAATAATCATGTTTTACAACAAAACAACAGAATAAATTAACTGAAAAAATGAACTTACAGTTATAGAATTGTCTGAAGTTAAATACAGTATATCTGTACTTAAAAAGTTCAGTCCTGTGATGATTTAAAGACATTTTTGATCTTAGTCTGCTTTCCTCATGAGTGCCGTTTCTTTGCTGTCAAGTCTCGCCATCTTTGCAGCATAATTATGTCGATTCCTGTAGCTTCTTCTTGTTGCTCAATGTAATTAATTGTAGTTTCTAGAGCCTTAACTCTGTTACTCATATAGTCAACATCCATATGAGCGTATACTGTTTACTACAGCATTGTGACTGCATGTGTGTGTGTGTGTGTGTGTGTGTGTTTGTGCTGTGACGTGCGAGTCCCCAAAACACAAAGCTGAGTCTCAGTACTTTAGCGACACCATCTTTATTCAGCCTGAAACAGTAACAGCGTAGTTATTTATTGTAGCGGGATCTGCCACTCTCCTATACACAGACACAGCTGCACAATTGGACGTCAGATAAATCGGAATGTCGGATAAGCGAGACTGTACTGTATGTACAGTACATTGTTCAGAGAGCTGTAATTTCATGAATGTAATGTATTCTCTGTCCTGTTGGCAGAAGAGAAAGCCTGTTTAAGAAAAACTTAGTGATTACAAACATAGAACACATAAAAATACACATAAAATACGAAGCATGTAAAGTGCTACTTTAGTTGCTATGGGATCTGAGAATCTAGTAAATTAAATGATTTTAAGATAAAGTTTATGACGTTCTGCTTTAATGACAAAATAAAGTATGTGATTAAAGTGGAAATTTTGAGATTAAAATTGGCATTTGGACACTTTTTTCCACTGTATCCCTCTTTTGTTTTTCTGTTCTCTGTACCCTAATACGCTTCCATATGACACTCAGACAGTGGGCTACAACTAGCCTTTTCAACTAGCGACTTTCATATCTGACCACTTCTTATTTGTTCTGGTCACTGTGCAACTTTATGAAGTTGAACTGTCGAGTTTCTCCGCCACTATGTCACTCGATCAACTTCCTTTTATTGTTTATATCACTGCTTAAATCAACAAATAGTACGCTTTTTCTTGCCTCTACTTGGTATTGGCTGAAATTCTTCTTTCCCCCAGTGCTTTTGCTATTGTCTTTTCACAGAGTGCAAAATGCAAGGGGCTGTTTGTATTGATTTGCATATTCAAAGAGGCATAATTCTGGGAGGAGTCGGGGTGGGGCTGCAGGCACGTGCACAAGCATTATTTTTCACACTAATTGTGATTTATGGAGTGGAAGAATATGGATTTATGCATTTGGATTTTTTTTGTGCATATGCACATTTCTGTTTTTGTCCGTACACCATTTTTAATGTGAATTCTACGCATGCCATTAAGTATGAGGCCCCTGATCTTTGAGGCTATGGCACGTCTATCAGAACAGTGAGGTAAAAACAGTTTGTGTCAAGTTAGACTGAAGTCCTGTTTAGTAGACAGCATTTTTTCGTTTAAACAGTAATTGCTCAATAAATATATCTTGCCTATATAGGGTGCAGTCTTTAGAAGTATATGCATGTTCAAAACATATAACAACAGACTTTTTTGAAGGAAACCCCAGGGTTTTGCAATTGTTGTTCTTTTTAAGATGTCCCTTAGTTTTTACACAATCTTAACAATTTGTAGGAGCATTAGGTTGAAGAGAATGAATAGGGAGCCAGTCTGTCACTGGGTGCTCTCACATTCACATTGTATAATTTCTCAGATGAACATCCTTAAAAAAAGAGCATAATGTAATGAAACATTTTAGTATTTTTTACATTGCATTAAGCAATTCAATATTTGTTAGAGAAGTTTTGTTGTTTTTTTTTTTTTATGATGACCATTATTTTAAAGATTTTGGTTACTTAAATGTATGCCGTAAACTGTCTTTCCCAGTAAACCTACAATCAGTAACTGAAGTCTACAGGGTACATAATGGAGAACCTCCTTTTATTAAGGAAATCACTAATGCTTAAAGACTGTTGTATAAATAGAACGGCCACACTTGAAACTAATTTGTAACAGACTGGCTTCTTTTACCATAATGAAAGGTAGAGTCATCAGTCAGTCAGTCTTTTTCCAACTCGCTATACCCTAACACAGCGTCACGGGGGTCTGCTGGAGCCAATCCCAGCCAGCAAAGGACGCAAGGCAGGAACAAACCCCAGGCAGGATGCCAGCCCACTGCAGGACACACACACACACATCCCCACACACCAAGCACACACTAGAGACAATTTAGGATCGCCAATGCACCTAACCTGCATGAAAAGTAGAGTCAACATTATTAATATGAACATTATTGATATGTTTCCTATTTGTAAATTATTTGAAAGTTTGTAGTAAAATATTTACAGTTTTTGTGAAAGATGTGATTTATATAAAATTGACTGTTGATATATACTGAAGACTAGTCTAACATAAATGTATATGTGAAGACTAATCATTAGTAATTTGTAAATATTTTTCTTTTAATATTATTTGGCAAGTTCTCCATTTTACAGCAAACAATGTGTAATATAAAATGTAGAATGGGGAAGAATGTCTTTTTAACAAGATTAACAGTATAGACTTGATGTTAGTGTGTTAAACTTTACACCCCAAGTTTGTTGGGTAAATTCACACCTCTTGGTAACTTTGCAGCCTTAGGCAAGTCACTTCACTTTATGTTTCTTCTCTAAAAAAAAATAAATGATAATTTAAGGTCTCTAATCAAATCTAGTATTAGTAAAAATTTGATCTGTACAGTAACATACTATAATCCATGATTTCATAATAGGTTACAGAAACCAGTGTGGCCATAGACAGCATGTGCAATGTTTAAAATGTGTTCCAATGAAAACCATTAAATAAATAGATTCCTCAGATACGTTTTAAAAATATTGGTTTTAATAATCAAGTTGTACTTATAGAGCCTCATGAAGTGTTATTCTCCTATAATAATCTAACTTTCTGACAAAGGTTATCAGTAGTGATTCTTCATATAACACTAAAGTTTGTTTTATTTCATGTCTCCAGTAAAAAAAAAAAAGAAACACATACAAGAATCTGTTGTTCACAATTTACATATTAATGCATACTAATAAGATTTAAGTTATAAAGTGCAATTCTTTTGGTTTCAATGACATTTACAACTTAAATTCTCTGAGTATCATTTGGCTGAATATTTCCCTCTTCTGTCAGCATCCAATACAAAAATGTATACAATACCAAGTCTTTGAAACTGCAATTTAAATATTGTCTTTTTTGTATACTCCCAAAAAATCTAAAATGAACTTACATAGTACAACCTATGGAGGGAGCGCTCCTTATGACTTCAAACCAGAATGATGTTCAGAAACAACAAAATTCAGTCCAAAAAGAGGAATTTATTGCTAGGAGTTGAGGGTTCCAGCATGGACATAACAAAAGGCTATGCAATAGGGTATTAAACAAACCAAAACAATAAAACTATATCCCCCTAGGCCTGTCTGTACAGGGAATCTTTTCTCTTGCCTCACTCCACATTTGTAATCCCTGCTTCTTTCTCCTTGCCAGGTGAGTTGTTGTCTACTGTTCCTATCCCAAGTCCAACCTTACCTGGCTTATAAATCAGATCTTTTTAAAAGGTGTCCATGGCTGCTTTGTGGCAACTGGTTTACTTCTCTGCCTCTGAAAAGTCCTAAGGAAGCACATAGCTATCATCTTTAAAGGGTCAGGGCCCATAACTGTGGGTGCAGTATAGCTTCAGCCTCCAGCTTTCTGAAAACTGAGCCTTGACTTTATGACCTCTTCTCTCAGCTTTAAATGTCCCGTCTGGTGTGTGACATCTTAACTGGTTGACTCCTTGGCATCCCATGTGGGCAGCGGCCCATGACAATTCTTGGGGGTGGGTGGGTTGTGATAACCATTGAAGTGCACCTCATCACAACTGCTATTCTTCATTATTTTTTTATAGTTTTTTAGTGAACCAGTATTTAGTTGTATATAATTAAATCAAATGTGAAAAACTGGCAGTGCAAAAATTTGGGTACCCTCGTAGTTTTGCTGATTTGAATGCATGTAACTGCTCAACACTGGTTACTTGCAACACCAAATTGGTTTGGATTAGCTCGCTAAGCCTGGATCTTCATAGACAGGTGTGTCCAATCATGAGAAAAGGTATTTAAGGTGGTCAATTGCAAGTTGAGCTTCCCTTTGACTCTCCTCTGAAGAGTGACAGCATGGGATCCTCAAAGCAACTCTCAAAAGATCTGAAAACAAAGATTGTTCAGTATCATGGTTTAGGGGAAGGCTATCTCGGAGGTTTAAACTGTCAGTTTTAACAGTAAGGAATGTAATCGGGAAATGGAAGGCCACAGGCACAGTTGCTGTTAAACCCAGGTCTGGCAAGCCAAGAAAAATACAGGAGCAGCATATGCGCAGGATTGTAAGAATGGGTACAGACAACCCACAGATCACCTCCAAAGGCCTCCAAGAACATCTTGCTGCAGATGGTGTATCTGTACATCATTCTACAATTCAGCGCAGTTTGCACAAAGAACATCTGTATGGCAGGGTGATGAGAAAGAAGCCCTTTCTGCACTCACACCACAAACAGAGTCGCTTGTTGTATGCAAGTGCTCATTTAGACAAGCCAGATTCATTTTTGAACAAAGTGCTTTGGACTGATTAGACAAAAATTGAGTTATTTGGTCATAACAAAAAGCACTTTGCAAGGCAGAAGAAGAACACCTCATTCCAAGAAAAACATATGCTACCTACTGTCAAATTTGGTGGAGGTTCCATCATGCTGTGGGGCTGTGTGGCTAGTTCAGGGACTGGGGCCCTTGTTAAAGTTAAAGATTGCATGAATTCAACCCAATATCAACAAATTCTTTAGGATAATGTTCAATCATCAGTCATAAATTCGAAGTTACGCAGAGGTTGGATATTCCAACAAGACAATGACCCAAAACACAGTTCGAAATCTACAAAGGCATTCAGTAAGAGGGAGTATTACAATGTTCTGGAATGGACATCACAGTCCCCTGACTTGAATATCACTGAAAATCTATGGGATGATTTGGAGTAGACTGTCCATGCTCGGCAGCCATCAAATTTAACTCAACTGGAGAGATTTTTTATAGAAAAATGGTCAAAAATATCTCCATCCAGAATTCAGACACTCATCAAAGACTGTAGGGGGCATCTAGAGGCTGTTATATTTGCAAAAGGTGGCTCAACTAAGTATAATATCTCTGTTGGGGTGCCCAAATTTATGCACCTGTCTAATTTTGTTATGATGCATATTACATATTTTCTGTTAATCCAATAAACTTAATGTCACTGCTGAAATACTACCATTTCCATAAGGTATGTCATATATTAAAAGGAAGTTGGTACTTTGAAAGCTCCGCCAATGAGAAACAAAAATCTAAAGAATTAAGAGGGGTTCCCAAACTTTTTCATATGACTGTATATGTGTGTATATACTGTATATATATATATGTATGTGTGTGTGTGTAAAATGTCTAGTCATTCTCATACCACTTGCCCAAATTAACAAAACACAGCAAGAATACTTTTGTTTTTTCTCATACAAGTAGGGTTGAGAAGGGAGAGATTATACCCTGAAACTAAGACACTAATGCTGCAGTGACTGAAACAGACTTGATAGTACAAGAGGCCCTTCTTGAACAATACAAGAAAAACGTCTTGTGCCCTGCTGATTTAAATTAAGGCACTCTTTTCCTTTTCATTATTTAAAGAGTATACAAAAAACATCTAATGTTTATTTAATGTACCAAGGTTCTGGTTTTCATAAAAAAAAATGCGTTTTTCTAAAAGCATTCATCTAAGAACTGAAATTTATCAACCATTTCAGACTTTGCATATTTTCATTAAGTTATGTGTTACTGTTACAGAATGTGTTGTATTTGTGAACATGCTGATAATTATGTGTCACATGCAGCAAACATTACAAATTGTGGCAGACATATTATTAATATATGCCTTTGAACTTTTTTAGGATTGGCCATTTCACTCTGAAAGTATCAGATCAGCAGCTGTTCTCCCAGCCAGGCACAATTACTGTACAAGCTGTCTCATTACAGGTAATTAGAAAATGCATTCAATTTTGTACTGCACAAATAATCCTGATACTGTTTTATTGAATTATAACTATTTTAAAGCTGACTGTTTACTCAATATTTTAGAAATTATTTGTTTAAAATTGCATCAGTAAGTCTCTGATAGAATAATACTCTTAATGCAACTTAGTTTTGCTCACTCACCCTTTATTCTGAAGTTTGGGAAGTAATCATTGAAAAAAAGATAAACTCACATGTTATTAAGTAATGAACTAGAAATATATTGTTGATATATACTTAGAGCAGATATCTTATTTACATGTATGCACACAAACAAATGAACATCTGATTAAAGACCAAATTCTTTGGCTAATGTATTGACAGACCATTTATAACAGAAATATCAAAGAATGAGAAATTGGGTGAAGACTCTTTATTGAATACATTTTTCACTCAAATTTAAAAAATGTTTTCTTTCATTGGAAACTGATGATGAGTGAGAGGAGTACACATCTTTTTTTTGTTTTGCAACTTACTTTGTACTCTGAGAAGAAGGATCATTGTAAAAGGCCTTGGATCTAGTGTGCAAAATATTGAAAAACTAGTAATCATACTGTAGTGCACATATTTCATACACCAATGGATTACTGTTATTTGTTTTTTGAGTTCAGTGCTTGTTTAAAGGTGATTTTTCTAGAATACATAATATGCATATTCATATTCATTTAGTTAACTATCTTAAACTTTTGCTGTAACAATCTGATCTCTGTTTTGGCCAAATTTTGTGCTCTGGGGACTAAACTCAGTTTTTCAGTTTTGGGAGATCAGGAGTCCAGTTGTATTTGATAGTGTAATTTATTCTATGAAGATCATCTTATAAAATTTTTAAAATCATGGGTACTCAATCTAAAGTAACTACTGAAAACTTTCAAGTTGCTCTTTGAATTTCTTTTTAGAAAGACTATCTTGTGCTTTTTAAAAATTATGTAACATAGAGAAATATTCTTGCTGTTTTAATGCTAATGTTCATCTGTTGTAATAATAATGGCAATAAGTGGGACTATTCTTTATAGCCAATGTCATCAAAATGTATATTTTCAGTTATATTAATGTTACAAAGTGTATGGCTTTTTAATCCCCAAGGTATAATTTGAAATTTTTGTTTAACTAATAATGCACACAATCATTTTATAAACACCTGAATATTCTGAGTACTTTCCCAAACAGTTTTACTAGTTCAAAAAAGAATGATTTATTTTGACCCTTTACTTTTGTGAAACAGTGTGAGGCAGGCTTGAAAATGTTTGTAATTAATGGCTTTAATCAGATTTAAATATGTGAGTGTGTTTTTTATACTCATTGTGTCATATAATGTTGATGATTGTTGGTTAACAGGGCTGGCTCTAGGATTTTTTCTGTCCTAGGTGAAGCTGGTAATAGCAGCATCCCTAGTCCCACATCGTATCAGCCTCTTTTGTTGTTTTGGACCTTTATTACCTATATAACATTTTGCTTGTAATCTGGTAGTTTAAAAGAATTACATAATGTATTGATTTATATATATTCCCATTTATACACACATTTTATGTGTATTACAGGTATATATTTATTTTAATGAATTTCATAATATTTAGTAACTAAAAACTACCCATTTACAACAAATATTAGGTACATTTCACTTAGAATTTTATTTACAAATTGTTTAAATAAAAATATCCCTCCATACAACTTTCAAACCTGCTTATCTAGTGCAATGTCACAGTGCAAGTGGAACCAATCCTAGCATTCATCAAACACAAGACAGGAGCAATCCATGGACGGAGTGCCGTACCATTCATCCATCATCCAACCCACTATATCCTAACTACAGGGTCACTGGAGCCAATCCCAGCCAACACAGGGCACAAGGCAGAAAACAAACCCCAGGCAGGGTGCCAGCCCACCAAAGGGCGCACATACACACACACTAGGGACAATTTAGAATTGCCAATGCACCTAACTTGCATGTCTTTGGACTGTGGGAGGAAACCGAAGCACACTGGGAGAACATGCAAACTCCACGCAGGGAGTACTTCCTTGTTTTTTGTCCTAAATGGATTTATCCTTAGTTTATATCATTGTCCTCATAATGCATTGCTTATGGCTGAATTATAGTGGCAAACTGATAACTTGTGACCTCAACTGCTGATATTAAAACCATACTCAGTGTATACCAAAATTCTGAGGGTTATGATACCCTTTTATCCAGATGGAAATTACACTAGTGAACAGTTTAACCTGTGAGCAAGTCTAAGTCCTGGTCACAGTTTCTGTGTTCTTATGACCCCAAGTCATTAGAAGTGACACACCTAACAGGTAGGAGACCTGATCCTGTTGACACCATCAGATTGCCTTGTTTATGTATTTTTGTAGCATTCATTAGTGTTTTCTTTTTTTTTAATTCCATCCATTCTTTATAATTTATTGATAATTTTCTGTTTGATTTTTTTAATATGATTGTGTTGGGTGAGGAGATATGTTTTTTCTTATTACTGTTTTCTGACAAGTTTAATAGACAGCACAACATAATAATTTATAACCACCTAAATTACCACCAATTATTAATACACACATAATACTCATATCCATCCATTATCCAACCCGCTGAATCCGAACACAGGGTCACAGGGGTCTGCTGGAGCCAATTCCAGCCAACACAGGGCACAAGACAGGAACCAATCCCAGGCAGGGTGCCAACCCAACGCAGGACATACACAAACACCAAGCACACACTAGGACCAATTTAGAATCACCAATCCACCTAACCGGCATGTCTTTGGACTGTGGGAGGAAACCCATGCAGACATGGGGAGAACATGGAAACTCCACGCAGGGAGGACCCGGGAAGCGAACCTGGGTCTCCTAACTGCAAGGCAGCAGCGCTACCACTCAAATCAATTATTTCATTTTAGAGATTTAGAGAAAAAATCTAAGTTCTTGAGCATTCAATGGCATTGTGGGTTTTCATCTTGTAGAATGAGATATCTGTATACTGGAAAAAAATGATAAAGAAAAATTAGTTAATAGCAGTGTAGTCTGAATTATTTATTGTAAATTAAATAAAAAATAATTCTCAGACTGGAAAAAAGTGCCACTAACATATATTTATTTTTTTTCAGTAATTTAGGAAATATTTTAAGACACTTTTGCTTACTGCAATATAAATAGAATGATTTTCCCTTACAGTGTTACTTGTGATGTACATTAGCAGAAGAGCGATTGGTGGGATCTCTACCACATGCTGTAAATTCTTTTCACACACAGCAATTACAGAGTAAATACTGCTTAATTAGGAATAAGAATGAAGAATCAATGGAACTGTCATACTGAGTAAATATGTTTAGGCGCTACATCTGCACATCACATTCATTTGCATATACACAGCAACACTTCCATCACACTTATTCTCAACATAGATCACACAAAGTCATGTGCTGAATCCCACTCTGTACTCCTTATTCATCTACTATTTGACTGAGTGGCCAAACACAGCTGTATCTCCTTCTTTAAATGTGTTAATGATGCAACCTTGTCAGTAAGCTTAATCACCAACAATGAGAGACTGTAGAGCAAAGAGATTTGCCTTCTGACTATGTAGTGTCAAGATAACAATGATTCACTTAATGTCTGCAAAGTCATGTTGTTGATTGTAGTAGACTTCAAGAAGTAGTAAAAAATATTCCCATCTGCATTGGAGAGAATGCTGTGAAGAGTGTCATTGCCTTTAAATGTCAAAGAGATACCAGTACTGACAATGTGAAGCAGACACAAAACTAACTGGCTATAGTGAATAAGAGTCACCAGTGCCTTTCCTTCCTTAGCTATCCTCGGATGGCACCAGCTCAGCTAGGAAAGCAAAATTGAAGTTTGCATAATATATTATTGGCACACAGTTACTTTTTGTTCAGGACATATTGTATAAGACACTGCAGTTGAAAGGCAAACATTATTATAGAAGACCTAATATATCCTGCACAGTTATTTTTCTTACCCCTGCTTTTTGACAGACATTACAAGACCATTGCTTTTCACACCAGTAGGTCAGAAGCCAGCTTTTATTTACATGTCACAAGGTTATTCTCCAGTCATTTTTATTGAGAAATGTGTGCTTTTCTGTTGCATATCTAATATACAGTATGGCACATTCACTATATGTTTTATTCATTGTCTTTTTAAAAAAAGTAATATTATATTACTGTTACTACCATAAGGTAGTATTGTGTACACATGCAAATAAACCTAAACTGAATTGAACACGGGTTTGGAAAGTGGGAATATAATTGTAGTTTGGCTGTGATAGTTCTGAAATGGCACAATCAACCTACCATTTGCTATTCTGATAGTAGGTTAGCTTTTTCATATTAGAAATGCATAACTTAATACTGACAAAAATTCTCAATGCAAGTGAAGCAATACTTATATTTAGCTGGATGTTTTTCACAGTTAATGAAATGGAAGGCACACTATTGCTTATAATCTTAATTTAATATCAGATTAATCATTTTTATGTGAAAGACTGAGAATGATTTAAATCAATAGCATCTAACTGTTTTTAAATATATAATCGTAATCATCTTGCTGCATCTAAACAGGAAAATCTTGCAACGCACTCAAAATGGAAAACAAATGTATCCTATCAGAGAGCAGATGTGTGTCAGCCAAGGTTATTATAGTTAACGAAAATTTAAAACTGAAACTGTTATTAAAAAAACATTTTCGTAAACTGAAATAAAATAATTAACAAAACCAAAATGAAAACTAAAACTGAACGGAACTATTAAAGTAGCTGGAAAGACTAACTGAAATAAAATAATAAATTCCTGAAAATAATTTAAGTTTTCGTTTTGGAATGAATATTATTGCTGTTGGTCTTTAACCCTTGTAACTTTTAACTCTAAACCAGAAAGTCATCCACTACGAGCCGCCTGCACATATTCATCCAGTGAATGGCAGCTGGTGAAAGGAGGCCGGCTGTTCACACAGCATTTGCAATGACAGAGCACGCTGAATACACGTGTAAAGCGATTTACGTGACACCATTCTTTGCAATTATTGTATATCAAGAAATAATTCAAACGCTTGAAATTGGAATGTGCTGATCAACACAAACTTTACCATATGGACAGAAAAATCACGAGTAACATTTCAGTTTATTTATCAGGTGCCTGCTTTTTGTTGACAGTAATTCACTTGCCACTTCACACACGAAGCATACAAAGTATAGAAAAAGTATAGTTAACATGACAATAATTCGACCTCAAGATTTTGATGAATCTTGACGTTTTAGACCTCCCTGAGTCCGAAAATACGTTTTTTTGGAATTGTGTGTAAACACAACAACTCAAAAATGCAACTAGATAGATGGATGAAATTTGGCATATAGTTGTTAAACAAAAAGTGTACAACTGTAGTAACTTTTGGGCCAAATTCATCAACCAGAAGTGATACTTTACCTGAATATATACTCAATTTTTTTTTTTGTTCATGCAGCTGCAGAGTCCAATTTATTAATCTTTCAACTTTTATTCAATAATAATTGTTCGATATATTATTAATTTGATTTGTTGTTGATGATTCTTTACTGTATATAATATAATCATTGTACTACGGTTTACACCTCAAATATCCATCCCCATATTTGACTGGATGAGAAAGTCTAGTGGAGACCACTCCCGATTTTTGAAAGCACTGTTGGAGAGACTGACAATGTCATCATCCAAGATCAGCATATTGTTAATCACTTTAAAAAGTTGTTTAACAATGATGCAATACAAACCTTGTAAAATTCTTTAGTTGGCAATGTCTCTACTGAACTACAGGTAGTTAGGCGAAGACAGTCTGCCAAGTAATGAAAAGCTAAACATACTAATCTACAGTATGTTTTTGTATTTATGCTACATTTATTAATAGCTTTTTAGTTAATATTCACAATTCAAAATACCCGGTATTATGAAAATTATCCAGTAGTAGAATTATGTTTTAAAATCTGTCCCCATTTTTTCAATGTTTCTGTCTCTCTCTCAAAATAGATTGTTGAAATATCATATTGTTTTTGTTCTTAACATCAGCCATATCATACATTTTGCATAACAGATTTTTCCTACCTTGCATCCAAACCTGCTTGGGTAGGCTTTTGCTTTCCTGTGATCTTGCTCTGGATAAACAGGTTTATATAATGTATTGTTCTTAATCTCAGATGCTGTCTGTTTCATTTTGTGCCTGTCCATACTCTTATTACCTGCTCTTGCTCTACTCATTATGGGTTTACTGTTGTTGTGCATGGGATACTCAAGTCTTACTGCCCCTAACCTTCATACTACATGCTTGTTTTTCTTTGTTTCCCTCAATACAGCTAGGTGGGGTCTGCACACTGATTCAAGCCTAAGAGTCCTTTTCTTCCTTAGCCCCCGTGATTTTCATGGTCACACCTGTCAGAACACAATAGAATCTGTTTTCTGATTTTTGATATCTTTTCTGTCTATAAATTGCTTGTGCCTGAGATGGAATCAGAGATTAATATGGCTGGTAGAAAATAACAAAGCCCAATATTTGAGAGTTTTGAATGCAATATTCATTATAAGCACATTGTCGTTGGTGCAGGATATGTTGTGTGCTGTAGACATTTGGAGTAAAAAACCCTCACACCTTAAAATTCACCTAAATTTCATTACAAATTGGCCCATTCTGGGCAATAAAAGGAAAAGAAAAAAGTGGCAACAGTCAGCACAGATCTGTACAGCACAAATGGCATAGAAAATATTTTACAAATTATAAAATTGTGTAAAATTGTTCATATTCAGTATCTGGTTTTGATTATGCTTGTTTTTATCAGATAAAAACAAAACCAAACAGTAAACTGTGTCGTGTACTGTAGTAAGCTTCCACTAACATCAAACTCATACTCGTTAAGTGTACAGTTCTGTCTCATTGTGACACAAAAACTAAACTCCATAGTAGCTCTTTAACTGTACCATAACCATAATTACTAAAACTGAAACTAATACTGTATATATAAAAATAAAATAGAAATGTCTTTGTAAAATAAAAACTACATTAAAACTAAAAATACACGATGAAGGAAAATTAAAACTAAACTGAATTTCCAAGTAAGGTCAGAAAAAATATAGAAATAAAACCTAATATAAAAAGAAAAACTATAATAACCTTGGTGTCTCCAGACATTGCCCTCAGCATAATTCAGCAGCTTATACTAGTTTTGCAGTCATAACAAGACAGAAGAGAATAAAAATATTGCATTTAGTTGGCACTGGAACACAGATTGCATGCTTTGATTTGAATGATAAGCCCCACAGCTGTTTTTTCCTTGGCTAGTTGACAGCAAATTATGAACAATGGTGTTTCTGGGTTGTTTGAGTTCTTGGCTCAAAGATGTAGGCTAGAGGAGAAATACAAATACTGAAAAATAAAAAAAATCTTCTTGTAGAGCCATGTAACTTTTAAGAAATAATGATAAAATGTAGTCATTGTACTGCTCCTTGCTCAAGTAGTTCAATAAACACCTTTCTGGGGTTGAAAATACACCTTATCAAATGCTGTAATATCGATACCATTTGATTGATTTATAGATTTGTAATACAGATCAATAACTCATCTTTATTTTTAAAATGAGGGCATCCATTAGTCCTTTGGGTAGAAAATATAGTGTTCAATTATTTTAAAATTGTCAAACTGCAAATATATGTGTATAATGCTCAACATTTTATGTGAATCCCCAAATGTTACTTTTTCTGTTTTATGATGTTATTAAAATATATTCTTTTTTAGGCACCCTATGTATTGGCAAATGCTCCTCTTCAAATTAAAAGAGGTGAAGCTGGTATTATTTCTAGTTCATCATTAAATGTTCAAGACAATGACAACCCACAAGATGTACTGATCATGGTTCTTGAGAGCCCCAGGCATGGCCGATTGGTCCGAATTCATGGTGATCTGAATGTTCAGCAGTTTAAACTGGAAGACCTTGAGCGATCACTGCTACAATACATTCATGATGGTGGGGATAGCCAAGAGGACACAATGGTTCTGCAGATGAATGATGGCCATTCATACCAAAATATAGTTTTCCAGATTGTGGTCACACAAAAGGTAACTTAAGTTCAGTATGTTTAATTGACAATTATACCCCAAGATATTTTAAATCTTTGAATGTACTTTTGAATTGTTGTTTTTTGAAATTTCAATATTTTCATCAGTGATGGTGTTTTTTAATTAATTGTAGTATTCTGTATTTATTTTATAGTGGACAAAAGTTGAATTAAGGTATACAGTACCAGTAATACAAATAAATACCCATGCAGCTTCTCTTCAGAATCAAGAATAAAGTACAGTAAAAGCATGTATAAAGCATAATAAAGCATGTTTTTACTTCTCGCAAACAAAACCAAGATTTTCCTACCTCATATAATTAGATACTAACCAAAAGCTTCCCATATCTCCCAGAGCACTCAGCTGTAATGATATATATGGAAATACAATAAAAATGGAGAATAAATGAATGTTGAGGACACACTTTCAAATCTACAGTTGACCTAAATTTGTTCTTAATAAATATCACAGTAGATCAAAATGAGTTTCCCCCCCCACCCCAAGTCTTTCATTTTGACATGTTGCGCAAGTGGCAGTGAGACAACTTCTTTGCCTAATTACCGTTTTTCCTTATTTTCTTGTACAAACAGAGTAACAGAGATTTTTTCTAAAGATGGAGTGTCTAGACATGCTTTGTAATAACATATTGCAATCTTTTAGGTAGTTTAAAAGCTGTTATCCCATATTTTTAATAGACATGATTTATGTTTTTTTAATTATTTGTTGTTAAATAGATGCACTCATAAAAATAATTATTTTTTTTTTATACAAAAAATAAAATAAATAAAATTACATTAAGCATTAAAGTCATAATCTTCAATGTCTGTCAACAGCTTATAGTAAGGAATTTTTCAGTGGGTGACAGAACATCGATTTTATTTTCTTGTTGAAGTTTCAGTAAGTGTCTTAAGGTGGAGTATACTGTATAGTATATACAACAATTTAAATAGCCTAAACAACGTTCGGAACATGGCGCAGCGGCAAAAAGTTTAAGGGGGTACTTTTTTCACTGCTACACCGCTAAACACGCATGCAACGGAGTACATGTGTTTTTGTCTTGTGGTTTTTTTTTTGTTTTTTTTTTCCCTCCTCTCTTTCTGCAGGTCTAGAAGCGGATTCTGGTTCATTTATTGTTTATTCTATACGAAAAACCCCCCCTCCCCCTTTACCTCCATCTCTTCCTTCTCTCTCTTCTTTTTCTTTCACTTGTCTCCGTGTCCGGTTTGAATCTTAAAAACATCTACAAATATTTTTAACAAAGTTTTGGTATTAGGCGTGACGTCAGCAGAAGCTGTAACGCTCCACCTGAGAGAAAAACTGTAAGGCTAGTTGCCAGCATCAGACATCAATTCTGATTGCTTTACAGCCGAACAGGACACGGTAGAAGAAAAAAAAAAAAAAAGGAGTACATGTGTTAGTGGAGGTATTGAGTGGTGAAAATGACAGAGAACATTCCGAAACTGAAGCTGTAGCAGACGATAAAGTTGAACATGATTACACAGGAGAACTTTTGCTGAAAAAATGAGCCGCGTCTGTTGTCTGGAGATTTTTGTTTTCAAAGGTTGGATGTGGACCAAACAACTATTTACTGCAAATGCTGTGGAGCTAAAGTTGTCGGCAACACAAGCAATTTGCTGCACCACCTTAGCCGCACACATGCTCTGGAGTACCATGAATATATGGAACTAAGATTAGCATCCTCCACGTTCTTGGGTAAAACTGAAAAAGCTAGAGGACACTCGAGTCACACATTACTTGTAGACACATTTACTAGAAGTACTGCCTACAACAAAAAAAGCAAGCAGTGGATCAAGATAACCAACGCCATTACAATCCACATACAGTGGTGTGAAAAACTATTTGCCCCCTTCCTGATTTCTTATTCTTTTGCATGTTTATCACACAAAATGTTTCTGATCATCAAACACATTTAACCATTAGTCAAATATAACACAAGTAAACACAAAATGCAGTTTTTAAATGATGGTTTTTATTATTTAGGGAGAAAACAAATCCAAACCTACATGGCCCTGTGTGAAAAAGTAATTGCCCCCTTGTTAAAAAATAACCTAACTGTGGAGTATCACACCTGAGTTCAATTTCCGTAGCCACCCCCAGGCCTGATTACTGCCACACCTGTTTCAATCAAGAAATCACTTAAATAGGAGCTGCCTGTAGTTGGTCTACAAAAAATATTTACTCCTATTCCTTTTCATGTTCAGCACAACTTTTGACAAGCATCTCTGAATATTTTACTAAGTCTAAATGCCTCTTTGGATGGTTAAAAATTTGTAGTCAAAATTATAGTTTAAGTTGTTTGCAAAATTTGTTCAATAAAAAGGTTCTATATTTTGACTGCAACTGTCATTCAATGTGATTCCTCCTGTTCATTAGTGCAACCCCCTTGAAAACTATCACTTTATGGGGCCATGCAAACCTGTATTATTTCTTGTGTGCACATAAAATTTTTTTTTGTACAATGTATTCTCATGACAGTGGAATAGATTATTCTTAGCCAGTCTACTTCAATAATTGCAGTTGAAAATGTGGTTAACATCCACTCGTGCATGGGGAAAAAAATACAGTTAAATACCGTGAAACTGGTATAATTTTGAAAAATACCATCATATAGAATTTTGGTCATATCACCCAGCCCGACCTGTGTGAATCGATCACTCCAAATTAAAATCTGAAGGCAGCAGGTTTGAGAGAAGGAGAGTGTGCATGTGTGGGCGTTAGAGTGGTTCAGAAGAACTGCAGTCAATAGAAGTATGCGTATGTTTGAGAGAGAGAGAATAATGTGAAAATCCATTTCTGCATTTTGTAGAGTGTGAGAGTTACTTTTATGAAAGGATATCATGGATGAGGCAATTAGCTGGTAGGCGGGGAGGTGGAGGTGATGGAGTGGAGCTGATGGGCATAATGAATTGATCTGGGAGGTTTTATACAGCTAGATGAGTATGGTAATTCTTTGTTCTGCTCAGTTTATAGTGAGCATTGTGTAAATTTTGAGAAAATATTCGCAAGATTTCGCAAGATGTGATTATTAGATATTCAGATTGGCTGGCCGTCAATATGATGTATGAATTCACTTGAACGTTTTCCCAAACAATAAAACTTTTTCACATTGCTTAGTACCTAATAGCATATCTTCCTTTCCTAAGCTGTAAACCCATTTCCTTTCTTTTTTTTTTTTTTTTACTAATCAACTTTAAAATAAAATGCATTATTTTCCAGGTAAAAGTTGTCATAAGTATTTTTTTTAATTGAAGCTGATCATAAATATATTTTGTTACTGAAAGATGTAGTTTCCTTTGTAAAACAAAAAAATAATTAAATTGTTCCGTTTTCTGGTCTTACTTTTTTACAATTTTTTATCATAAAGCAAGCAAACACAAAGTGCTATACTATATGGAGGATACAAACATTCCAATTAATGTGACATACCAAAAGAAAGTTCAGATAAATTAATCACAATCAACACTGGAAACCCAAGGTTTACCCAGTGCAGAGAGCCATACCACATATATAAGACCATATTTTTATCATATTAATTAATTGAACAGATGTTAATCAGAGGCCCAGTAGACTTATTTTAAAATATTGTTTAAAAGTGCCAAATTCTGAAAAAAGTCTGCACTGTTTCTAGTTTTAGATGATACAATATGTCATTTTCCAATAAATTTATGGAAGGTACATTACAGTTCTTCCAGTTAAGCAAAATCAGTCAGAATCCTAACAATGAATTATATAGGAGATCATCTTTAGTTTAACACTAGATAGTCTACTCCTATCTAGTATTACTCCACACATTATCAAATAAGGATCAGGAGTAATTGTGAATCTGACAAAACATATTTTCTAGAGAGGCTACAGCTCCATGGTACCGTTCAAGATTAAGATCCAGTCCCTGATGTATTTTGGATAATTTTATCATGTACAAAATTGAGCTGAATACAACAAATAATCATGTCCTTTGAACTTTAGTTTCAGTTTTTTTCCAAAATACATGTTTGGCTAGGAAAAGGCTTATTAACTGAAGGGACATGTTCATCCTCTTTAAGTCACAAACAAACTGCCAAGAGACCATTCAATTTTTTATAATTGCTTTTATTTACACCAGTGAAAGCTCCAGTGTAACATCCTAAATTATAAATTATGAATGAGTGTATTTTTTATGTAATACAGCCTTTCTTTTTTGTATTCTGTTTTTTTTTCTATTTCCTGATTTTTGTTCTTCCTATTGTTGTGTTTCAGCCAGAGTTCAAATGCAGCTTTTAAGCTTTTTATCGTTTTTAAGTCTGTTTTGTTCATTTTTATATTAACTGTGTGGGTTATTTTGATTTTTTTGTGTTTAAGTATCTTCTGTTTTGTTTTTTGTGGGTGGTCCTCCAAGAAGCAGGACTACCTACCCAACACCACATGGGAAAATCTACAGTTCTTTGCAGTTCATTTCCTCGTGGTGTTGGTGAGGTTCAGTAGTGATTATTGTTATTGTGTTTTTTTGTGATATTTTTTTTTGTAATTTTTGAACACTTACTCTGTTTGTTGACTTTGACTTTTGACTGTGTATTAGGATATAGTTTTCCTTGGATTGCCTTTGTTGTTTTAGGTAATTCCTTGGCTTCTCTCCTTAAAGCTTTATTTGGTTACAGAACATTTTTTTGTGTAGAAATCAACCTTTCTTGTTTATAAAGATTCTATGTGGCCCTTTCATTACTAACCATTTTTCTTCCTGTGTTGGTCATTTTGTGTATTTTTAGGACTTTGTGTGCTTGAAAACTGTTTAGTCAATATGTTTCTTTAGTTCATGAATTCTATTGCTTTTTGTTTTACTGTACTTGACACTTTCCAAACATTTTGTGTACAAAGTGAATATCTCCAACGTACAGTTCTCTAGGTTAATTTTGGTTTTAAGGTTACTAATAAAAATCTCTTCACCCGAACATCACAGGAACATACACTCTCTATTATAGTTGTCTATTGCAGGTTAAACTTTGTAATATGTATTCCTTCTAATAATGTTGAGATTTATTTCAAATGTCAATTATGTTAGAGAATTGTCAAAATGGCATTATCTAGTGTATATTCTGGAATTGTCAATGTAAAATTAAGATCTTAATGGTAGAATTACAATACTTAAGCAATTCATTTTTGTTTCTCTCTAGAGTGGACAAATGCCTAGTATGCTCTCTAATATCAAAGCCTGGGTTTCTGAAGGTGGTATGCTTCAGATTACAAAAAGATATTTAGATGCGCAAATTAGCGGTTCTTCTGATTCAGAAGTCGTCTATACCATCACGCCATCAACAGGAAATCCAAAATTTGGTAATTTTATTTTCTGTATTCAAGCAAGAAAAGGCTGTCCTGTAAGATAATTGTATATGTAATCAAGATTAGTTTTTGTGCAATATTTATATCTTCTTATCAGCAACCTAGAGCATATGCATTAGGGGAAGATGTAGCTTTAAGACTTAGGTCTTTAAGAATTAAATGATTAAATGTATGGTCTTGTTTGGTAACACACAATTCCTTGGGTGTTTCTGGAAAGACATCAGGGCATCCACTTCATAACATGACTGGACAGAATGTCCCATACTCTTGCAGATTTATGTGTAAAGAAGTACTTCCCTGTTAATTTATTATTCTTACTAACAACTAAATTAAGTTTATGCCGTCTGGATATATAGTTACTGTAATTTGCCCTCAACTTTAGTATTAATATTTTATTTGGGTTAAAAAACAAAGAAAAAATATACAAAATTATAAGGTAATTCTTGGAAACCTGTTTATGAAGCTAATACACAGCAGTACAAATTAGATGGGTGGAGAGAAAACTGATGAAAAGAAAGCTATGATGCTGCAGGGCTACTCCAAGAGTGCCAGAGAAGATTAAAGCCTGCTGATAGGTTAGGGAAATTCCAAGTGGGGCATGCTTGTGCTGAATATTATTCATAATTCCAGTTAGCAATAATTAGAGAAACAGTTTTGATGTTTTGCTTAATATAACACAGGATAGATTTCATAAGTAAAGTTTCCAGTGCGTAGATTTATATATATATATATATATATATATATATATATATATATATATATATATATATATATATATATATATATATATATATATATATATGTATATGTATATATATGTATATGTATATGTATATGTATATATATGTATATATATGTATGTATATATATATATATATGTATGTATATATATATATGTATATGTATGTATATATATATATGTATATATATATATGTATATATAATTCCTAGACAAAATATGTACAAATAGGAATCAATACAAACTGACTTGGAAATAAAAATTGTGGATACCTAATTGTGGACAGCAGAGAACATTATTGGGGTGCCTCTCCCTTCACTACAAGACATATTTTACAAACGCTGTGTCCGCAAGGCCTGCAGCATTGTGCAGGACCCTTACACCCCTCACATGGACTTTTCACACTTCTGCCATCCAAGAGAAGATATTGCAGCATCAAAGCCAAATCTGCGAGGCTGCAGGAGAGTTTTACCCCAAGCTGTTAGACTCCTTAACACCAGGCTGCCCCCTGGGACCTTCCACACGGCCTCAACCTCCTCTACAAAACAGAACTTTTATACATGAAAACCACTATCCTACAAAGAACTGAAAATCTCATACTGACCTCTAAGGATTTATGAAACATTCTGACCTGTCATTGTTTACACACGTCTTAAACAACTATTATCATACACTGATAATTTCTGTATTATCTATATCTATTATTTATTATTTATTTACTTATTATATTACATATCTTACACATCAATATTGCTGCTACTTGTTTGTCCTATCTTTGCACAATGTCTTGTCTTGTTTGTTTGTGTTTTAATTATAAATTTTAAAATTTTTATTCTATTTTTAATTTACTATTTGCACATCATGTTGTTACACTGTGGACCCTGAGCTTCGCAATTTCGTCTATCTGTATACTTGTATATGGTTGAGATGACAATAAAGTTCACTTTGACTTTGACCAATTGAAGAAAGACATGTTCAGATTACAATTTCAATATAGTGATCAGCTAATTGCAATTAACGATTTAAGTAACAGTATTGCAAAAATAGATGTTATTCATTATGGATTTCCTTTTGTTTAATAACAGATTAATATGAAGAAACAAAGAAATAAATAAAAATTATGTATTAAAATAGTTTTCCCTTTCTCTGCTTAAGGTGAAATGATCTTGATAGTGCCTATGCCAGCAGATAGCCCTTCTGAAGGATGGACGCATTTGCTTGATGGACGTGCAGCAGCTGCCACATCATCATTTACTCAACAGGATATCAATGATGGCATCGTGTGGTACAAGCACTCTGGAGTGGAATCAGACAGAGATTCTTTTCAATTTCAGGTACATGTGCAATTAATTTTCTGTAAAACTCAAGGTGCTATACTAAACTGAAGAAGTTAAAAACATAAACGTTGACAGTGAGCATTAGTTCTAGTAGTCGGAACATTTCTTTATTGTTGTAGATTATACCAGTGCAAGTACTGTTTTTATTCATGTTTTTGGCAACTAAATCATCTGAATACAACATTAAAGAGAAAACAACATGCTGTATAAAATTGATTTGGGGAATATTCTGAATATTCATGGGTAATATACAGTATATTTTGTACCTTCGACCATTTGCATTACTTATTTTAATTTACATTTTCTTTTCTAAAAGCAGAACTTTAAAGTGGTATATTACTCAATCAAGAAAATAATAATAACATAGCAGATACAAAAATTTACTTCAAAATAAATCAAGAAAAAAACAGAAGTATCCAATTCAGTGATGTAGTTTTTAAACAAAGTTGAGTTGAAGCCCCAGCCTGGTCTCACACCTTTATTCAGTTTTAAAATAAATTTCTGTAGTTTAAGTCTGTATTTGTTCTCTATATTATAGACATTACCCACATTTGTGTATTTGAGGTTTCTAACATAAAATACTGTGTGTCAAACTGGAGCACATTCCTTTTCTGTGTAATGTATAAAGCAGTTCAATAATATTCATTGTGGCATGTATGTATCACTTGTTAGGACTGTGTAAATAATAGTAATGCTGTATATTTATATTAATATGTTGATATGGACAGAAGCTAATTTGAACCACACTGAGGACACTGCTAAAATCCATGCTTTAAGATTGCTACAAATTAGATTCCTCAGGTTACTGCACACAAAGACGCTTCCACAGAACACACAGTATAATATATTTGATGCCAGCAAATGGCAATTGTTTCTATTATATAAAGCAGCTCTAACAAGAATACTGCCATGGACCTGATTGTGCCTTTCCAGGTTTGGTACCTTGCCTTGCATTCGATGCTTTAACCCTAACTTGGATAAAGTTGTATATAGGTACAGACTCCCCACAGTCTTGAACAGAATAAGCAACATGATAGAGAGGTAGATCGATATAGAAATGATTTCAGCACTAGCATAATTATCTTTTTTTCTTGATTTTAAGGTTTTTATTAAAATGTGTATTTTATGGATTAGTAAGAAATACAGAAATGTTGTTCAAATCACATCAAATTCCCATTCCCCTATCTATTTAAGGAGCAGAGAAAGAAAAATATTTCAGATGAATTTAACAAAAGAAAAATGTTTAAACTGTTAGTAATGATTCAGGGTACTCAAATAGTTAATGATACAATTAATAAATGTATTTTCTTTAGTAGTGTACTGTTTGCACAGGGAAACAGCACTTTAGGGAGAAAATGCATAACCAGAATAGTAGTCAAAAGATATAGTGAATTAGATGCTAAAACGTGAGATGTAAATTGAATGTAAAAAATGAAAATGTGAAAGCTTAGAACTATCAGAAATAATGCGAAGTCTGTATTTTTTTAATCCAGTCTTGGACAACCAGGAAGTGTGGTCGTCCAACCTAGTCATGGCATAGCAACCATAAACAAAAATGATGGTTCCTACAAAGAAAGCAAGATTGTGCTATAAGAGAACATAATTTGTGTGTAATAGAGTCAAAAACACCTATAAGCAAACAGTGAATATTACCACCAGATTTGTTGGCCCTAGAAACCCTGAAACTAAAACTTAATCACTTTAACAGGAACTGTTAAAAAATAGTTAAAATCATAAGCAAGATTATGAAAAGAACATTATTTTATACTCTTAAGTAAAATGACACATCTTTTCCAATTGTGTTATGGTAGGTGGATTAGGATTGTTACAGTTGAGCAAGATAACATCGTTTTTCATTAAGCAGTGATATCACACTTGTTTTGGAAATTGTTGTTGATATTATTATTACTTAATAGTTGTATTTAAAATATTTAGTTGTCAAGAGGAGGGTCTTTGGATGTTCAGAGTGATAAGTATACATTCCAGATTGGAGTAATCCCAAAGATCTCTGGTGTGCCACAGCTGTCTTCAGGAGCAAGCCTTCACTTAACAGTAAGAACGAAATCATTTATTTATTTTTTAATTTATTTTAATTCTAACATTTACAGCATTGTTCATCAAGTGAACAGTATCTGTGTTTTACAGGCTGATTTAAAGTTGTTTTTTTTTTTCAATATTTTGTAGGCATTTGAAGATCGTGTAACAGTGATAACACCTGCTGCACTCTCATTTGAAGACACAGAAAGTCCAAGTGAAAAACTTGTATATAATATTACTAAATCCTTAATTGCAGGTCAAGGTAAGATTCTTTTTAAATTACACATAATTACATAATAAAGCTACTCCTAGTACCTCCCAAAATTAAATAACAAAAACATCTGAAAGATCATCATTGGAAGGCACAATCCTTTACTATAGCATCAATAAGAATTAAAAATAGTTAGTTAGGAAAAATATGACTACTGAACATATCTGGAATCTACCCTTCAATAAAACTACTCAGGTGAAAAGTTTGAAATTGTTTCTATTTACAGTAATAAAAACACACACACAGCTAGAAGCACTCCCACATTTTTGCAGTGTTTATTATGTGTGTTACTGAATTGTTTTTACTCCATTTATACTGAGCTATTTTATGAAAAACAATTTACATCCACCTAATTTACTTAAAATTTTGTTTTAATCTGTTCATTTTTCCTGATATAGTCAATCAAGTACATAAGCACAGAGAAAACCTTTGTATAAAAATAGTCATACAATCTGTACTTACTGTATTTACATCATAGCACTGTTATAGTTATTGGATTTTTAAAAATAATGTGTTGTTTGCATTAACCGCAAGGTGACTATTTAAGCCTAAATTCCAAGGCCCAGATATGTCAGACCTGTCATTGAAAAATCACATGTTAAGAATTTATTTTTAATATACAGTACTATGCAGCCCTAATAAAGGACATTTTTTGTTTTTAGGTACAATTGAAAATATTGATAGACCAAATCACCCAGCTGAATTTTTCACTCAGGCTGACATTAATCAAGGGAAGGTGGTATACCGTCCACCCATGGCACCTTCACATATCCAAGAGCTGTACCCGTATTCTTTTACAGGTAAGGTAATAATAATATTTTTTAAAAATGACATGCCAAGGAAGGCATCTTGCTAAAAGATAATGTTTGTTTTGTTTGGTCAAATTCAACCTTATACTTGCAGAAGTGATGTCTGGTGCAGTGAGCATTTAGGATGAGTAAAGGAATTAATACTTTGATTTTTGGTCCTGAACAAAACCTTGCTTAAAGCTCTTGCTCTTGAACCTGGTACTGAACTATGGGGACACAATAAGACTGAATACAAATGGAAGGAGAGAGATTCACAAAAATACCCAAAATATCACAGACATTTTTTTTTTTTTACATACACAATCACAAAGAAAGACTAATACACAAACAAAGCAAAGTACAAGAATTGTGTGATAAAAATAAACCAATACAACATAAACAGCTTTGCTGCTCAAGATTCAAATAAAGATTACTGCCTGGACTCGCCAAATTAAAAATTGTCAGTGTCAAATAAAAGTGTTATGGGTGCTCACTATATCTAACCAAACATATAAACTGTGTGACTCTCCTCTAAGTTAATGTGTTAAATAACATTTTCAGAAAAATACTGTGTAAAAATATTTGTTGATAAGTTGATAAATTAAACCAATGTCACATTACATGACGATTAGTCATTGGTGTATGTCAGACTTGCCGACTTGGGACTGCTGATCTCGTCTCCTGACCGTGTTAGTTTACACAACAAAAAATTGCTGGGCATGTCAAATTTAGCAACTTTAAGCTGACTTTCCAGCACAGTCATGTTTGTACCGTTTTCTGACACCCAATAGTTTGCAGCCTGCCAAAGCCAGCGTTGTATGAGAGGTTAATAGGTACTGCAAATTCATTATATTCATTTTACATCTAAATAAGTGTTTATTGGTTGGTAGCTCTTATGTGCACAGAGAGAGCCCCTATGACTAAAGACAAAATCAAACTTGATTTTGTCGGGGCCAGTCTCAAACTATTTGGAGTGAGGAGCTGGGCTTGTCACATTACATGACAGACCTACACCAGAGCATGCCACCAACTGCCTGTGACAAGCTAAGATTATGTAAATGAAGGCTACGACTGAAAATCACTGGAATAGTCACCTAATGTGATATGGCCTTTATTGACTTAAAAAACAATCAATAAGAAAGAGTTCAATAAATTAATACTTTAGAAAGAAGTCCATATTAATTTCATACTTTGCTCCATATAAAACAGCTCTTGCTCAGGGTCTTTCAGTTATATAACCAAAGTGAATACTCAAAATAAACTACAAAGCAATGGGACACAATGTCAGTTGTAGAGTAGGAAATTTTGAGAAGGTGGCAATAGCGACCTGTTTTAATACTGAGTCAAAACATTTTTTTTCATGTTCATCCAGAAAAACATTAGCAAAATGTTTAAAATGGCTTAAAGCCTAAATCAAAACAAGCCTAACGCTATAACAGTATGTCTAGCTGACACAGAACATGCTTACTTTAGTGTTTCATTTCAGACTGAAGTAGGATTACAACCAAGCAGATTATTTAAAAGCATTACATTAATGAGAAAAAAAGAAAAGTATGAAGTCTGAAATGAAGCCAACACTCAGGTTTCAGAGTGGCACTTAAAGCTTAAGGCACTCAGACATGGAACTACAGTACATAAAGTATGTCAGCATGCATTTACAAAGGTGGGCTATTCCCACTATTGTAGCATTTAATGTTAACAGAGGATAACTTTATTTTTTTTTTTGTAAGAGATTACTTTTTTTACTCAGCTCTACACAAGTCTAATAACTATTCTGGTTCTGCCTGCTAAATGTATTTTTCAGGAATTCATATTACTCTATAATCCAAAAAAATGAATGCATAAAAGTACAAAGAACTTGGGGTGTGGGATTGCTGTTTGTTTCCATACAGTATATGTAGTTATTAAACTTTTACAAACCAGCAAATTGTTTAACCACTTCTGTGAAATGATCTTCATGAAGCTCTTTGTATTTATGACGTTGGTATTTGATAACAAATAGGAAAGAAACAGGCAAAATTTACTATACATTTGTTTTTTAATAATCTTAATCGATTCCAATGTGTGTTTTTTTTTCTGTAAATAGGATTGACATATTTTTTTCCTAATGTCTTTTATACTAGTAATGATCATGACAAGTTGCAGCTGAATTGGTTGCATCTCTATATGTGGAACCCACACATAGGGGAATGTCCCCCATTGCAATGTCAATTTTACCCTTTCACAGCTGTCCTCTTATAAGAAATTATATAGACAGATTATAAAGAAGCTAAAAAAAATGAGTGTCATGTATAACATAAAAAAGTACCAAGATAAAAATGAAAACCTGCAAAAATGATCAAGCCTGTAATTAACTCATTCTGGTTCTCAATACTCATATAAAAGTGTCTCAAAAGTTGTTTATGATGTTATTTTATTTAATATTATTCTGAAATTTAGCAGAGATCTTCGTAAGTGATAATCTGAACATTAACATTTGCAAATACAAACTAGGAACTTTTGTCATCTTTGACGCAGCTATACACAGCCATAGTTTTGTCTACAGATTTTTTGCATAAGGAGTAAGTTGTGAGGATCATTTTGAGATCCCATTGCTGGCATATCAAATATGTTGTTAATGTATTGTAACATTGAAAAATAGGATTTTCTTCATTCTTGCAGTGTGAGAAACCTTTATATTAATAAAGACATTTTTTTAACCTCATTAATTATTTTGTTTTATTTCTTCAGGTCTACCTGAGACTGTGGCCATCTATTTTACAGGTATAAAGGAATTCTCCAAACTTTGTCAGTTCAACATTGTACATATCTTTTGCACACATTTCCATACCTTCTCTTGTAACATTTTGTTATTGATTTGTACTCATTTCTTTCACACAAGGTGGATTCCCTCCCTTTTTAACCATGCCTAATTCTTCACAGCACTCATGGTACTAAGGTGAAGTTTCTTTCCTGAGTTAAGGAACATTTCTCTGTGTTGCTGATTGAGTAGAGTGGAAATGCTAAATCATGAATGCTATGATTGTTAGGAATGTTTCTGGTATGTGGTGGTGTTTGTCTTAAAGCTGCAAGAAACAGCTGCTAGTCTTTATTTATCCTCTTTTTATAGATATCACGGGCATTTTGCCAACCACCACTAAAGGAGTACAGGGTAGTTTCTTAGCAATATTTTAACTCCTCATCTTACTGAGTACATTAGTGTCAGTTACACTGCTGTCTCAAAAGAAAGTTTAAAAAATGTAACTATTTTAACTTATTGCACACACTGCTTATGTATTATTAAATATACCTTCCTTTGCAAAGTTATATACACTCAGTTTATGCAGTATGTTTAAGAATTATTGATATTGATATGTGTAAAAAGGATAATTTCAACAATAATATGCAATATGTTATACCACACAAAAGGGAAACTACATACTTTTGAGCAATAAGGACTATTTTTTTCATAGGAACATAGTTGTAAACTTACCAGTTCTCATAGAAAAACAAGACCATCTGCCTGTTTCAGTAGGGAATAAAAATTAGTAACACATAACCAAATCTTTTCTTTTCGTTCATCTTCACAAACAACAAACAACAGATAACTTGTACAAAGCAAAAATTGAAAAATCTTCACTAATCAGGTAATGAGCACGTAATATGAATTAAAGATAAGCACATTACTTATCTCTACTAAGACATGATTCAAGGATTTGGCAACTGCTAAACAATTTTTGGTACACCGGAATCAAAATTTAACAGCATTTTGTCCCAACACACCCTAGGGACATAAGAACGAAATCAAGGGTAACAGCTGAAAACTGTAGTGTTTGGTTGCATCTTGATGCCACATTCCTTAGACTATGACTACATTTCAGTAAATTGTTTGGAAGGCTTTCCAAATGAAACATTGTACTGAAAGCAAGGAACAAACTAAAGTGGCCAATTGGAAATTGTTGACTATGTGGGTCTATTTAGTTGCCTTTAGCACTGGGGTCCTTTGTAAGTTCAGCAGCATCATAAGCTCAGGATATTTCAATCATATCCTTAGTTGCATAAGCCACAAAGCTGGACTGTTTCACTTTCCAGTGGGACAACACAATAACACATCTCCAAATTCTCAAAAAAGTGATTGACTGAAAGCAGTTTTAGTAATTCTGCAAAGACCACCTTAGTCTCAGGACATTAAAACCGTTGGAAGTGTGTGCTCAAAACAATAATTTAAAATCATTATCATCTATCTCCCAAGAAGAAAATGGACCTGGGACATATATAAATGGCCAAAGATTTATCACAATGTATGTTACAACTTTATTGTAAGTTATTGGAAAATACATCTTGCTGCTATCTTTTGCATAGCAGATTGCACCAAGTATAACACCTAGATTATCCATGTTATTTATATGTTAAAAAATCTTACAAATTAAAAACATTTTCACATTAGATCTTGCCTGAAGATGGGGCCTGAGTTGCCTTGAAAGCTTGCATATTGTAATCTTTTTAGTTAGCTAATAAAAGGTGTCATTTTGCTTGACTTCTCACCACTTTCTCAGAATAAACAGTTTCTTTTCCTGTTCTATTAGGCAACAACAACAACATTTATTTATATAGCACATTTTCATACAAATAATTTAGCTCAAAGTGCTTTACATGATGAAGAAACAGAAAAAAGACAAAGTAAGAATTAAAATCAGAGAACACTAATTAACATAGAATAAAAGTAAGGTCTGATGGCCAGGGAGGACAGAAAAATCTCCAGACGACTGGAGAAAAAATGTAGGGACATCATGGTGCTTTGATTAGGTGGTGGTGGTGGTGGTGGTGTAGGTCGCCACCACAAAAAACTGGAAAAAGAACAGAAGAGAGAGTA